>NW_012111031.1:2845288-2856358 GCF_000951035.1 Colobus angolensis palliatus
TCTCGATCTTCTGACCTTGTGATTCGCCCGCCTCGGCCTCCCAAAGTGCTGGGATTACAGGCGTGAGCCACCGCGCCCGGCCTGAATTCTTAAAACTACCTTTGCGTTTAATATTGTATTATTAGCCCCATGTTATGAAGAACCTAAAGTTCAAAGATATTAAATAATTTGCCCAAAGTCACTCACTTCAGAGCTTCAAATTCAGATAGTTCTATTTAATGAACATATTATACTAATGATTTAAGAAATATGTTAATTGCTAGTAATATGTTTATCTCCTTTTGAAAGCAATTATACTTCATTTACCTAAATAATACATTGACTAAGTAAAACAAAAGCTTAGAAATGTAAGTGGTGAATATGTGTAGTCATTTTATTATCTATTGTGTAACTCAGAGGTTGTGATTTTTCAGTGAGAAATGGATACATAGGCAAGTTTGGGCATTGACTGTTGAGGTGACAGAAGTCCTGGTTTGGCTTTGTTGCTTTGTTTCTACCATAATACCAATTTTGTTCCTATTGGGTTGGTACTTGGGTCTCCATTCATTCTCAGAGATAGAGGAGATATGCAAAGTGAATTGCTTTTCATTTTGTTCACTGAATAAGTGGAAGGAAAACTAATGACAGTGATTACCGTGATTAGAACAAGATCAGGTCAGGGCTCTGGGGATCTGTGGAAATAGTAGCCCACAGCTCTCTGCACAAGTTAGACCAGGGAAGATTTTTAGCAGCTGAAGCAGAGGAGGAGTGCAGAGCCAGGAGGCATGCAGTCCGGTTGTGGCTAGAAGCAAGACCAAGTGGGGACTCGGAAGGGCCTGGACTTCAGCTCATCCTTTCAGTTATAGCTGTCTTTTTCTTTCTTTCCCTTCCTTATTCAATCTCTGCCTTTGACATTTTCTGACCCATAATCTTTTGCTTTTTCCTCTTGCTTGGCTTGCTAACTCTCCCTCTCCATCTTAGGTCCCATTTCCTTTGAAAACCAGCTATATGTGAAATTATAGTCTTACTGTATGTATATACTTTTCTGTTTCTTTTATTTAATTTAAAATTAGGTATTATGAACACTTGTAGAAGCTGTGGCATAGTGAAAAAAACACTTGACTCGGAATGAGAATTGCTTAGAGTCCCAGCTCTGCTATTTCATGGTCAGTAACTTAACCTCTTTGAGCTTAAGCTTTCTCATCTATAAAATAGGAATAATATGAACTTACAGCATTGTTTTAAATATTAAACTAAATAAAAATATATACATATATATGTTGTGTTATATAGGGACACTAAATACGAATGCAAACTGTATACAAATGTCAAGTAGTTGTATTCTTTCATTTCTTCTTTTTCTCAAACTCAAGAACTGAAGTTAAATGTAAGCTGGTTTGTTTTTGTTATAACCCTTGACTTTTGTTTTTGTTATAACCCTTAATGTTTTTTTAGATTTAGTTGGTCAGTGACTATAAATAGGAAAACGATTCCCTATTCTTATAGTATTATAGTTTTATAAATTTACTATTGTTTTGCTCATTTCTCTGAGAACAGCAGCATATTAAGCTACTGTCATCATTAATTCATAAGTACGCTTGAGTTAGTTTAGGAGATTAACCCAATTTGCAGTGGAGTGCTGGAAGGAATACGACTAAGGATGGTTATGTTTTGAAGAATGAGTCAGGGATGAGAGGTCGTCAGGTTCAGTGACCTGGAGGAGCCTTGAGCAGCCACAGAACCTCAGGTTCAAAGTGCTCTCCAAGAACTGGGGAGTTAGGGAGGAGTATACCAAAGAAAAACTTTGGGTGTCTTACAACTTTCTTTGGCATTGGCTCGGATAAAAAAAGTGGAACGTAAGAAACAGTTATGTAAGTTCCTCTTCTTTTATGTGGCATAACAAATATAAATTAAAATTTTTGAGAAGAAGTTCATTTAAAAATTATTTTGTAAGTAAGACATTTAGTTCCCTAAAATAGACTTGTACATTATTGTCAAGTAAACTTTTATTCTCTGGAATCCTTGGAGAAAAGAAGTATCTTTCTGAACATCTGAATTTTCCATATAGCTGAAGATTAGGAGTTAAATTGATTACTCTTGTGGATTACTTTAATTTTTAAAATAAAATGTATTATATACTTGCCTTCCCTCCAGAATAATATAAGTTTTAAAACTGATGATTCAAAACTATTATGAAGATTTGTTATTGTGATAATAAGATAGCAGGCAATTCTTAACTTTGTTTATTCAATTGACGTGACACATACCTAGAACGTAATTATAAGTGAATGTGATACTCCATAGATGCAGCCATCCTCCTTCTCTAGCCCATAGAAAAGTATATACTTCTTGGTTGAATGAATAAATGAATGAATGAAAAGGAGTGAAAGTTTAGTACAGTTCAATTGTAAGCATTTCAACTACATACAGTATTTTCAGGAAGGAGGCGCTTCCTTCCTGCCATTATTAGCCTACTTGTAGAAACCTACTATGTTATCTCTATGAACTGGAGGCATGGATGATCAGCCTGCAGGTGGCAACTCTCCTTCTCAAGCCTAAAGTATCTATATAAGCTAAGGACAGCTTGATAAAATTCCATCTGACTTCAAACTTACTCCAATGACACAGAACCCGCCACTCCCATGTCTCTTGGTTCATGGCTTGCACTGGGACAGCCACTTCTATGTTGCCTTGAGTACTAGAACTGTGTTTGCCATACCTAGTGGCATGTTAGTATGTGAATTGATTGAATAAATGTAGTAATGAGAATGAGAGATCAAAGCCGAGGTAAAAGAATTGGACCAAAAGAAGGTGTCGGGACATATCAGGGAGCCATTTTTCTGGAGGAATTAGTAAATTGTTTAGAAGATAATTCAAACTCTTTGGAGTGATGATGATATGATTTCAGTAAGTGAATAGCCTCTCCTGGTGCTTCTTTGGAGAGAACAGTCGTTTGACTGTAAAATTTCTCTTATGTTTTGACAACAGAAAGGAAAAATAATTATTATTTTAAGGATGGACTACAGCTTTTGCCAAATAACCTAGGAGAATGGCACATTCCTTACAGAGAAAAAAAGTGAATTTTTGTTTGGAAGATACCATGATTGGCTTTTTTGTTAGTTTGAAAGGCTGAAGTCTCTAGGCAATGTCTGGAAGGAAAAGACTGAAAGAAAAAAGCTTAGATTTCCTTGGCAGAGAAAAGTAACAGAAATTTGAGAAATGCCCTCTTTGGCTAAGGTTGATAGGAGTAGGAAATAGAAGAAAGATAGGAGAAAGGTTTGGAGGCAGTGAGAGAGAGGGATCCAGAACCATGACAAAAGGAAGGTGTTCATGGAGAAAGATGATCAGGAAGACTGAGGAACCTTTCATAAAAGTGATCTGTAGACTTCAACTTGAAGGTGTTTCTGCACTGTGCTGTAATTATCCTTTGTTCACCTTAAACCTTTGTAAAGGAACTCTGTACTAATCATACATGTTGAGGCCAGGCGCGATGGCTCATGACTGTAATCCCAGCACTTTGGAAGGCCAAGGCGGGTGGATCACGAGGTCAGGAGATCGAGACCATCCTGGCTAACACGGTGAAACTTCATCTCTATTAAAAATATAAAAATTAGCCGGGCGTGGTGGCGGGCGCCTGTAGTCCCAGCTACTCAGGAGTCTGAGGCAGGAGAATGGCATGAACCTGGGAGGCGGAGCTTGCAGTGAGCCAAGATCGCACCACTGAACTCCAACCTGGGTGACAGAGCGAGACTCCATCTCAAAAC
Organism: Colobus angolensis palliatus; assembly: GCF_000951035.1. Lineage (NCBI taxonomy): Eukaryota > Metazoa > Chordata > Mammalia > Primates > Cercopithecidae > Colobus > Colobus angolensis. The sequence goes on from NW_012111031.1 coordinate 2,849,032, forward strand.
AAAAACAAAACAAAACAACAACAACAACACATGTCAAGTGAAGAAGGGATGGTTTTCTACACTTGGAGTAAACTGAGTGATGAAAAAATAAACAGTTGCTGGAAACAAGGCAATGAATGGGGGTTGAAGGGTGCTAGGAGCAGGGATTTGGAACCCTGAGCTGACAGCAGTGATGGTGGCTGGCAGCACTGATTTAGACTGGGTGGCAGGGACTGACTCAGGAATATTTGACAAACCCACTTCTCTGTCAGGAATCTAGAGGAAAGTGGCCCATTGGGGTAGGGACAATACTGGAGGATCCTGCTATCAGCATGTGAATAATGGCTAGTTAGGAGGTCGGCCTTCGGGTTAAATAAAAATCTCATTACGTAGCTATAAATTTTTATCTAATCCTTTAAGCCTTAAAATTGCAGACAGACAAGAACCATTTCAGCATACTATTATGAGGTTCAAAAAATGATTTGTGACTGAGTTTGCAAGGCTTCTGATTTTTATGGGCTCAGGATCAAACTCAGCTGTGTTTTTTGAGGTTTGGCTACTATTCAAGACACAGCTTTATACTCTTTGATGTTTTGAAACACAACGTGATAAGAGATCAAAGGAGGGAAAATGTATTGCCTATAAGGTCTGATGCATTCATTTTAAAGGCAGGTGTGCCTTGCAAAACTAGGGTGGATGCAAAGTGAACTGTTTAGGCTGAATAAGCAGCTCAAAGAAGCAGAAAATTGTCTTCTGTGGTAACTTAATCCCTAATGATTATTTCTCGCCACATTAAAAAAAAAAATTAGCAAAACAGGCCCAGTGCAGTGGCTCACGCCTGTAATCCCAGCACTTTGGGAGGCTGAGGTGGGAGGATTGCTTAAGCCCAAGAATTTGAGACCCCCCTGGGCAACATGGCAAAACCTTGTCTCAACAAAAAATTAAAAAAAAAAAAAAATAGCAGGCCATGCGTGCCTGTGGTCCCAGCTACTCAGGAGGCTAAGGTGGAAGAATCACAGTGGTTGAGGCTACAGTGAGCCAAGATTGTGCCACTGCACTCCAGCCTGGGTAATAGAATGAGACCCTGTCTCAAAAAATAAAAATAAAAATAAAAGCAAAACAAACACTCCAGGATCAACTTTTCTGCTTTTCATTAAGCCATTTTGTAGTCCTACATTTTGTAAATGTTTATCCTCTAACAATCTTTTTCTATTCCCTGGACCTGATTAAAGTGGTCCTTGGCCAGGCGCAGTGGCTCCCGTCTGTAATCCCAGCATTTTGGGAGACCTGAGGTCAGGGGTTCGAGACCAACCTGGCCAATGTGGCAAAACCCCATCTGTACTAAAAATATAAAAATTAGCTCTGGCCATGGTGGCGTGCACCTGTAATCCCAGCTACTCAGGAGGCTGAGGCAGGAGAATCACTTGAACCTGGGAGGTGGAGGTTGCAGTGAGCCAAGATCGCACCATTGTACTCCAGCCTGGGCAACAAGAATGAAACTCCATCTCAAAAAAAAAAAAGACAAAGAAAAAAAAAAGTGGTTCTTTACCTTTGGTTTTATTACTGTAAAAATATAACAGAAATTGAAAAGCCTTAAAATGCCAGCTTTGACTGTACTTCATACATTTAACAATTTGAAATGCTTACTATGCATGTCAGCCATTGATTTTATTTAATTGGTCTTGATTTTATTTGATGGTTTATATATTTCGTGCTCATCACTGGACAAATTAAAGAATTTACAATCTCAGGTAGGGAAATACTATGTCATAGAAAATGGAATTTTATGTTATCATTACCCTATTGCCCTCCTAAAATTAATGAACATAAGCTTTAGAAGGCCTTTATCCTAAAGAGAAATGTAATTTATGGGTGATTAAAAATGGCATTTGGCATCAGGCTCTTAATTAGATGTGAAACCTGTTAATTATTTGTAATAAAATTAAGTCAGTGACCATTAGTTTGATCGTACCAGACATTTTAAGGAATATAATCTGCATGAAGATGAAGGCTGCTTGTGCTGTGTATAACATGTTGTGTCTGCCCGCTCCCTGTCCTTTCTGGAGAATACTCCCTCCTTCTCCACTCACATGGTTACCATGGGAACAGCCATTTTGGGTGACATGACACCCTGGACAACACACAGCTGAATGACCTGCAAGTGGATATCTGACCAAAAGAGGGCCAGAGGCTTTCTGCAGGGATTCTGGAACTAGAACTGAGACAGAACCCCAGTATCTAGCCAGATGCTAAAGATAGTGAATGCAGTTTTTCCATCAGTGGCCATATTTTTCACTATGTGGACTATAAAGAAACAGAAGAAGCCAGCCTGCAGAGAAAATAGAATGACAAAGATATTGGGGCAGGGGGTAGATAATCTCCCATATAAATTCCGACAGATGGATTTCATGTAATATGTAAATTTAATTATATTTAAAGTTTTTTGAGAGCAACTTTGAGCTAGCTTGTACTTTCATTCCCTGTATCTTTCCCAATATGTATAAATTAGTTCAATTTGAATTTTAGTCCCCAGCAAGATCCCTCATTAATCTGTTCAGTGGCCACCCCTCACCCTGCAGACTGTTCTGCCTCTCTACTTCTGCTACAGAAATTCGGCACAACCATTTGCTTCCACCCACCTCAACTCCCCCGCAACACACCAGCAAGAATAGAGAAGTCCATGACTTCAGTGGCTATAAGTTTCATTTTTTAAAATTATGATACAATTTATAAATAGTAACATTCACCCTTTTTAGTGCACAGTTCTGTAATGAAGAATGGTTCCATCACCCTAAAAAATTTTCCTATGCCGGCAGGGCACGGTGGCTCATGCCTGTAATCCCAGCACTTTGGGAGGCCAAGGTGGGCAGATCACGAGCTCAGGAGATCGAGACCATCCTGGCCAACATGGTGAAACCCTGTCTCTACTAAAAATACAAAAATTAACCAGGTGTGGTGGTGTACACCTGTAGTCCCAGCTACTTGGGAGGTTGAAGCAAGAGAATTGCTTGAACCTGGCAGGTGGAGGTTACAGTGAGCTGAGATTGTGCCACTTCAGCCCAGGCGACGGAGCAAGACCTCGTCTCAAAAAAAAAAAAAAAAAAAAAAAAAAATTTTCCTATGCCTCTTTGTAATCAGCTCCTTTTCCTGTCCCCAGCCTCTGGCAACCATTGATCAGTTTTCAGTCCTTATATTTTCACCATTGCAAAAAGATTGGGTAAACAGAATCATATGTATGTAGCCTTTTCAGCCTGGCTTCTGTCCGCATAATGCATTTGAGATTCATCCATGTCGTTGCCATGTATTAGGAGTCTGTGGCTTTTTTTTTTTTTTTTTTTTTTGAGACAGAGTCTCGCTCTGTCCCCCAGGCTGGAGTGCAGTGGCCGGATCTCAGCTCACTGCAAGCTCCGCCTCCCGGGTTCACGCTATTCTCCTGCCTCAGCCTCCGGAGTAGCTGGGACTACAGGCGCCCACCACCTCGCCCGGCTAGTTTTTTTTTGTATTTTTTTTAGTAGAGACGGGGTTTCACCTTGTTAGCCAGGATGGTCTCGATCTCCTGACCTCGTGATCCGCCCGTCTCGGCCTCCCAAAGTGCTGGGATTACAGGCTTGAGCCACCGCGCCCGGCCCAGAGTCTGTGGCTTTTTATTGCTGAGTAGTAGTCCATTGCATGGATGGACCACAGTTCATTTATCGATTCCCCACTTGTAGGATATTTTACATATTTCCATTTTCTAGCAATTACAAATAAAGCTGCCATAACCATTTATGTATAGTATTTAGTGTGAACACAGGTTTTCATTTCACTTAGATAAATACCTAGGAGTAGGGCTGTTGGGGAATGTCAACTTTTTGTTTTGTTTTGTTGTTTTATTTTAGCCATTCTAATAAGGGTTTGTGATATCTCATTGTGATTTAATTTGGATTTCCCTAATGACTAATGATGTTGAGCATCTTTTCATGTACATTTTGGCCACTATATCTCTTCTTTTATGAAGTATCTATTCAGATCTTTTGCCCCCTTTTAATTTTGTTGCTGAATTTTGAGAATTCTTTATATATATTCTGTATAAAAGTCAATGGCTTGTGTTTTAAAGTGGGTGTTTTCTAGTCTCTGCCTTCTTTTCTCGTTTCCCTTTTCTCATCTATGCTATCCGTGAGGGATGCTCTTTTTCAGCAATTATTCTGGTTGCTGTGACTGCTGTTCACCACCTATTTCTTCCCTCCTTTTCTCTTTTCTTATTTGATTTTAGTTAATACTTCCATATATATCATTCATTCAGCAAATAATTGTGGAGCATTTCATGTTAAAGCTGACTTTTTTGAATTTGCCAGCAAACACAAGGGCTGTTTCTTCAGGTTTGGGATCTTATTGATTACATTATATGTAACCTGAGAATTGCCAGCTAATTTTTGGCATTTGGGGTCATTTCTGGATGTTGCTTCTTTATTATCAAAGTTATTTTGAGAGATTTTTTTTCTTTTTTTCTGGCCACTCCTGAGTCCAGGACTTGCGATCTGGCAACCTGCGGGTTGCAAAAAACTGGTTTTGAAATAGTTAAGGTTTCATTCCAGTTAGATTTGGCATAACAAATTGATAGCTACAAAGATTAACGTGTAATGTAGAGATCATTATTCACCAGCTTGTACCTGTTTCAGAGTTCTGTAATCCTTTCTATTCTAATCCTTTCCTCTGTTTTGGGAATTGGTCCCTGGTAGCAGAACTTGTTTTTGTTATCCACAGGGGGCTTCCTTTGCCTTTGCACCCATTTGCTAATGAACTAGAAGAATGTTTTCCTCTGTGTAAAAGTTGGATAGAGTTCTGTGGAGCTTCATTTCTACTGTTCACTGGAATGCTGTATGGAATGTTCTTGTGGCATTTCACTGGGAAGCATGAAAAACATGTTCCTATGACATTTCAAAGAGGGTTGATATTTATTCTGCAATATTACACTGTAGGGTCTAGAAAGTTTGAACAAAACATGATTTCTTTCATTTTAAAATCAATTTATGCTTACAGCTCTATCTTTTTTTATACAGCAAATATAGTCTTTAACATCAGTATAGTCTTTAACCATCAGTGGCATGATCTCAGCTCACTGCAACCTACACCTCCCACCTACACCTCCCAGGCTCAAGTGATCCTCCCACCTCAGCCTCCCAAACAGCTGGGACTGTAGGCGTGTGCCACTACACCCAGCTAATTTTTTTTTTTTTTTTTTTGTAGAGATGGGTTTTCACCATGTTGCCAAGACTGATCTCAAACTCCTGGGGTTCAACTGATCCTCTAGCCTTGGCCTCTCAAAGTGCTAGAATTACAGGCATGAGCCACCATGCCCGGCCTGTAAACATTTTTTCGTGTTTTTAAATTATGAAAGCAACTGATTTTGAAGTATCTTTTTCAATTGAAGATTCACTTCCTAATTGGTTTTTGTGTGAACATAAGTTTTCATTTATCTGTGATAGATGCAAAGAGCACAATTGCTGTTAGGGTTAGCTGCATGTTTAGCTGTTTCAGGAACTGCTAAAGTGTTTTCCAGATTGGCTATACTGTTTTATATTTCCACCACAATCTATGAGTACAGTTTCTCTTCATTCTTGCCAGCATTTGATGTTGTTGCTGTTTTTTACTGTAGCCATTTTGATAGGCATGTAGTAATAGTTCATTATGGTTTTGATTTTCATTTCCCTAATGGCTAACGATGTTGAACATCTTTTATGTGCTTGTTGCCATCTGTATTTCCTCTTTGGTAAAATGTCTCTTCATGTCTTTTACCCATTTTCTCTTTTTTGTTTATTTTTATTTTATTTTTTAAGTAGAGATGGGGTCTTGCTATGTTGCCCAGGCTACTCTCAAACTTCTGGCTCAAGCAATCCGCCTGCTTCAGCTTTCCAAAGTAATTTCATGCCTGGGATTATAGGCACGAGCCACCCCACCCAGCCTTTTGTCCATTTTCTAGTTAGATTGTTTGTTTGTTTGAGGCAGGATCTTGGTCTGTTGCCCAGGCTGGAATTCAGTGGCACAATCTCAGTTCACTGTAGTTTCTGCCTCCAGGGCTCAAGCGATTCTCGTGCCTCAGCCTCCCGAGTAGCTGGGATTGCAGGCATGCACCACCACACCTGGCTAATTTTTGTATTTTTAGTAGAGACAAGGTTTCACCATGTTGGTCAGCCTGGTCTCAAACTCCTGATCTCAGGTGATCTGCCTGCCTTAGCCTCCCAAATCGCTGGGATTACATGGGTGAGCCACCATGCCTGGCAGATTGCTTGTTTTTTATACTATTAAGTGTTTTGGGCTTTGGTTGGAGGGTTGGGTTTCGGAGAGAGGACATTTGGAGAGCATGGGTTGTTTTTTTTTTTTAGACAGAGTTTCACTCTTGTTGCCCAGGCTCGAATGCAGTGGCGCAATCTCAGCCCACTACAGCCTCTGCCTTCTGGGTTCAAGCGATTCCCCTGCCTCAGCCTCCCAAGTAGCCGGGATTACAGGTGCATGCCACCACACCTGGCTAATTTTTGTATTTTTAGTAGAGATGGGATTTCACCATCTTAGCCATGCTGGTCTTGAACTCCTGACCTCGTGAGAGCATGGGTTTTTATTTATTTCCTTTTTCTCTTTTTAATTGTTGTGGGTACATAGTAGACAGTGTATATGAGATATTTTAGTACAGGCATATAATGTGTAATAACCACACCATGGAAATTTGGGTATCCATCCTCTCAAGCATTTATCCTTGGTGTTGTTACTAGATCTTATTCATTGCTTCTATTGTTTTTTGTACCCCTTAACCATCCCCATCCCCCATACACATACTCCCCTACTACCTTCCTAGCCTCTGGTAACCATGCTTCCATTCTTGATTTTCATGAGTTCATTTGTTTTAATTTTTAGATCCTGCAAATAACTGAGAACATCTGATGTTTGTCTTTCTGTGCCTGGTTTATTTCACTTAACATAATGACCTCCGGTTCCATCCATGTTGTTGCAATGATAGAATCTCATTCCTTTTTATGGCTGAATACTACTTTATTGTATATAGGTACCACATTTTCTTTATCCTCATTTTGTCATCGTTTTTGGACACTTAGGTTGTTTCCAAATCTTGGCTGTTGTGAACAATACTATTAACAAATACGGGAGTGTAAATATCTCTTTGATATACTGATTTCCTTTCTTTTGGGCATATACCTAAGAGTAGGATTGCTAAATCATATGGTAGCTCTATTTGTAGTTTTTTTTTTTTTTTCTTTGAGATAGAATCTTGCTCTGTCGCCCAGGTTGGAGTGCAGTGGCGTGATCTTGGCTCACTGTAAGCTCTTCCTCCCGGGTTCACGCCATTCTCCTGCCTCAG
>NW_012111031.1:2857698-2865143 GCF_000951035.1 Colobus angolensis palliatus
CGTGATCTGCCCATCTCGGCCTCCCAAAGTGCTGGGATTACAGGCTTGAGCCACCGCGCCCGGCCCTCATCAGTTTTTTTATACTTTTTGTTATGAAGGTTTTTTTACTTCTTTGGTTAAGTTAATTTCTAGGTATTTATTTATTTGTTGCTATTATAAATGGGATTTCTTTTTTGATTTCTTTTTCAGCTTGTTCACTGTTAGCACATAGAAATGCTACTGATTTTTGTATGTTGATTTTTGTATCCTGCAACTTTATTGAATTTGCTCATCAATTCTAATAGTTTTTTTGTGGAGTCTTTAGTTTTTTCCAAATATAAGGTCATATCATCTGCAAACAAGGATAATTTGACTTTTCTCTTCCAATTTGGATGCCCTTCATTTCATTCTCTTGTTTGATTGCTCTGGCTAAGACTTCCAATATTATGTTGAATAATGGTGGTAAAAGTTGTCATGTTCCAGATCTAACATCTGCTACTGTTATATTGGGATCTATCTGTCACTTTAGCTCTAATAATATTTGCTCTTCATTTCATTCTCTTGTTTGATTGCTCTAGCTAAGACTTCCAATATTATGTTGAATAACAGTGTTAAAAGTTATCATGTCCCAGATCTAAGATCTGCTACTGTTATATTGGGATGTATCTCTCACTTTAGTTCTAATAATATTTGTTTTACATATTTGGATGCTCCAGTGTTTGGTGCATATATATTTACAATTGTTATATCCTCTTGCTGAACTGACCCCTTTGTTATTATATAATGACTTTCTTTGTCTCTTCTTACAGTTTTTGTCTTGAAATCTGTTTTGTCTGATGTAAGTATAGCTACTCCTCCTCGGTTTTGTTTGTTTGTTTTCATTAGCATGGAATATCTTTTTCCATGTCTTTATTTTCAGTTCATGTGTATCTTCATAGGTGAGGTGTATTTCTTGTAGGCAACAGATCATCTGGGTCTTGTTGTTTTCGTCCATTCAACCACTCTATGTCTTTTTTTTTTGAGACAGGGTCTCACTCTGTCATCCAGGCTAGAGTGCAGTAGCACAGTCACAGCTCACTGAACCGTTGACCTCCTGGGCTCAGGTGATCCTTACACCTCAGCCTCCCAGGTAGCCACTCTGTGTCTTTTGATTGCAGACTTTAGTCCATTTACATACAATGTTATTACTGACAAGTAGGGGCTTACTCCTGCCATTTTGTTATTTGTTTTCTGGTTGTTTTTTATTGTTTTTTCCTTCTTTTCTTCCATTCTGTCTTCCTTTTAGTGAATGTGATTTTCTCTGGTGGTGTGCTTTAATTTCTTGGTTTTTATTTTTTGTGTATCCACTGTATTTTATTTGAGGTTACCATGAGGCATGCATATACCATCTTATAACCCATTGTTTTAAGCTGATGACAACTTAATACTAATTACATAAAGAAACGCACAGAAAGAAAACTAATAAGAGCCCTACATCTTAACTTCCTCCCCTGCTTTTTAACTTTTTGTTGTTTCTCTTTATGTCTTATTGTACTGTTTATATCTTGAAAAGTTGTTAATATTTTTGGTTGGTTCATCATTTAGTCTTTCTCCTTAAGACAAGAGTAGTTTACACACAACCATTACAGTGTTATACTATTCTGTGTTTTTCTATGTGCTTCCTATTTCCAGTGGATTTTATACCTTCAGATGATTTCTTCTTGCTCATTAACACCTTTTCTTTCACATTGGAGAACTACCTTTAGCATTTCTTGTAGGATGGGTCTAGTATTGATCAAATCCCTCAGCTTTTGTTTGTCTGGGAAAGTCTTTAATTCTCCTTCGTGCCTGAAGGGTATTTTCACCAGATATACTATTCTAGGGTAAAAGATTTGTTTCCTTCAGCACATTAAATATGTCATGCCGCTCTCTCCTGGCCTGTAAGGTTTCCACTGAAAAGTCTGCTGGCGGATGTATTGCAGCTCCATTGTATGTTATTTGTTTCTTTTCACCTGCTGCTTTTAGGATTTTTTTTTTTAAATGCTTTGAAGTAGTCTTCTTTGGTTTAGATCTGCTTGGTGTTCTATGACCTTCTTATATTTGAATATTCATATCTTTCTCTAGGTTTGGGAAGTTCTCGGATATTATCTCTTAGAGTAAGTTTTTTTACCCCTATCTCTTTTTCTACCTCCTCTTTAAGGTCAGAAAGCCTTAGATTTGCCTTTTTTAGACTATTCACTAGATATCGTAGGCATTCTTCATTGTTTTTTATTCTTTTTTCTTTTGTCTCCTCTAACTGCATGTTTTCAGATAGCCTGTCTGCAAGCCACTAATTCTTTCTTCTGCTTAATCAATTCTGTCATTAAGAGACTCTGATGCATTCTTCAATATGTCAATTGCATTTTCAACTCTAGAATTTCTGCTTGATTATTTTTAATTATTTCAATCTCTGTATTAAATTTATGATAGAATTCTGAATTCTTTCTCTGTGTTATCTTGAATTTCTTTGAGTTTCCTCAAAACAGTGATTTTGAATTCTCTGTCTGAAAGGTCATATATATCCCTGTTCTCCCAGGATTGGTCCCTGGTGTCTTATTTAGTTCAATTGCTGAGGTCATATTTTCTTGGATGGTGTTAGTGCTTGTAGATATTTATCAGTATCTGACAGGACAGTGAGATCTAGGCAATCTCATTAATCCTTAATTTCCTTATTTATAATATATATATACACATATTTACATTTGTACATTTTATAAAACATATATTATAAATCCTTGCTTTCTTTTTTATTATGTGTATATTATAAGGTTGTTGTATGCATGCCAGAAAAAAAATTAACAAAAAGAATATGAAATTAAAAAAAATAAGGTTGTTGTGGAAATTGGATAATACCTGTAAAGCTCTTAGCATAAGTGCCTGGCACAGAGTAAGCACTCAGTATTTGCTGCTGTGAAGGTGGAGGTAGAGGTGGTAGGGAAGAGGAGGTACTGATCAATGTGGCAAAGGACATGGTTGTAGTACAGAGAGTGGCACTCATCCCAGGGGAGAATACTCCTGAACTGAATCTTAAAGAACGACAGAGTTCATGAAAAATGAAAGAGCATCGGCAAAGATATAGAACCATAAAATGTTGTGTATATGTGGTGCAGCAATTTGGTGCTAATAGAACTTGATGTAGGAATTGGAAATGATAGTTAGCTGATGAGACTGGAAAAGTTGGCCACTGTCAAGTCATTGAAGGTATTGGACTTTTTGTTTCTTTCATTTTTTTTTGACATGAAGTCTTGCTCTGTTGCCTAGGCTGGAGTGCAGTGGCACGATCTTGGCTCACTGCAACCTCTGCCTCCCAGGTTCAAGCGATTCTTCTGCCTCAGCCTCCCAAGTTGCTGGGACTACAGGTGCGCACCACTACAGTTGGTTAATTTTTGTATTTTTACTAGAGATGGGGTTTCACCATATTGGTCAGGCTAGTCTTGAACTTCTGACCTCCTGATCTGCCCCCCTCAGCCTCCCAAAGTGCTGGGATTACAGGCGTGAGCCACTGCTCCTGGCCTTTTTGTATTGGACTTTGTTCTAAGCAAAAGGGAGACGTTGAAGAGTTTAAGGAGAGAGATGGCATGGTCAGATTTGCATTTCTAGCTAGCTCACTCTGATAGGGTGAGGATGCTTTGAAGTGGAGACAGTAACTTAAGCAAGCTCTTTAATAGTTCATTTGAGAGATGACGGCCAGAACTAGGGCCATACTGATTGAGAATGCAATGTCATTGTATTACTATGTTCTCACACTGCTGTAAAGAAATACCTGAGACTGGGTAATTTATAAAGGAAAGAGGTTTAATTGACTCACAGTTCCATACTGCTGGGGAGGCCTCAGGAAACTTACAGTCATGGCAGAAGGGGAAGCAGGCACAGACCTTCACATGGCAGTAGGAGAAAGAAGAGTGAACGAACAATGGGGAAAGAGCCCCTTATAAAACCGTCAGATCAAGTGAGAACTGATTCACTATCATGAGAACAGCATGGGGGAAACCACTCCCATGCTCCAATCACCTCCCACCAGGTCCTGCCCTCCACACGTAGGGATTATAGGGATTACAATTCGTGATGAGATTTGGGTGAGGACACAGAGCCAAACCATAGCAGTCATTCTTGTATATATTTTTCATATAGTAAACTCAGGTCCAGTCCAAGATTTCTTTTGGAAAACCAGGCTAGACAGGTTGTAAGGTATATGAGAGTGCAGGTCTTGTCCATGAGGACTCTAAGAAGCCCTATCCATGATTCCGTATCTGGTTCCTCTGTCTCACTGATTCAGTGATCTCTTCTATTCCTGTAGGCTACATATGATTTGTTATGATCACCTAGATTAAATACTTCCACCTAATGGAAAACCCACTTTTTTAAAAAAAAGTCAAGGCACTAGGGTGAAGAAGAGTGAATAAAGTGATAACTTGAAGGCAAAAAATACTAGGAAGTAGATGTAAGAGAAAGGAATTTGATTTTAACCTATATTTTATTAAAATCTTATTTTCTTCATCTATTTTCCTTCCTTATTCATGAAGGTTTAAAAATGATAATCATGATTTTTTTCTTGCATAAAGGTAGACAGTGAAAAAACAAAGAATTCAGTTCTGTTGTATTCACTTTATGTCCTTCTGTGCTCTGTGGGAAATGGACTTCCAGTTGGTCAAATTTCCCCCAGCACAAATCCTGCAGCAAGGAGCTGCATCCATTTTGTAGACTGTGTTTGCATGCACAGCTTGTTAGGGGTCTATGGGAAGAGTAAGTTAAAGTGTTTTGCATATTAGAAAGGATGGTACCATTTCTGTCTGTGTGTGTATGTGTGTATGTATATATTCCACATACTATACAATTCATCTGTTTGGAGTGTACAGTTTAATTGCTGTTTGTTTCTTTAACAGGGAAAAAAAGATGTGACCCAGATATTTAACAACATCCTGAGAAGACAGATAGGCACTCGGAGTCCTACTGTGGAGTATATTAGTGCTCATCCTCATATCCTGTTTATGCTCCTCAAAGGGTAGGTACATGGCTTCCTTTCAAGTAGGGCTAAGTTCTTAATAGTTGTTAAAAGTACATAGCATTAACCTCATTTGAGATATGATCAGTTCCCTTTTGGAACTGCAGTAAAGGTATTTGTCTTGAGTGAGGTCAGCCCTCTAGATCTGTCTCTGTGATTACCTAGGCTGCAGCAAAATCCTTTCTTTGCACCTTAATATTTCTAAATGTTATGTTTCCATTTACTGCCTTCCTTTCCCCCACAGTTCTGCTATTTCTATCTCTTCCTATTACAGTATTGCTTATGCTTCCCTATCTGCCCTATTCGTAGCTGCCCACTTACCCTTTTCCTGACTGCATGAGACTGAATGTCCTCAATATACACACAGGCACACACATATATATTCTGCTTCTGGGAACTGAAATACAGATATGAGAGTTTTTCCAGTAGCTAGCATCTGCCAAGGTGAATGTATGTGGGTCTACAGGGAAGCTATAAAACTGAAGTTGAGCTAGGTAATAGAATCCCTGATTATTATTTTTATGAACACTTATTTATAAATGTTTCTTGGGCATTTGGGGGCTACTCTGAATCATAATGACTGGAGATCTGGGTGTAGCAAAGCTTGAGGATAGCAGATCATCTTCTTCCTCCCCTTGTCTTTCTACTCCACTATCTTAAACCAGCATATCTCTTTATTTTATTTGTATTTCTGTTTTCAATCCTGCTGTTTCATACCTAGTCCATCTCACCTGTGTTCATTTTCTCTCTTGTACATTTTAAATATTTAATTGTATCAAAATAATACATTGTTTAAAAATCAGATATATCAATGAATAGTTCTTTGCCTCTTTCTTTTTTCTTTCTTTCATATATATAAAATTTATTTTTAAGACAGTGTCTTGCTCTGTTGCCCAGGCTGGAGTGCAGTGGTGCAATCTTGGCTCACTGCAACCTCTGCCTCCGGGGTTCAAGCGATTCTCCTGCCTCAGCCTCCTGGGTAGCTGGGATTACAGGTGCCCGCCACAACGCACGACTAATTTTTGTATTTTTAGCAGAGACAGGGTTTCACTATTTGGTCAGACTGGTCTTGACCTCCTGACCTCAAGTGATCTGCCTACCTCAGCCTCCCAAAGTGCTGGAGTTACAGGCATGAGTCACTGCGCCCGGCCTCTTTGCCTCTTTCTTCTCCATTTTTCAGTCCTATTACCCAAAGACAACCACTTTTATCTTTTTTATTTGTTCATTTGTTTATTTGTTCATCATTGTTTTCGTCATACATTTACCTCTGTGTTACAAATAATGGGCTTATACTCATTTTTCATTTATCAATTTTAAGCAGTATCTTTGACAAGATAAACTAGATGATAGTCTTTTTACTGCCACCATTATTCTATTTCCTTTCCCTTGTCTTCCTAATAAACGTTATCATAATTTTAAATTTTAATAATCACATTTAGATTATTATGACTGTAGTTATTATTTATTAGTGAGCAAAGTAGTATACTATGATTACTTTGGTTTTGCGTACAAAATAATTGTTTTACTGGAGAACTGTTTCTTCAGTTCTGGAAAAGGAAAGATCCTTGTATCATGTATTAGTTAGGGGATGCAAAGCCTCTATAACACACAGACCCCAAAGTGAAGTGGCCTCACAACAAGTTAAGTACATTTCTCATGTCAGTGCAGAGCAGATGTTCTAGTTCATCAGGGGGTTCTGTCATCTTCAGCACGTACTATCTAAGATCGCTTTGTTCATTGCCATTTCAACCCACAGAAAGGTGAAAGTATATAAGAGATTTTATGTGTTTAGAGAATGACAAGAATTCTGCTGTGACTAGAGCTCTGTGTGAGTCAGAGGGAAGGGTGCAGTATGAGGTTGGAAAGACTGAGACCAGATTATGAAGAGCTTTCCAAGTCCTACTAGGGAGTTTGAATGTCATTCTGTGGGCAACATGGAGTCATCCAGGGACTAGACATGAGGAGTTCTGGTGGCAACGTAGAAAATGGCATGGGGTGGGAGGCTGAGATTCCAGCTTGGAAGAGTCTAGGGAAGAGATTATCAACAGAACTTTAATGGAGATACTGAGAATGAAGAGAATGGGTATTTGAAAACATTTCCATTTCTTTCCAATTCAAAAGTAATACATGGTTATTATTTAAAAACTAAAACATTTTAGAAATGTATAATAGAAAAAGAAAGTGCATCCGATAATCTTTCCATAAGAAATCATTATTGACAATTTGGGGACTACACCTCTGGTTTTAATTCTCTATTACAATGATTATTCCTCTGTTTTTCAACCCAAACTTTTAACTCATTCCTTCACATCCTGTTTTGTATAAACCATTTACTCATTGTTTGCTATGTGCCAGCTGTTGTAATGTTTTACTTATGTTATATTGTTTACTTTCCAAATGCTATGAGGACTACATACTGGTTTTTTTTTTTTTTTTTTTTTTTTTT
>NW_012111031.1:2865583-2883394 GCF_000951035.1 Colobus angolensis palliatus
CCAGATGGTCTCAATCTCCTGACCTTGTGATCCGCCTGCCTTGGCCTCCCAAAGTGCTGGGATTACAGGCATGAGCCACCACACCCAGCCCCTGTTACCATTTTCTAATTTAGCACTGAATGCTAGAGATTTAGCCCTTCTTAAAAGTCAGGATTTTTACTGAATTATCTCTTGTGGAGTCACTTTAAAACCTAGAACATAACTTGATTGGTACATTTATACATCAAACAATAATATTAAATGAGAATATGATAGTAACATTCTATATAGAACCTAAGTTTAACCACAAAGAATATAAGACAAAAAGCAATTGATAGTTGTCTATCAAAGAGAATTATCTGGATATGTGGTATTAAACATGGTAGAAAGGATTTGGAGCCCAAGTTTTATGAAAAGATTATAGATAAGGACTTACTCACTCTAAATGAATTTGTCTTCTGGCTCAGGCAAATGACATTCCAGGGTACTGAGAGAACCTGAGAATGAGGTCACTGAACAGCTCTCAGTGATCTGTAAAGAACTGTGGCCAGTATGTTCCAGAAGGCTGATGTTAAAATCATAAATTTCTCCCAATTATCCGTTTTTTTAAGTTTATTATAAAAATTTTTAAGCAGTTTCGTTTTGGCAATTATTTTATAGATGGTACTATGTAGTTCATATTTCATCACATCAGGAGATGTACTTTTAGTAATACTAAGACTGAGCAATGGGTTCAGATGGTGACAGTCTAATCCACTATAAAGTTTCCCATCGACCTTAAACTTGTTTTACCATCCATTGATGAACATTGCCTGATTCTGTCATTTCACTAGAGGTGACAAAAAGATAATTTTGAATTCCGTCATTTCTTTTGTATATTTTATTGGCTAAACTAGTTTTATAGAGAATACTGTCATTCATCCACCACAGCTTCAGGTGTTAGAATACTCTGAAGTACAGTTCATACCAGAGAGGCAGAATAAATGCTCAATTCTTTTCTTTTAATTATTATTTTAGAGAAAAATAAGATATCCTAGGAACTTTCATTGGTGTCTAATGAGTTATTTCCCTTCCTCCACCCGCCTTTATATATGTGTGTGTATTTATAAATATATATATATATATATTTACATATGTACACAGACACACACACTCTTCTAGTATCTGGTGAACTAATGGATTGAATGTTTTGTATATGTCTTATTTAGTTCTACACATTTTTTTAATGCTAAGTTGACCATCTGTGGCCCCTTCTAGGGGATATCTCTTAACATCACTAAAATAGTTTGTGAGAGCTTCCTTGCTTTCTGGTATAACAAGATATGCCACCCAACTTGTACATTTGCTGACAAAGACCTGAAATTTCTACCAAGGATGTTGGTTATTTTTAGAGAGGAATGGTTCTTAGAGACTACAATCTGGATGCTAGGAGTGCTCATTGACACTGGATTGTTATTGCTTCTAGGCCTTTTTGGTAGACAGAATTAACACATTATTTTATTTATTTATTGGGACAGGGTCTTGCTGTGTTGCCCGTACTGGAATGTAGTGCTGTGATCACAGCTCACTATAGTCTCACCTAGGCTCAAGTGATCCTCCTGACTCAGCCTCCCAAATAGCTGGGACTACAAGTGCATGCCACCACACTTAGCTAATTATTTTTTTTTTTTTCCGTAGAAACAGGGTCCCAGTATGTTGCCCAGGCTGGTCTCAAAACTCCTGGGCTCAAGCAATCCTCCTGCCTCAGCCTCCCAAAGTGCTGGAATTATAGGCATGATCCACTATGCCTGGCCTAACTCATTATTTTTAGTCAGCAAATGTTTCTAGATTAGAAACATACCTTTTGACTATATTGAAGAGGCCAAGTGTTTGTTGAATGGCATTTTACAAAAGTTTTCCAGGTATTTCCTGGCCTTATTTACTTCCAGCAATAATCACAAAAGTCATTTTTCCCCTTACATAATGTAATCTTTGTTCTCAAATTGAAATATTCTTGCACAAGATCATTCTTCTAACCATTTTCTGTGTAATGATTACTGTAGCTCACTGCTAACTGAGACCATTGCTCTTACATTTTGGCTTTCATTGAATTTGAGAGAGACCTTTCATTATGCTGTCATTATTTGATGGGCATGCCTAGATAGTTGTGTGCCTTCTCCACACTGACACAGTTCATTATAGTCCAGACTATATGATCCAAATTACAGATCAACAGGGAAGATATGATTCAATTCTATGAAATAGTGATTCAGCATTCATCAGATTAACCTTTACTGGGGACCTGCCATGGTTAGCCATTGTGGGAAATGCAATTAATTAGGTGGGATCCTTGCCATCAGGAAGCTTATCTATGAGTAGAGTAGACTAGGTGAGATAAATATTGATTCTTTACCAGACCTAAGGATATTAATGTTAGTGGAATTTGAAACTTAACATATGCTTATCTTTTGGAGCACTTCTTTATATAGCAAGCAATAACCTATCAAAAGTCAATATACTAGAGGGTAGTCAGGTAGAAATGATCTATGTGAATTATAAATCCCTTAAAGAGTACTGAGGAGAATTGGGATTCCCTATATATCTCTGTATATCCTTATGTCTTTCTAACTTTAAGAAGTTGTGGCCGGGCGCGGTGGCTCAAGCCTGTAATCCCAGCACTTTGGGAGGCCGAGACGGGCGGATCACGAGGTCAGGAGATCGAGACCATCCTGGCTAACATGGTGAAACCCCGTCTCTACTAAAAATACAAAAAACTAGCCGGACGACGTGGTGGGCGCCTGTAGTCCCAGCTACTTGGGAGGCTGAGGCAGGAGAATGGCGTGAACCCGGGAGGCGGAGCTTGCAGTGAGCTGAGATCTGGCCACTGCACTCCAGCCTGGGCGGCAGAGCGAGACTCTGTCTCAAAAAAAAAAAAAAAAAAAAAAAAGAAGTTGTAATCTCAGAATGACAGATGTCAAACTGCTGGGATGAAATGACAAGTATCCTGACCCAGAGGAGTCTTGATTTTTTAAAACATTGTTTTGTTTCTCAAGAATAAACTCTCAGTGCCTCACAGATGGTTTCAATAAGCTTCACGAAATGAAAGGAAAAAGAGAACTAATTATACCCAAAAGTTGGAATGGAAACTTTTTGTAGATGGTCTTAGTTTGGAAATTGAATTAAGAAATGAGAAAATGTTGGCCAGAGATGATGCATATTTTGTATAAGTCAGAGTTTGACTCTCATTAGAGTACTATTAAGACATTTCTTCAGTTTGAGGTTCATTAAATTCATTATATGCATGCTTTGTGAAAAACATTATATTAGGCACTCTTTGGAGACTGGGGTAGGGGCAGGAGAAAGTAGCAATCAATGACATAGACACCAAATGGAGATGGGGATAGGGGAGGAGAGGAGAAGGTAACAGGATAAGTAAAGCATAGCCCCAACAATTAAATTGATTGTCATGAAGTGAAGAAAATAGACCTATAGCAATTTACTGCAGTATAACATAATACAGAATGAAAAAAGTATTAAAGAGAAATTACAGACAAGCTGCTGTATGAGTGTGAAGGGCAGAGAGAATAATCCTGAATCGTAGCGATTAGGAAAGGCTTCAAGGAGGAGGTGGCATTTGAACCAAGCCTTGAAAGAAGCATCTCAGTCGTGGGAATGTAAGGAGAAGCGCATTTCAATTGAGGGAATGAGGGGCTCCAGGGAAGTAACGAATGTGATGGGAAGTGAAACTGAAAAGTTAAGGTTAGGGCCAAATTACAAAAGTCCATACATATCTTACTAATCAATAAATCTGGATTTTAATTGTCCTTCCCTTAGATTCTTTTCTCTCTAGGCCAACAGCCTTTATTTTATACTCTCTTGAGTACTCTATCAATAAATGACAGCGCTTTTCTCCTTTACATTTCAGAACATATACCCCTCTTTACAACATCTTTAATAAAACCCCACCTGATAACTGTTCCTTGTGAGCCAGTAGCCTGAGTTTCAGGTTTTTCTATTAAGAGAAATTACTAGCACTATAAATTGGCATTCCTTATATTCTACAAAGAATCATGACTATCTGAATATATTAGCATTTAATGTTACTGCGAGTTATTCAGGAAATACTCAAATAATATTTGTGAATATCATTCAGCATAAACAGGACAAAAATGAATAAATACCACCCTGGTACCTTTGTTTGCTGTTTCTTCTACTAATATTTGTAAATTTGATATTGGAAAGTCGTCTGTTTCCTTAATTGAATCTTTATTCTTGAATCTGTCTTTCATGAAAATTCTATAATCTTATAAAGAATAGTTCATTACTTATTGTTCAACAAAATGTTGTTGCTAGTAGTTGATGAGTAATAAAATATCTTAAAGTTTTATAGTACCATAAAAGTACCATAAAAACTAGTATTCAGTTGAAATGGTCAATGATATCTCTTTAAAAATATGGTCAAATTTTATTTTATTTTTATTTTTATTTTTTGGAGACAGTCTCACTTAACTTTCCAGGGTCAAGCAATCCTCCCTCCTCAGCTTCCTAAGTAGCTGGGACTACAGGTGTGTGCCACCATGCCCAGGTAATTTTTTTAGTTTTTGTAAAGTCAGGGTCTCAGCTAAATTTTTTATTTTTTAATTTTTTGTAAAGTCAACCATGTTGGCCAGGCTGGTCTCGAACTTCTGAGCTTAAGCAGTCCATCCACCTCAGCCTCCCAAAGTGCTGGGAGTATAGGAGTGAGCAGTCACACCCCACCAGATTTTTTTGGGGGGGGCCCTATACTCTGCTCACTTCCCAGTGTATCACAACTATATCTTTCTTTGTTCCATTCTTCCTATATTTACCACACAATTGTCAACTGTATTATTTCAATACAGGGCTTGTTGTACTTGGGCTAAGCATTATTCATTTTCTTAAAATCTTATCACACACTAGAATATATCTTAAATTTACTTAGAGATTGAATTTGACTTTGAGAGATTGTTGTTGTATTAGAAACGGAACCAATCTAGTATGCCAGTCCTGAATTGTTTCCCACAGTAGATGTTTTGTTTGTCTAGCATATTTTTTGCTGTGAGCCATGCTTCCACTTAGGATTTAAGTGAGTCAATCAATCCACACCTATTACATGCAAATCATATATTTATATAGGTCTCCCCTATTTTTTTCCAGATAGGTGTATCCTACTGCCAAGGAGACATTTCTACTTAGATATCAGCCATCTCAAAAGTAATGTGGTCAACCACAAACTCTTAATTTCTTTACTAACTTGTTCCTCTACTAGTTTATTCATCTTAATAAATAGCACCACCACCCACCCAGTGATTCAAGCCAAAAACATAGGAATCATTCTTGAATTCTCAGTTTCCAAATTTATTCCCTCACCCAAGTCCAGCTACATCATCAGCAAGTCCTGTTGACTATTCCTCCAAACAGTATCCATCACCTGCCTAGTCCTCTGTTCTGCTCCTGCCACCCCACGCCAAGCCCCTGTCCCCTCTCCTGGGTTCTGCTCCTGTTCTTATATGTCTCCCGCTGTTTTACAGACATTCTCAACAAGAAGCCAGAGTGATCTTTTTAAATCATAAGTTAGCCTTGTCAATTTCTTTCTTTAAACTCTCCAAAGGCTTCCTGTTACACTTAAAATAAAACCACACTGCTTACCTTAGCTGACAAAGCTGTATCTGATCTGGCCCCTGCCCCTTCTCTCCACCCCTGCCTCATTTCACACCACTCACGGTTCTTCCCCTGCAATCAAATCATGCAGGCCTTATTTCTCCTTCTCTGTTTTGCCAGGCCTGTTCTTGCCATGGAGCCTTTGCACAGTTACTTCCCTTTGCTTGGAACATTTTGCCCTTTACTTTAGTCTAAAGTGAAATAACTGAAGTAGTCACATACACACACACACACACATACACACACACACACACACACAATTAAGTAGTCACCTTTATAATGTGGCGTATTTCATTGTCATCAGTTTTCACAGCACTTCTCAATATATGAAATTATCTTTTCATTGTTTACATTCTGCCTCATCCCCCCTACCCCCAGCTGTCACCACGTTCATATTTGAGTGTATCTGAGTGTTTCAGAATACACTCAAATTCCGGAATATGTCTGGAATAGTTCCAGGCACATAGTAGATCTTCAGAGGGTATTGAATGAACCGTGACAAGTGGTATGTGTGTTTCCATTAACAGCAGTATTGAAATGGTTCTTTTGATGCCATTAATATTATTTTAATAGGATAACAAAATTCTCTATTTCTCTCTTGTTTACGCTTTAGATATGAAGCCCCACAGATTGCCTTACGTTGTGGGATTATGCTGAGAGAATGTATTCGACATGAACCGCTTGCCAAAATCCTCCTCTTTTCTAATCAATTCAGAGATTTCTTTAAGTATGTGGAGTTGTCAACATTTGATATTGCTTCAGATGCCTTTGCTACTTTTAAGGTAATTTTTTTTCCCCAAATCAGCTAGGTCAATTTATAGTCACTTGGCCTCTGAAGAGGCAATTTAATTTTAAAAAGCAAGAAATTTTATTTCCTAGCCCTCAGCGTAGCCAACCTTGTATGACGTGGATCATAAGAGGCATCTGTAAATAGAATGCAGTTCATGAGGCCAGTCTGCCCTATTGCAGGAAAACAGCTCAAACTATTTGTCACAAGCTCAAATGGACTGAATTCCACTATATACAGTTACGTGGCAAGAGGAATATGTAGCGCTGTGTGTGTGGCATGCTGCCATTTATGTTAAAAACAGATTAGGGGCTTAAGCTTCCACTTAACGTATATATGCACTGAATACCTCTGCAAGGATGCATAGGAAACAGCAACAGTGATTAATTCTGGGGAAAGGAACTAGGTAGTGAAGGGAGACGGAGAATTACATCTTTGAATGTGCAAGACATCATGTTATTTTATGAATGTAATTTTTAAATGTCCACATGGTGGAACAAAACAGTAATAAATTATACTGTCGTTTTTTCATAATCATCTGTAGTTTGATCATGTATTATCTACTTTGTCACTATGTGGGAAATTGTAGGATGCAGTATATTCACATTGTTAGGTAACCAACTACCAGAACCTTTTTATTTTGAAAAATTCAAACTCTACCTCTATACTTATTAAACAATAACTCCCCATTTTCTCCTCCCTCCAGCCCCTGACAACCATTTTACTTTTGGTTTCTGTATTTTATCATCAAAAAAAATATTCAGAGATTGTATCAGAAAAGAGTGCAGCTAATTTGCAGACAAACATACCAAAACTTATTCATTTAATGAGTGATGTTACATTCATGGTTTCTATTTTAGAAAATCAGTTACTTAGGCTTATCATCCTGCTATCATTTAACATATATTGAAGTTGGTATCAATGTGTATTACATGCTCATTTTTCAGTAATGGCAAACTTTTATCTTTCAAGGACAGATAAAAGTTTTGGAAACAAAAGCCTATTTGACATTCCTGTTCGTGTATAAAGTGAGTGATCAAGTTAGCTAGAATTATTTTGGGGGGATAATAATTATAATAAAAATAATTTTAAGATATAAATAGAAATAAAATAGATATGATTTTCTTCAATGTCTACCAAATCAGCTCTGAAGCCATTTTAGAAGAGGAGTTCAGAAAATGTTATAAACTGACAATGTAACAGCATCATTGAAAAAAAACAGGTTTTCAGGTCGAAAAAGTAGATAAGAATCATTTAAATGTATGTATATGTATTCAGATTCATTTCTTTAAAAGCATTTTAGCAATTTAATTGTTCTATCTACATAACTCCAAATTAATTTATACTTTTTTCAGGATATACATATGTAACTTTTTTTTACAAGTTTTCTTAATTGTAATCCATGTATTAATTTTTATTTTTTATATATTATCTTAAATATGTATTTCAATAATATTGATATAGTCCATATACTAATATTAATACATACTCCAATCTTATTACTTTATGAACAGTGATTGAAAGTTGCCTGTGACTTAGATGATAAATAGTTCTTTTAAATAGCTCTCCAGAGGTGGAAAAAGGGGAAAGCACTGGTTTGCTGTGCTGAAAACTACCTGTTGTCTGCAGACTAGGAAATTACCCAGCCTGTTCTAAGAAGGTGCCATAAATCTGTTGAAAGGTATATTAGCTCACATGGTCACAGAAAGTGTGAGAGAGTGTCAGAGAGTGGTAAAGGGCGGGAGATGTCAGTGGGGCAGAAGGAAGCTGGGATTTAGGGAGAAGAATGCCTGGCAGAGGGTGAGGGAATGGGCATGGTCTCTGTGGAGGCGGAGCCTGCAGCTGGGCCATCAGATTTGTTGTGTTGGAGAAGACCAAAGAGTGGTGGGTGGTTAAGGGGGAGGCAAGTCCTGGCAGCTGCCTGGGACACGATCTGTAAAGGCAACCAGGCCATCTCTGGAAATACAGGGAGCAAAGGAAAATCTAATTGACAAGAACTCTGGAGGGAGAATACTGTTTGATAATGATGGGAATATTTGGAAGCCACTTGGGGTGGGCTGGGGGTGGATTCCAGGGCAGGCTTAAGCAGCAGCAGCTAATTGTTAACAGCTGCCTAGGAGCAGGGTGAGCCCAGTTAACTGCAGCACTTTTTGAGACAAGGTCTCACTCCCTCACCTAGGCTGGAGTGCAGTGGTGCAATCTCAGCTCATTGCAGCCTCAACCTCCCAGGCTCTGGTGATCCTCCTACCTCAGCCTCCCAGGTAATTGGGACCACGGGTGCATACCACCATGCCCGGCTAATTTTTGCATTTTTAGTAGAGATGGGGTTTTGCCCTGTTGGCCAGGCTGGTCTTGAACTCCTGACCTCAAGCCATGCGCCCGCCTTGGCCCCTGCAAAGTGCCAGGATTACAGGTGTGAGCCACTGCGCCAGGCCAGGCCACTGTGGCACTTTTGTTGTCATAAGCAGAAGGGTGTGCGTTTTCGGATCAGCACTGAATTGCCTGAGACAACAAAGGAAAGGAACCACAATGCCATCATTTCCCCAATGCCTCAGGCAAACCTGCAACAAACAAAAGCCCTCTAGCTTCTGGGTTTGAAGGGAAGGAGTTCGCAGCCTGCTCCAGTGTCCACAGGCCTCCATTCAGCCTGCCAGCCTCCTATAGTCTCCCTGAGGAAAGCAGGGAAGAGAGGAGGAGCCCACAGGGGAGGTCTGGGTAGACAGAAAAGGGCCAGGGAAAGAAAGAGAAGGGAAGAAGGGGAATTAATGAGAGACAGTGTATAAACAGTGGGAAGCTTGGAGTAAGGAAACGGAAATTTCGGGAGAACAGCCGAGTGAGGGAAGGAAGGAAGGAAAAGAAGGAGGAAGGGTTTGGGAACAGATTCCTGGAAGTGACTGCTGGGTGGAGGGAGGGGCGGTGAGGGCAGCATGACTCCCAGCTCAGGAGTGTTGGAAATCCCAGGAGTGGCTGTGTCTTACCCAGGAAGACAAAAATTGTACAGCAGCTAGAGATGAAGCCTCCAAAAAGGTGGATCTAGAGCTAGTGGTGAGACAGGCTCGGTTGCATCCAACGTGAAGAATGACATTAGATACAAAGGATGATTCCATTTCTTTCCACCAAAATGTCTGTGTTTAAACTACTAAGGAGGTGTTTGCTAATAATAGACACTACAGTCCCATTTTTTTTCCCTTTCCTATCAGATGGCACTTCGCTGTCATGGAAACAAGTAAATTCGTTTTTGAAAAAAACACAAGTAAGCCTTCATATAATTACAAACATTGAACAAACGCCAATAGAGGGGGAAGGCAAATACTTAATATGTATTTCTGAAAATTTCCCCAAAGGTTTTTAAACATTTGATAGAAAAAAAATGTACTTGGTAGTAATTTTTTGCTGTCATATATTCAGCCCAATTTAATTTTCAGCAACAATATTGAATCAAAAATAATGATGTTTTGATTTGTATTTAAGCCAATTTTCCATTGAATTTAAGTCAATCCTTTAAAATCTAAATAATCATAAAAAGTTTTCTAGTGTGCTGCCAGTATTGGAAACACCAATTTTCTATATTTTACCAAATGCTTATGGTTAATATAATGTAACAAATAAATCACTTTTTTTTTTTTTTTTAAGTAGCTGGTTTCAAAGGGTTTTGTTTGTTTGGTTGATTTACTTGATTTTGACATTGGCTTTGGGTTTTTATAATCTCCTGCTCTAATCTTTTTGGTTTTAAGCTCTAGAAGGGACTGTTGCTCAGTTTAGTTATTAATATTGTAACATTGTCAGTTTATGATTTTGGCATAGATTTTTCTACCAAAAGTCCTTTCCCAAAAAAGGGTTCCTTACAACCATAATCTCTTTCATCCCTCCCTCTAAAAATTTCCATAATAGAAGTGGTTTGAATTCCGTCTTTCTCTGCCACCTGATAAGCTGGATGTCCTTGAGCAATTTAGTTAACCTTTGCGTTTTATTTTCCACATCTGAAATGAAGAAAATCATCCCTTTTTCACGGACTTGTGAAGATCAGAAACTGCATTTGCAAAGTGCTCGGTTCACTCCCCAGCACAGTCAGCCCTCTAAACAGCAGCTGTCACTGGCTCCTCAGCCTTTTATGTCCCTGCAATTGTCTCTCTCACTCCACCCCGAGTTTCTCCCAAGCAGTATTCATTAAAAATATCGATATCAGATTTTCAGCATAATAGTTATACTATGCAAAACGTAGGCCTCTCAAAACGGAATTGTTAGGAGGTAGGATGAAAGAGTACACGATTTGAAATAAGGCTTTTCAATTCTAAATTCTTTAGAGTTTGAACTTTATTTTCCTTCACAATTTTCTTCTTTTCCTTCTTGGGTAGGATCCTAGCTGTTTTTATTTTATTTTTTCACTCAGTTATGTGATTTCTAATGCAGCAATTATATTTATCTCTGTATTCTGTGTACTTAAACTTGTGTGTATGTATATGTGGTTTGTACATGCATTTATTGTGTACAAAAATTGGAAGGTCTATCTATGTATCAATCCTATCACACACTGGAGTGGAAATGTGGGTGTGAGAGAGGGAATGTGCGCATTGTTTATTGACTGTATCCATTTTATATATATATATATATGCTGGAGGAATTCTACCCCACCCTATTATGGTTTCCTAATACTGGATTTTTAAGCTGTTTGAAGGGTTTTTTTGCCCTTGGAATTTGAAAATGTTGGTTTTAACCTAACTCCCTCCTGATCCCTTTTTCTTTGGGGTAACACTCATGTATGACACAACCTTTCTAGGCAGCACTGATCTGCAGCCTGCTCTTTTTGTTGCCACTGGAGCTGTGTGCACTGGGCCTGCAGTGTGGGGAACCCAGGCCTCACTTTCAAGGCTGATGATAGTTGAAGCAGGTGGAGAACTCCCACGGGTGCAGCAATCCACAGTGTCTGCTGCAGCCCATAGAGGGGGCTCCCTCTAGCCTGGTTCAGCTCAGAAGATTCCTATTACTGCTCATGGGGTTTCTATGATGTTAGGCGAGGGGTGCTTGAAAATACGACACCAATATTATCCTTTACGAAAAAGAGTAGAGACCTCAAAGGATCCTGTGGAACTACCTTACTCTTTCAAGGGTCCCCTGATGTAGGAACTAGCTTGAATCAAGACCTTTGACAGGGCGGGAGTGGAACCCCTGTAAATGGTTTTCCATTTTAGAACTTCAGTTTCAGAACAGTAATGAGTGCTCTGCTCCACTGAGGGGGGAAAAGAACCACGTTTCCAACTGATAGGGCCAGTGGTTGATCAAGTTGTGTGATAGCAATAGGGAATTAAGAGTCACACTTATTATTTTTGAACTTGAAAATTATAGTATCCAATGCTTTAAATATTTTACTTTTTAAAAAAATTAAAGTAGAAATAAGTGGGTTTTATTATGGTTGTTATCTACCTTTTCTTTGTGAGGTTATGTTGTGTACCTTCTATATGCTTTTAGGAAATTTTAATCAAATATGTATTAAAGTAAAAGAATTTGTTTTGGAAAATTTTTAAATTCTTGTTATGTTTTTAATTAAATTTTTCATGGCACCTAGACAGGGTATTTAGCCTCTAAGCATATAAAAGGGATTAAGTGAGGCTTGTTTTCCTACAACATTAAGATGAATTAGGGATATAATTTAGGTATGAGTTGAAGACAGTCAAATGTTTCTTCATGCTTTCGTTCAGTTTTCTGCAAGTTTATATCTGCCATAAGATAGGGCTACTCATCTTCAGTTTTGAAAGGATGCATTGTGCTACTTAGTAACTTGCACACCACCTCACATCCCATTAATCCAAGAGCGGGAACAATACTGGTTTGACACTGCTAAATGTCAGTCCTATGCTTCCAGTATCCGAAGCGCCTTCATTTTAAACGTTGTTAAGACACTTTGGGAGGCCGAGGTGGGCGGATCACGAAGTCAGGAGATCGAGACCATCCTGGCTAAAACGGTGAAACCCCGTCCCTGCTAAAAATACAAAAACAAAAATTAGCCGGGCGTGGTGGCGGGCGCCTGTAGTCCCAGCTGCTTGGGAGGCTGAGGCAGGAGAATGACGTGAACCCGGGAGGCAGAGCTTGCAGTGAGCCAAGATCGCACCACTGCACTCCATCCAGCCTGAGCAACAGAGCGACACTGCAACTCCAGCCTGGGCAACAGAGCGAAACTCCATCTCAAAAAAAAAAAAGTTGTCAACTCATCTCAAGTTCCAATTGTTTCACCAGTTAAATTATTTCTATCATACATCTAACAATATGAATTTGAAACACTAGGTTTAACACTAGGGTTTTTCTTTTCTAACATGAAACAAACTTGTATTTCATATCTTAGGCTAAGCTAGGAATGGAAATAATTTTGTGGTGTAAATGAAAATGTTCTTCTGCAACTTTTATGTGTTATTAAACCTTAGAAAAGAGACATTTGTAATATTAATAGCTATAACAATTTTGTTTCACTTGGTTTTTCTTTTTCTAGGATTTACTAACCAGACATAAATTGTTGGTAGCAGACTTCTTAGAACAAAATTATGACACTGTAAGTAGAAATCATTTTTAAAGACTTTCCCGCTTTCTCTCTCCCTCTCTCTTAGATCTATGAGCAATTGCCCTTATGTATTATCCACAAGAGAAATCAATCGTATTCAGCCATACTCCTGATTTGTCTACCTGGAAACCAGGTGATCAGGAAACTTTATGGAAAATTTAGGTCAGGGCTTTCACCTTTTTCACATCTCTTCCTGTTGTGTTCTGAAGCTCCAAGAAATGACTAGCACCTGCTTGCTTAGATGTTGCTCTTAGGAAGCAGTGGGTAACTCCAAAAAGAAGAGAACCCCACCCTCACTAAAATAAATCATTTTACTTTGTTGATAGTTAGTCTTACTTAGTAGTAAAAATACCAAAAATATTTTTTATCTTGCAACTCCCTTCCCTGACAGTGAATCCAACTCATTCTTTCGAGATTTGGTTGAAATATGACTGTTTAGAACGCTTTCCCTAATCTCACCCCTCCCAAAACATGTATCTCTCTCTCTCTCTCTCTCTCTCTTGCTCTCTCTCTCTCTCTTCTCTCCTCTCTCCTCTCCTTCCTGTCCCCTTCTCTCTTTCTCTCTCTGGCTCCCTCTTATTTTTCACCTTGTATTATTATGGTGTGTCTGTATCTTTCTGGCTGGCCCTTGCACCCTCTAAGAGGCAAGAGTCTTATCTGCAGGACACAGGGTTAAGAGCACAGTATGGACTTTAGAGTCTGCGTGCTTGCTTGGCTTTAAGACCTGCCTCCTTACTAACTGTGTGGCCCTGGGCAGGTTACTACACCCACTGCAAAATGAAGATAGTAATAATACTTGCATCATACAGTTGTTGAGGGAATTTGACAAGATTTAAAGTTTTTAGCACAGGACCAGAGTGAGCACTCAGTATTAGTTTTTAATCATTGTTACTAATTTCCTAATACCTAATGCAGTGTCAGACATTTGGTGGTGACAGATCCATCCAAGAGCAACTATGCTTTTACTAAATGTATAAGCAACAGAAGCAGCATGATTAAAGTATAATATAGCACAAACATGTAAAGGAAAACTTTACATGTTTTGTTCTAGTGTTGGTTCAGATGCTCTAGCTCAGTGCTGTCCAGTAGAAATATAATGCAAGCCAGAAATGAGAGCCACTGTGTAACTTAAAATTTTCTAGTTAGCCACACAAAAAGGTAAAAAGAAACAGATGAAATTAATTTTAATAATCTATTTAACCCAACATATCAAAAATGTTATTCCAATGTACAATCAATATGGAAAATGATCATCGCTTCTCGGTCTTTTGGTTAAGATAAAGTGAAAAATGATCGAGCTATTTTACATTCTTTTTTCATGCTGAGTCTTTGAGATCTGGTGTGTATTTTACACTTAGAGCACATCTCAGTTTGGACTAGCCACACTTCAAGTGCTCAGTAGTCACATATGGCCCTATGTTGGAGAGCATGCATCTAAACTAGGACTTAGGGAAGGGTGGAGTCTCTGATCCTCATCCTAGCAACAGCCAGAGTTATTTTTACTGGGATTTTTGGCATTTTTACATATGTTAGCTAATGTTACTACTCTATCCCCATCACCCAGTCTAGTGCCTGACACATAACAGCAGGAATGTAATCTGCTGTCTTAAAGAAGCACTTAACTATTTATATTACTGATGTCCAAACCAAGAAATTCTAAATGTTTATATATATGGTATGATGGGTGGATTTTTTTATCTTTGTCTGTTAAAAGCAAAAAACAATTTCATGTGTATATGATATTTATGGTAGTAATAAGTAAATTAAGGTAAAGTAACTTTATTGATTGAAATCTTTAGTATTGAATTAAATTATATGTACTTACAAAAAGAAGTACATTTTTGATGATAACTATGACTTTATGCCTTCCCTACAGTATGCAGTATAGTTGGGCACATAAGAGGCATATGGACCAGTGGTAGCAAACAAATATTAATAATAGTCCTCAAGGAGTCTCTGAATCATTTATATCCCAGACAAAAGTTGCAACATACTCCTGAATGCTGAGAAGGTGTGGCCTACTCTACCTATCAATAGTATATCTTCACACATTCAAATCACAAATATTTAACTACTTGTCTTTTAATTATAAGTAAAATAAATTTTATTTTTGCCTGTGTCCTTCAATTTAAGATTAGGAATTAGCAATATAATTATAAAATCAAAAGTGGTTTTTATGTCCTCAGGTTATAAAGGAAATAGCCATAGAATCAACTAGAGTATTTGTTTTAAGTGTAAAATGTGATGGGAGAATGATTTTTTAAATTGATACAAAATAATTATACATGTCTATGGGGTATATCGGATATGTTGATATATGCATACAATTTGTAATGATCACATCAGGGTAATCAGGATGCCCGTCACCTCAAATATTTATCGTTTCTTTGTGTTGGGAACTTTGCAAATCTTCTCTTCTAGCTATTTTGAAATATACAGTAGATTATTAACTATAGTCACCCTACTGTGCTGTTGAATGCTAGAACTTATTTCTTCTAACTGTATTTTTATACCTATTAACCAACCTCTCTTCATCCCCACTCCCTCCTACCTTCCTCAGCCTCTGATAACCTCATTCTACTGCAAGGAGAATAATTTTTATTGCCAGAGGCATCCCAAAATGTAAAGACTGAAAGAGGCGGGTGGATCACGAGGTCAGGAGTTCAAGACCAACCTGGCCAAGATGGTGAAACCCTGTCTCTAATAAAAATACAAAAATTAGCCGGATGTGGTGCCGGGTGCCTGTAATCCCACCTACTTGGAAGGGTGAGGCAGAGAATTGCTTGAACCCAGGAGGTGGAGGTTGCAGTGAGCTGAGATCGCGTCACAGCACTCCAGCCTGGGAGACAGAGCGAGACTTGGTCTCAAAAAGAAAAAGAAAATTGTCTGTTTTTGAATTTAGGAAATGAACTGTTAATACATAGTTTGGTTGTTTAGTAACTATATATGCTAAATGGAATGTTAAGGAAAGATTCATTAGATGTCACATTTATAAGAAATGAAATTTTTAAAAGGCTAAGATAATATGGAAAATCTACAATACCAACTAATTACTATTTTTTCCTATAGAATGAATGAGGTAAATGTGTTGTGCAGTAACACTTTGCATTCAGGTATAATACATGGCAATTTGAGAGACTAATAAATTCATTCTCTTTGACTCCTTATTTACCTAATTTTGTTTTTACATCTGTATGTCACTTCTTGTGTAATTTAGTAATTTCACAGCTGCTGAGGCTCCTGCATTGGCCTGAATACGAGCTCTGAGAACTCTTGCCCCTTCAAACCTTTCAGACTTTTTTAGCTGGTATTTCTTTAGCCATACACCATGAAACTGGAGCACATGATGCATGACTCTAAAGTAATGAAGCTAGTGGACTGGGGAGTAGGGTCATACCATATACATGTATTTGCATTTTGTATTTACTGTTCAAATTTATCACAAGGCTTGTCTGATGCATTTAATGATCCACAAAATTGTCCTTGTGTTTCAGGATAGAATAAATAAGTCATTCATATTAAAGAGTATAATTACTGTGATTTTAATGTGAGCTACACCTTTGTGTTTTTACTTTTCAGTTTATTCTCTATCGGTGATTGTCATTGTGCACAGCTTGCCCTCATTACACAGCAGCACACATACTCCCCTCGCACTTGACTCTCTAGGGCGCGAGTTTGTCACCCTCTTCAGTTCCTGATCTCTTGCCCTCCGTCCTAGCTGCCCTCGTTCCTCGCACTTCAGTGCTCTCTGAGCTGTGTGCCCACACCTGGTGGAAGTGAATGCTGAGCCTCCCCAGATGTCAGCACTCTGTGTTAAACTGAAGGGCTAGGCCATGTTTGGTGACCATGTTAGGAAACAGGACTTCATGCACCAGTGTCCCCAGCTTCCAGTGAGAGCGAAGTGCTCCAGAGAGAACAGTTGGGCCGTCATGCAACAAAGGTTGCCTCGTTCTTTATCTGTTTATGCAGTGAATTGAACAGTCTGATTCTTTACGACTTGTCAAGTAAAGCCTTAAGTGTATTTAATATTTTCCCGAATTGTGGACCCATAGCCACCAGCAAGGCTACTTACATAAAGATTTCTTTAAAATGGCATAAAATGAGTTATCTTGCAACTTTTACTAGAAGTTTTGTTCAAAATGATTTATTGGAAGGACTCAAAATTACTCAGTTTTTATCTATTCAATTTCTAATTCACAGAACTAAAATAAAATAGGGAACGATATCTCTTATAATTCTTGACCTCCCCGCAGTGTCTTCACATGTAAAGAAGGATGGTAAAATGGCCAGAAGTTGGGAATTTGCTCCTGAAGAAGCAAGCAAGCCAGCCTAATACGGAGAATCCACTGCTGCTTTTACACTCTAATGTGTATTTTCTTTTCATTAGATTTTTGAAGACTATGAGAAATTGCTTCAGTCTGAGAATTATGTTACTAAGAGACAGTCTTTAAAGGTAATATCAAATTTCTTTAAGTCAGTGTCCCCGTAAGTTGATATCTCATTAGCAAATGATGGGTCTATTAGTATATGAGTAAACACAGAAAAATTAAAATATCTTTTTTTATAACTTGAGAAGTATTTACTATGTTTTATGTTATGACTGTATTTTATAGCAAAATAATGTAAGTGTCCTGTCTTGCTTTTGGAAGTAACAATGTAAGTGCCTGATAAGTAAAATTTAGAATATTTCTGCTGAGGCCAGGCATCTCGGCTTACACCTGTAATCCCAGCACTTTGGGAGGCCGAGGTGGGCGGATCATCTGAGGTCAGGAGTTTGAGACCAGCCTGGCCAACATGGCAAAACCTCATCTCTACTAAAAATACAAAAATTAGCTGG
>NW_012111031.1:2883774-2892438 GCF_000951035.1 Colobus angolensis palliatus
CACCTCGCCCGGCTAGTTTTTTGTATTTTTTAGTAGAGACGGGGTTTCACCATGTTAGCCAGGATGGTCTCGATCTCCTGACCTAGTGATCCGCCCGTCTCGGCCTCCCCAAGTGCTGGGATTAAAGGCTTGAGCCACCGCGCCCGGCCGATAAATTCTTAATATCTGTATTTTTGAGTATAAAATAATTTTTTACTATCAAATTATGTTTATATAGTTGAAATGTTATGGGGCTTCTGTTTTATGGGAAGCATTTGTCTCCCAGATTTGTAACATATTTTCCTAAAGAATTTTTTATACCATATTTCATCGCCAGGTCCCATTCCCTGAGCATTCACGTCAGTCAGTGTTTTCCTGTAGGTTGCTTAAAAGACTTCCACTACTTAACATGACATGTTCACATTATATTTACAGAAGAGATTCTGAAATATGAAACATGGTCATTCCCTAAGAATTAGAAGAGAAATTTTTAAAAAAATCAACTCTAACAAACAGATATGTCAGAAGACTACGTGATCACATATACGAAATTTTGCTTTTCTAAAATACTGCCAGGATTACACTGAAACAGAATCTGGCAAGAGATTAAAAGATGATGCAGCTAGCTGGAAACAAAAATAAAATCAATTCTCAATTACTCGTAAATAGCATAGTTTGATGAATTATTGGAGAAGGAGGTGTGAGGGAGGTAATAAGACATTCCATTTAGTCAACAAATATTTATGTGCTCATTCTGCAGACATATCATGACAGCCAAGAACAGCTCTGGCCCTCATATTCTGTTGGTGGAAAGCAGACAATAGACAAATAAACAAATAAATCCATAGTTTTCAGATGGTTTTAAGTACTAAAAAGAAAAGTAGGGAAAGGAGGCAGAAAGCGGCGACTTGGGAGATAGGGGGGTGTGTGTACCAGAGCAGCTAGATGATCAGTGAAGTCTCTGATAAGTTTATTTTTAAACAGAGGGCGAAATTTATGAAAAATTAAGATGCCTTTGATAAGGGTGTTTGTGTGTGTGTGTGTGTGTGTGTGTGAAACCCAGTTACATCTGCTACTTGAGGATATGCACCTATTAACTGGCTGTGGAAATGACAGTGAACCCAACAGAGTAAGACCACATCCATTTATGAGTGGCCCTCTCTCCCTCAGTGGAATGGTGCCTGGAAGGAGCCATGTGGCCAAGGGGAGGTGGGAGAGCCCCTGAGGGGAGGGAGATGTGGACTAGAGTTGTATCTCTGCCCTTCAGATCCCACTCAGAATCCCACAAAAAGAATGTTTCCAGCAGTTGATAAAACTGACTGTTTTTAGCGCAGCAACTCATATGGTGGTCCAGCTTGCAAAACATCACACTTGTATTATTATTTTTTCCTATTTTTTTCTAGGTTTGGGATATAGTGTCACATACTTGTGTTATTTTTACATGTCAAGATGATGGCATTCATAGAAAAATGCATTTGCTTCTAAATTTGGAGTATAATTTTAAACTAACACAGTAAAGTCAATCTGTTTTGTGTGACATTTTTTGTCAATTTACTTTGTCCACCATCCTGCATCAGCCATGACCTGGTTTCCTTTGTATTTGCGTCCTCACTGCGTGTTACTGGGGAGGCCATTTCTCAGCCAGCCATCTGGCACTTTTTATTGAGTTTCCCCTTTGTGTAGAAACTCATACCAGGAGACCCATCTAGAAAAAAAGCCCACAGATATGCTGCCGTCTGTGCTGGAGCCAGTAAAGATGAGACCAAACTGTGTGTGGAACTGACCTTTGGGCAGAGTGACTTCAGTGCTGTGTTCTCCCATGTCCAGAAAGCTTGCTAAGAACAGATGAAGATAAGGATTCTGTTTATACAGCTGCATACATAAAGAATTCGTTATTTGTAGGGCTCCACAAGGATAGCCAAAATGAGGTAAGCTTGTCCGTGGTACAATAAGTAGTGGCCCTCGAAGGAAGATGGCAATTGGAGTAGTAAACAGAGGTGATGGTGCTCTGAAGGGCCAGCATATAGGAAGTTGCTCATAAATTCTCCAAATCCTTCCTTTTTTTCAGTGGGGGGTCTGTCAGATGCTGGATCAAAATTGAGAGATTTGTATGAACTAAGGTGATTGAACCAAATTAGGAGGAAGAAAGCCATTTGTATTTCCTACTTATTTACAGATGCCTCAGCCTACTCACGAGGCATCTTTCCTGTTTTTCATTAATTCACCCAGACATACCATTTGGCTGTTATTCCTGCCTTAAATCTTTACAGTTAGGCGCCTCATGGATATCTGATTTATAGCATGGTAAAACCAAGCATTGATGGGACACTGAAAAAAATGCCTGACAAAATGCAGATAAATTACCTAAGAATGCAGAAAGTATTAAAATGGTTACTGGAGAGTTGGGTTTTTTTAATGTTAGATTATAGAAAGAGATGTTGCCAAAATTGTTTTGCATCACTCTGTTCAAGCAAGCAAAAAGGTAGACAACTGTGAAATAAGTTCATATATAAACGTAGAGCTCATTAAATATTGTTTACTCTTTTTTTGTGTGTGCTAGAAAAATGTTCTGGAAGCTCCACTGATGCAATTTTGGTTTTTCCTTTTGGTAATTAGATCTGTGGTAGCAGTATATTCTATTTTGACACAACCGTGTTTATATATAAATGAATTCTGTAATACTTTTTACATAGATGTTTCATAATTGCAGGAAACAAGAGAGGTTAGATTATTATCTAGCAACTTTGTAAGTAATAAACTGTCTTAAGTACTAGGCTATTTTCTGATTCCAAAGTACTTGCTACCTGCTGCCTTTTGTTAATCATATTCTAAATTTTCCTGCACTGCCTTAGGGTGCTTAATTCCTGGTGTCAATAAAGAATAATTAACAGAGAAATTCCTTTTAATCATGTGGCAGAGCTTAGGAATTTTTTTCTTCTGCAGAGGCCCGGCATTTAATTACCAGCAAGAAAGATTATCATTCAAAAGAAGCTTGGTGGAAACGGGAATTTTTTGGGCTCTGGTCAATTTCATTAAAACACTTAAGTTTCTAAAAAACTTATTTCCACTTGCTGTATGGCTTAACTAAGTACTATGAGGCATACAAAATAAGAACTTTGAAGAAGTAAAATATGTGTGTTTTCCATTTACTTGGTATAGTATTGCTTTATAGTGCTTTGTATTATTCTGGAATGCTGCATTTTGTCATTGTTAATATTAAAATAGATTAACATTTAATGGCTAAAAGATTTAGTGTTGAATTAGCACAATTAATTGTTTCAGAAAAATTGTGAAATTCTATTAGCAGAGGATAGATTGGATAGAATTTATATGTAGGTATTCCCAGGTAATAAAAATTGAAGTGACCTAATCTGAACTTAACTAATAAATATAACTTCAACAAATGTTTATTATGTATATGTAAATTTTTAAAAATGAAATTTTCCTTTTGCTGAAGACTTTTAACATGTGTGTATATGATACATATGTGTCTATTCAGTATTTGATTCTTTCTGTATAGATCTTTAGAAGATAAGTAAGCCTCTTGACAGGCTTACAACCCAGAAGTTTTTTAGTTTTTGTTTTTTCTTTTTGGAGGGTCTGGAAGCCATACCTTTGAAATATAAGCATCTAGGAAGATAATACTGTTTCCCTGTCACCAGGAGAGTTTAACCTAGGTGCTGTTTTCCAAACTGCAACTATTTGCTTGTCAGAGAGATAAGAGAAGTTTTATTATTCAGATCAATAGCTAAAACAAATGGTCACCTCATTTGCTAGGTGCATTAGGGTGAACCATGAAAGAGTGCACAGAAATGGTAGTCAGGTCCTCCCCTAGTGGACAGGTTACCCTTCAGCTTGAGGATATATGTATGTAATGGATTGTAGCTGCTTGACTGTAATAAGGGACAGTTTTGTCTGTTTGCAGTCTCTTTCAGAGATTAGTTACTGTATTGTGCTCTGGATATGTGGGTAGGACTTTTATTTCCCCAACAATACCCATGCACATCACACAGTTAGGTTGTAAGGGGATTTGAAACACGCCCTTATGCAGCTTATTCTTTAAACAGGGCCACAAATAACTCTGCACTACAAGGCAAAGCAAATTCAACTGTAGAGAAGAGGAAAGGCTTTCCCGAAGACGATGTCTGAGCTAGTTCTGAGAGGATGGGCCAGGTTTGAACAGGCAGAGAAGAGGTGAAAGTGTTTCTCAAGATTTTGGAGCTGGGGAAGTAAAGCCACAGAGACAGGAGAGCGGGGAAGATGGAGGAAGGGAGCCGAGGAAAGGAAGCAAGAGAAATGATTCCACATCACAGAGGCTGGGAACGGCATCTTCATGAGTTTACTTTTTTCCTAAATCTGTGGGAATCTAGGAATTTGCTTGTTTATTCATTCACTTTCTAATCTAAGTGGAATTGGTAACAAATACTGATTTTGGGAAGATTTGACAAAATGTGCAGCATGGATTGGATTAGGTAAAGACTGAAGGAGAGACCATTTTGCGTGCTGTGGCAGTAGGTCAGCTGAAAGGTAGTGAGGGTTTGAATGAGATTACTGGCTGTGAACACTGAATTAAAGGTGTTCAAGAAACACTTAAAAACAGAAAATTGGTAGGTCTTGGATGGAGATTTGATGTGAGGAGCAAGGAAAAGAAAGGAGATAAGGAAGACTTCAGCTCTCTTCCCAACCGGAGGAGGGTAGCTCCTGATGCCATTAACAAAGAGAAGAAAGGGAGTTGCTTTTAGAGACGCTAAGTGTGACAGTCCAGCAGTGTTCAAGTGGGACTGCCCAGTGGGCAGTTAGAAATGTGGGTCCAGAGTTTAGGAAAGAAGCTGAGACTAGAAATGTAGATTTGGGAGACATCCTCCTAGATGTTACAGTTGAACCCATGGGTATAGATGAGACTGTTGGGAGATAAAAGATAGCAGATCCAAGTACACGGCTTGGAAAATTGCTGCATAAGTAGTGCAAAAGGCAAGGGAGCCATAGAAGAGATAGCAGAGGAACAAGCTGCACAAGGTAAGAAACCAGGAGCAAAGAAAGTTTCCAGAAGGTGTTAGGTTAGCTTTAGAAGCTGCAGAAAGATGAAGGAGGATGCAGATTAACAATTTGACTACATGGTTGCTGTTCCATATGTATGAGAATAACTAGTGACCAGCCAATATCCAACAGGCGTCATCCTTTTTTCAGGTTTAACAAATGTTATTTTCATGCATTAAAATAACCTCAGGTTGTGTACTTCTTACATGTTAAATACACAAAAGATACATCAGAGGCAAGGTGGTGGTTTACTGGCAGCCAGATGCTTGCACACATCTGGGATTCCTTTGATAGACAGTTGGCCCTTAGTTTGATGTGCACTTTTCTTCCCATCCAGGATTTCTGTAACCATGTAACTATGTGTTACTCTCCCAAGGCCTTCAGAAAAAGTCCAGTAAATAGGACATTTGAAAACTAAACATATCTTCTATATAAAATTATGTTACAGTATGTTTCAGCCCCCTGGCTGCTGAAGCTTTAGGAATTGCCACAGCAGCCAAGGGGCTGTAATTCTGTTCTCCAGAATTATGGTGAGAACAAAAAGTTTCTGAGATAGAGCAACAATACATTCAGCCATGTTGCTAGGGGGTCTTCAACTATTCTTAGTTTGGATATTTTTATTTTTTGTTTAGGGTAATGCTGTATTTGGGGAACTATTAATTTGTCACCAAAAAATGTTTTGCTTTGCTTTGTAACAAAAACTTGCTGCACTTACTAAATTTGATATGGATTTGGGGTCAATTATTTTTTTCTGACTTTGTATCAGGTTTCATAATAAAAGTCAGGGAAATGTAAGAGTCATTTAACAAACTGTCTTAATAGTGAACTCCTAGTGTACATTTATGCAGGTAAAGAAGGCATCATTATGGTGCCAATTTTGTTATTCCTTCTACCTGAATGCCTATGCAGCAATACATTAGTGGGAAGCAAGATAATTAAAGTAAGTATTGAAAACCATAACTTTATTTCTGCCTAGCTCTAGGTGAGCTGCATCTAAGACCGACGAAAGAAAGGTACTAAGCACTGAGATAAGCAAAACGGTGTGAAAAACTTACTCAGTAACTACTGCGTTTATGCCTGTGCTTTAAGATGCACTTAAGGACACTCTGATTTTTTTCATGACACCATTCTTATGCACATTTGTATTTTGTTTTTCAGTGAGAAGACGTGAGCTGTGTTTTGAGTCAGGTGGCTCTGAGATTACAGCTTTGGTTTTGTGTTTTCCTCTAGCTGCTGGGGGAGCTGATCCTGGACCGTCACAACTTTGCCATCATGACGAAGTACATCAGCAAGCCGGAGAACCTGAAACTCATGATGAACCTCCTTCGGGATAAAAGTCCCAACATCCAGTTTGAAGCCTTTCATGTTTTTAAGGTAAAAAGTATAAGCTCTGGAAACAATGTTATAGGCAATTTTTTTTCCGGTTCCAAATGGCAAACTCCCTGCTCTTTACTCTCTTTCATACTTGAAAGAAAATGAAATAGGCAGTCTTTGTGTTTTGCATGATTTAAATGAAATTTCAGAGTTATGTTAATGAATGCTCATTCATAAAGGTTTGCTGACTAATCCACACATCTAAATATTTTTATTTTTTCACAGAGAAAATGCATGATACTCTTTCCCAAAACTTCTAAAACAATCAGTGATTGAGCTAGATCCCAAACCCTGAGTGTCAGACTTGAATACTTTGCTTCATACAAGCACTGTCTCTTTGAACTTTAAATGACACCCTGAAGACACAGCGGGGTACTACTCACTTTATTAATATATATTTTTTTACAATGTATTTTGTTATGATAGAAAAGTAACCTCTTTAGACAATAGATTTTATTTTATTTTTTTTTGGGTTTGGTTTTGACTCTGTTGCCCAGGCTGGAGTGCAGTGGCACGATCTCGGCTCACTGCAACCTCTGCCTCCCAGGTTAAAGTGATTCTTCTGCCTCAGCCTCCTGAGTAGCTGGGACTACAGGCGTATGCCACCACTCCTGGCTAATTTTTTTTTTATTTTTAGTAGAGCGAGTTTCACCATGTTAGCCGGGGTGGTCTTGATCTCCTGACCTCGTGATCCACCCTCCTTGGCCTCCCAAAGTGCTGGGATTACAGGTGTGAGCCACCATGCTTGACCCTACAATAGATTTTTTAACAGGTGGGGTAGGTGAGAGAATTCTATTTGTAATTCTGTATTCCCAGCCTAACTATTGTAAACAGTTTAGTACATTTTATTTTCCTGTGCACACATTCCAGAGTTTTTCTACAGCTGTATTCACATTGTACTAATAATTGATATCCTAATTTTATTACTTAATACTATACCATAAGTAACCATTTTCATTATTGCTATAAGTAGTTTTTAGAGCCATTATTTTTCTCACCATCGTAGTGCATCATTGGGTATATTTCTTCTTGTCATTGATATTTAGGTTATTTTCATTTTTTCCTACTCTTAAGTAATGCTACAGTGTGCATTTTATGCATCCAGCTAATTTTTTTAAATATTTAAAATTCTTATCGTATGATAGATATCTAGAGTGTAAATAAGAGTTCAGAGAGTCCCAGAATTTTTTGGTTCTTATTTCTAAAAATCTTTTAAAATTTTATTTATTTTTTAAATTCAGAGACCGGGTCTTGCTCTGTTGCCCAGGCTAGAGTGCAGTGGTGTGATCATGGCTTACTGCAGCCTCAAATTCCTAGGCTCAAGCAATTCTCCCACCTCAGCCTCCTAAGTAGCTGGGACTATAGACACGGGCCACCTCACCCAGCTAAGTTTTTTATTTTTTGAAGAAACAGGGTCTCGCTATGTTGCCCAGGCTGGTCTCAAAATCCTAAGCTCAAGTGACCTTCCTGCCTCAGCTGCTCAAAGTGCTGGGATTGTAACTGAACACAAGTCAGATTGCTCATCACATGCAGAGTCCAATTAAGAAGAGGAGGTCTCGTAAAAAGAAAGTGACTTTATTAGCCAAAACTAATAATAGGAAAGTGGCCAGATTCCCAGCCAACGCAACTACTTTGAATTTTAGGGGCAAGGCCAGGTTTTGAAAAGAGAAAACATGGGATGGAAAGCGTGTAAAAATTATGCTGAGTACCGTGTCTGTTTCTTGTTCTGGTGGCTGTCTTGGGTCCCAGTCCAGGTGGAAAGCAGGCTGGCGTCATCTCAACAATGGCTGGATTGTGGACTAGCCACCCTGAAGTTATCTCTGGAATTTTGCAGCTGGGTCTCCAAGCTTGGTCTGTCTGACTCAAGATTCAAGTTTAGCCCCTGGAACTTCTAAGTAGGCAGATAATTAGATACCAGCATGCAGTTAGATAAATGTGAAGGGAATATAGACAGTGAGAAAGGTCTGGGACATGGAGTCTATTTTAAAACTAAGGGAAAAAGCTTCTGCAGTTTGCTTCAAAGTTACATCTTTAAACCCAGGAGAAAGGTGAAAAAGGGTTTTAAAATGTATTTTGAAGTTAAGCTGCTTAGTTACAGGATTACAAGTGTGAGCCATGGCACCTGGCTTCAGTTTTTATAAAGTATGTTTAGTGATAGAGTTTGTAAGTCCATAAATGGGAAGCATGGCAGTTTTTAAGGTAATTGTTGCTTTGAAAGATAAGACATTTTTAGTTGATCTTTCAGCCACCAGATATTTATTAATTCATTATATA
>NW_012111031.1:2896960-2900615 GCF_000951035.1 Colobus angolensis palliatus
ATTAAATTAAAGAGATACATAGGGCGAGGTATGGGGAAAGGGGCATGGAGCTTCCATGCCTTCCCTGAGCAGCCACCCTCCAGGAGTCTCCATGCGTTTGGCTATCTGGAAGCTCCAGCGCAGATATTTATTGTCCAAAAACCCATTAGAGCAATTAAAATCCTGAACTAATTTATAAATTCTATTCAGTTCCTTTCAGAATTCCAACTGGACTTTCCCTGGAGCTTGACAAGCTGATTCTAAAATTTGTGTGGTAGAGCAATAGCCTAGGATTATCTATGGCAATGTTGAAGAAGGAAGTAGAGGAATCTACTTTACCAGATATTAAGACTTGTTATGGATTTAGAGTAAATGAAAACAGTGTTGTATTGGTTTAGAAACTGATGAATAGAAAGCAAAACAGAGTAGAGGGCCCAGAAGTAAACCTATATAAATCTGAAACTTGATATTTGATCATGGAGGGATATAAATCAGTGAAGAAAGGGTTAAGTATTCAATAAATGTTTCATGGATAATGGGTTGTCCATGTAGATAATCTTACCCCGCAGTATACACAGAAATAAGTTCTAGATGAAGATCTGCACTTGAAAAGCAATTTTTTTTAACTTTTAGAAGAGAAAATGAGAGGCTCTCTGTATAATATTTGGGTAGGAAGAATTCCTTTGAAAAGAAATGAAAAATCACAAAACATAATAGAAATTTTTCTTGAGAAAAGGTCTCACTATGTTGCCCAGGCTGGAGTGCAGTAGTGTGATCATGGCTTACTGCAGCACTGACCTCTCAGCCTCAAGCAATTCTCCTGCCTCAGCCTCTTGAGTAGCTGGGACTATAGGCCTGCTCTTACCATGCCCAACTAATTCTGTTTTTATTATTTGTAGGGATGAGGTCTCACTGTTTTACCTAGGCTGGTCTCAAACTCCTGGCCTCAAGTGATCCTCCTGCCTTGGCCTCCCTAGTGCTGGGATTATAGGTATGAGCCACCATACCCAGCCATAATAGAAAATATTTAAAAATGTGACCACACTAAAATTTTAAACTTCTGTTCAAAAAAGAAGTCATAAAGTGAAAAGACAGGATAGAATGTGACATATATAACTGACAGGTCATTAAGAAAAAGA
Source organism: Colobus angolensis palliatus (assembly GCF_000951035.1). Taxonomy (NCBI): domain Eukaryota; kingdom Metazoa; phylum Chordata; class Mammalia; order Primates; family Cercopithecidae; genus Colobus; species Colobus angolensis. Next base: position 2,898,079 of record NW_012111031.1, read on the forward strand.
CAAATAACAGAAAAATAGACAAAAGATACAAGTTGGTAGTTTACAGATGAGGAAACCTGATTGGCAAATAAATAGGTGTTCTTCTTACTTGTAATCGTGGAAATGGCCATTAAAATATCAATGAGATACCACTTGATGTTCTTCATATTGGCAAAAATGTCCAACAATATCAGATTTTTGTAGGATTGGACAGCAGTGGGAACTGTCATACACTTTGTAAATTGGTATAATCACTTTGGAGAACAGTTTAGCAAAATAAACTCTTGAAGCTATGGATACCCTTCAACTCTGAAATTCATTTTTAGGCAGTTTCTTGGAGACCCTCTTGGACGCGTGCATAAGGAGTCATGTACAGTAAGTCCTCTCTTAAAATCGTTGATAGGTGCTTGGAAGTGGACTTTAAACAAAACCGTGTACATTACAGCAAGTCCTCGAATAACAATGTTTTGTTGTAAGCCTGATGGGGGAAAAATTGTTTGCCTCATCTGTTGCTTTGCTTAAAGTTACAGTTTCTAAGAACTTATCCACCTTAATTAAGGACTTACTGTATAAAGATGTTTATTGCAACATTGTTTAAAATGGGAAAAGCCATACATGGGCACCAAGGGGAGACTGGGAAAATAAATTGTGCTACACACATACAATAGTGCATAATAATGGGTTAAAATAAATAAAGTTATGTGGATTGCTTTGCCTAATCTTAGAAACATTTTGTTGAGTGGAATGACCAAATATTTAAATATGTCATTTATTTAAAGTTTAAAAGCACCCAAAAGAACACTAAGTGTGGATTCATATATGTGCAGTTAGAGTCCAAAAATATGCATGGAAGCCGGGCACGGTGGCTCATGGCTGTAATCCTAGAACTTTGGGAGGCGGAGGTGGGTGGATCACTTGAGGCCAGGAGTTTGAGACCAGCCTGGCCAACATGGCAAAACCCAGTCCCTACTGAAAACACAAAAATTAGTCAGGTGTAGTGGCACATGCCTGTAGTCCCAGATACTCAGTGGGACTAGGGCAGGATTGTCACTTGAACCTGGGAGGCAGAGGTTGCAGTAAGCCGAGATTGTGCCATTGCACTCCAGCCTGGGCGACTGAGCGAGACTCTGTCTCAAACAAACAAACAAACAAACAAACAAACTGCATGGGAATAACAAATGCCAAATTCAGGATAGGGGGTCATCTCAGGAGAAGGAGTAGGGGAGAGAATAAGCAATATCATACAGGAGTATCCAATAGCCTTCAATTATACCTGTAATGTTTTATTTAAAAAAAAGAAATCTGAAGGCAAGTATGGCAAAAAATATTAGATTTTGATAGAGCCCATAGTGGGAATATGAAGTCAGATATGTTATTCCTGTACTCTTCTGTGTGTTAGAATTATTTCATAAAAAGCTTCAAAAAAATGAATGAAATAAAAATAGAGTGCTGTAGGCCTGGAAAATGCCTACACATTATAAAACGGTAGGCCCTCTCAAGACCCTTGGACTGAAGGAACTGAAGAAGGCTGTGTATCATGTCATTCAGCTCCCACAGAAGTTTAAATGAGAATAAACTTCATATAATTTTATTCAAAAATGCAGTATTATATATAGTAGAAGGAATCAGTGGGTTGCAAAATAAAAATAACCTATTTCCATCCTCTGAGAAGATCAGAATTTGGGTCACCTAATCATTGGACAGGGTGAGTACGTTTAAAAATAGTTGACCACTTGTTTACTTGTATGTGTGTAACTTGGCCTGCCCCGTACCCTGGCTATGTTCCTTCCACTGAAGTATGAACTACATTGTTTACTTGCCAAAAATATTTTGTTATTTAGAAAAAAGTAACAGCTAAGTCCTAGGATTATTTTCACATCGTTTAATTAATAGGTTTTTTTCCCCAAAGCACCTTTCGTAGGGTGCGAAGAATGTGGAACCCAGTCCTGAAAATGTCTTTACTGGATTATTAACAGCTGATTCTCATTAGCTTGCTAATAGGTTCAACACGTGCTTCCTACTATTGGTGAGCAGGATAGTGCGGTGGGAAAGCCCCGACGGAGGTCAAGAAAGCAGGGTCTTTGTTCTGTCTCAGTTGCCAGCAGCCGCTTTGGGCAAATCCATCTGGATCCATTTTTTCACTTGCAAAATGAAAGTGTTAGACTTCTAATTCTAAGATACTAGGTCATGAGACTTTTGTCTCAGGTCCTGACTCTCCAGAGATATGCCCAGTATGGATTGAGGGACCCATTATGAGATAATCTTCTCCCTTTCCTTTCCCTGTTAACCTCGATACCAAAGGGACATGTTGCCCCTTCCCAGCAAACCATGTAAGGTGGCAGAAAATGGTCTGTGTCATTTGCTCGTTCAGAGCTGCTGGAACTCAGGCATGGCCAGTGCCAAATATGGCACTAGTCTGTCACTCAGATCCTAGCAGTTGGCTATAATAGCTATTCCCTTGAAAACAAGAAGTTCTGTCCCCAGCTTATTCCAGAATATAAAAGTCAGGTTGACAGTTCAGCCAAAAAAGTATGTAGAACAAGAATGAGAATAGTTGC
>NW_012111031.1:2902474-2907879 GCF_000951035.1 Colobus angolensis palliatus
TGCCTCCCTCGGCCTCCCAAAGTGCTGGGATTACAGACATGAGCCACCGCACCCAGCCAATATGTATGTTCTTAAAGGAAGGAAACTGAGAGCCTCTGTGCCTCTGAACCAGAGAAGGATTGCCAGATAAAATGCAAGATGCCCTATTCAATCTGAATTTGAGATGGACAATGTATAGCACTACACGGAACATACTTACATTAAAAAAATTACTCATTGTTCGTCTGAAATAGAATTTAATAGGGCATCCTCTCTTTCTGTTTACTAAATCTGGTAATGCTAAACCGGTTCAGTTTTCAAATATTCGGACAAGAACAGAGTCCTGGGTAGTAATATAGTGTCTTTTAAAAAAATGTTTCTGACAAAATATTTGACAAGCATCATCAAGTTAAATAGAACTATTCTGACTTGAGAATATATTTAGATCTTTCCTTCTTGGCATATTCCATTCAGAAAGTGAGAATGTGTAGGTGTGGAATCTATGTTTTGTGCAGGCGGCTTCCCCTGGAAAGTCCCGGTCCACATTTCCTTCTGAGGCTTGGAGAATGAGGTCAGCAGTGTGTGTGCTCATCACACTGGCTGGACCTGCCGATGGAGCTGAAGGCCTCCGGGAAGGATTCTGAATGGCTGTAGTATTTGTCCATTGTAGATGAAACCAGGAATAAGCAGCTAAAAGCTCAGTGATGAAAAGTACAGTATCACAGACCTGGGAAGGAACTAAAATAATTGAGAAAGTGATAGCACAAAGAGCAGAAAAATCCAGGGTGAGCAAGTGATAGCAGAGTGAAGGCCCCTGATGCACAAACCCAGTATTCTCTTCAACTCGAGTCAGATTTCACTGGGATTAAGTTTATATTGACAGCTCTGGGAATCTTGAGGTTGGCCATGTCGTCAGATAAATGACTTTTCCTTAAGGATCCTAGGAAAGACTCCACAGTTCCTCTGAGGTGCTTACCTGAAGGAGTATACAGAGAATACAGAGAGGCTCAGCAGAGAGAAGCCACAGAGATGATTGAGCTATTTGGAAAACAAGACCTATGTGGAAAGATTTAAAAACACGCACCAAAAAAGAAGACTGACAGAGAAATTTAACAGTGGTACTTGAGGGCAGAGCACACGTCTCATAGAATATCATAATGCAAGCCAACAGCAGCTATCTCAGTAGGCTGTGGAGAGTGACTATAAGTAAAACCAATTCCCTGAGAACGGGAGTTGTAGACACTGGAATAGGTCATTGAGGATGGTTATGGAATCACCTTTTCAGGGGATCTAATAGGAATCCATTCTTGTTTGCCAAGAATTACCAGTGGGTTATGTCTGAAGTGGAAGGATGAGTTAGCTAAATTCCTGAGGTCCCTCCCAGTGACAAGAGTCTATTCTTTCTACAATTGACTGTGATAAAGTATATTAGAAGTATGAATTCCTCTTTTTACAGTATTACTAGAGGAAATACTAGTATACTCTTTCTTTGGATGGAGGATAAATATTTTACCCAAAATAGTTAAAATGAGCTATTGGGTTTAAATATGAATCCTAATAATTTGCATCTGCGTAACAGTAAATATTTGGGAAAGTGGTTACTGCTGTATGTGGCACTGCAGTGATTTCACGTTGAAGGAAGAAGCAACTGTAACGAGCAGTTGCTGTGGGCCAGAGACTCTGCTAAACACTTTGCAAGGACATACTCATTGAATATTTTCAAAACCCGATCCAATTTTGGCCACAAAAAGGATGTGGCATTCATAACATGCTACAACATGGGTTAACCTTAAAAACACTGTGCTACATGAAAGAAGCTAGTCATAGAAACCACATATGTTATGATTCCATTTATATGAATGTCTAGAATAAGGCAAAGCTCTAGGGGCAGAAAGTAGATTCGTGTTGCCTAGAGCTGGGAGCATGTTGCGGCGCGGGGGCGGGGCCGGTGACTGCTCATGGGTATAGGGTTTCTTTTTGGGATGATAAAAATGTTCTAAAATTGATTCTAGTGATGATTGCACAACTATGTGAGTATACTATAAAACATTAAAAAGTATACTTTAAATGAATCAACTATATAGTCTGTGAATTTTACCTCAATAAAGCTGTTTTTAAAAAAAGTTTTAAAAAACCCCAGTGAGATATAGGTAATCACTATGCTATATTCCGTTTACAAAACTGCCTACAGGCTTGAATTGTTCAATTCAAATCAACGTGTTCTGTGACTCTAAGGAAGTGTCCAGACATCCACCTTGTATTTGGCTGTCTAAAGGCAACATTAAAATGCTGAAAAAACTTTGGAAAGAGGGCAAAAAACAGGTTCCCATTTCTTTGGTCCACTAGTTTACTTAACAGTTTTAAAGATGAGAAACGTGATTATAGCTTGATCCCAAGCCCCTTTTCCCCTCCTTACCCCTACCTTTAGATGAGTAGTTAAGAACATTTGAACCAAATAGTCTGTCACTGCCACACATGGAGAGGGCGGAGCTGCAGCCATACTGTCCGGCAGTCACTGGCGGAACCACCCAGCAATGCCCGGAAGGCGCACGCTGCACACACAGTCTAGTGATCAGGGATGCTGCTTTAACTTCTCTCAGCCTCACCTGGAGATTGGGGAAAAATCGTATCTTCCTCCCAGAGCTGTGGTCAGGATAAAAGAATACTATTCGTATAAACTGTGTAGCACAATGCCCAGTGCATAGCAAGGATTCAGCAGACGATATGTATATTTTTAAATGGCGATCATCTCATGTAATGTAAGAAGAATCTACAAGCATTAAATACATATTATTAAGGAAAAAGCAGGTTACAAAGTATTATGTACAGAATGCAAGCCCAGTTTTATTCAAAATATTTCTACAAATAGCGATGTGCACGCGAAAAAATGCTGCACATACATACACCAGATATTCACAGTGGTTATCTCTGGGTGGAGGAATTATGTTAGTGAGTTTTTTACTTTCTTCTTTGTGCTTTTCTTTATTTCCCTCGTTTTCCGCATGTATAACTTGTGTAATTAGAGTGATGGTAAGAATGGTGGCAGTGAGGAGGAAGATTTCATAGGATTCTAGAGGTTTTTAGAGCATCCTATACTTCCAGGCTGCTGGCCTCCACCACCCTCGCTTCCTTCCCAGGGCTTTTCTTCCTCCCTTGATGTGCAGTGGGGTCCAGTCTAATTCTGTTGTGGGCCCAGTGATGCTCACAGACACCCAACCAGCTTGCAGATTTAAGGATCAAGTCCTTTCTTAAACAGGAAAAAGTTAATTGTCTCTGATCAGTACTACAAGTATTGTGTCAAAATATTCTAAATTATTACTCAGATGTGTAGTCACATGAATAAGGATATGGTTGCCTTATTTGACACTTCGACAGGGTTGGATTTTGCTTGGAGTAACTTCCACGTAACTGTAACAGGAGCATATACAGAGCATGCCAGGCTTGCAGCACACATCAAAGGCGTGAGGTCAGCACCACAGAAGGCTAACTTCCCCATACCTTGTCTGGCTCAATCCCTGTTGGCAAAATAGAATTTGAATGAAATTAATGGATATGTGTGTAAGACGTAGATATTTTATTTTCCATGCAATGCATTCAGTTTTAAAATGGAGAGTGCAATATTTTCAGTCTTCTAAACTAAAAATATTTGAGTTGTGGTCATGATATTTGCCTTCCTCTCACCATGACTGAAAACTCCATAAATCACATCTCTCAGGCATGTTATGTAAACTAAGGGTTACAGGCAATAAGGTGGCATTCTAAAAGGAGAAGTCCTGGGTAGTTTAATTTGTTTGGGGGTGGTTTGAAAATTACATTTAAAAAAATAGAATTTGAATGAAATTAATGGATATGTGTGTAAGACGGGACAACAAAGACAACCAAAAAAAATTCTATCATGGACATAATATTCAAAAGACTTGGTTCCCTATATCTATGAATTAGAAGTGTGTTTCTTATCACCAATGGGTTCATCTCAGGCCTTGACCAGTGTCCCGGCTGCCCCAAGGGAATCAGGCACTCTTGCATTAGCTGACTCCAATCAGCAACTACCTTTAGAGGCGGCAGGGTTCAGAAGCCATAAAAAATAAAAACAAGAAAAAATTTAAAAATGGGGCACAAACTTAGCATTTTCCTTAGGTTTATGGTACAGTGGATGAATTCAGTGGAATTGAACCAGTGACGCCTGTCTGCAAATTCCAGTACATTTTACATTTATTTTGGTTTGCAACATCAGTTTGTCTATTATAGTTAATCTTTTTTTTTTTTTTTAGAAAGACTGTCATGAGTTATTTATGTAGTCACCACAAAATGCCAGGCAATTTTTAGCTAAAACTTCACAGTAACTCCCTTGTAAACAAATGCTAACCAGAGCAGCCACGCATTTCTGAAAGGTAGTACATAAACGTCAGGCAGTTTGTATAAACAGGCCTGGAGTCCCCCCCCCTTTTTTTTTTTTTAAATATACGTAACAATTTTAGTTTGTTGTGGTAAAATTCACATAACATAAAATACAGCATTAACCATTTTAAAGTGTACAATTCAGTAACAGTTAGTGTATTTACGATGTTGTACAACTATCGCCAGTATCTAGTTCCAGAACATTTCATCATCCCAAAAGGAAACCCAGTACTCAGTAAGCAGTTACACCCCATTGCCCGTCACCCCATCCCCTGGTGACCATTAATCTGCTTTCTGGCTCCACGAGTCTGCCTGTTCTGGATATCTTATATTAATGGAATCATACAGTGTGTGGCCTTTTGTGTGGTGTTTTGTTCATACACTTTTTTCAAGGTTCATCCATGTTGTAGCATGATCCATCAGCACTTCTTTCTTTTATTCTTTTTTTATTTTTTATTTTTATTTTTGCCTGTGTCACCAGGCTGGAGCACAGTGGCGCGATCTTGGCTCACTGCAAACTCCACCTCCCAGGTTCAAGGGATTCTCCCGCCTCAGCCTCCTGAGTAGCTTGGAGTACAGGCATTTGCCACCACACCCAGCCAATTTTTGTGTTTTTAGTAGAGACGGGGTTTCACTATGTTGGCTAGGCTGATCATGAACTCCTCACCTCAAGTGATCCACCTGTCTTGACCTCTCAGAATGCTGGGATTACAGGTATGAGCAACTACGCCCAGCCCAGTACTTCATTCTTTTAAATGGCCAAATAATATTCCATTGAATGGGTATACCACAAATTTGTTTATCCATTCATCAGTTGATGGACATTTGGGTTTTTTGCACCTTTTGGTTATTGTAAATAGTGCTGCTATGAACACTACTACACAAGCTTTTGTTTGAACAATGTATTCCATTTTTAGGAAGGGAGTTGCTCAGTAATATGGTAATTCATTGTAGAACTTATTGAGGAACAGTCAATTTTCCACAGAGGCTGTGTCATTTTATATTCCCAGCAGCAATAATTTCTTTTT
>NW_012111031.1:2908201-2939368 GCF_000951035.1 Colobus angolensis palliatus
GAAGTGGTATCCCATTGTGATTTTGACTTGCATTTCCATAATGACTAATGATTTTGAGGATTTAAAAAATGTGCTTATTGGCCATTTGTGTATCTTTTTTGGAGAAATGTCTGTTCAAGTTCTCTTCCCCTTTTTGGAATGGGTTTGTCGTTGTTGTTGTTAAGTTGTAAGAGTTCTTTATATGTCCTGGACACAAGACACCGATCTGATACATGATTTGCAAATATTTTCTCCCATTCTATGTGTTTTTTCACTCTCTTGATAGTATCCTTTGATACACAAAAGTTTTCAATTTTGTTGAAGTTCAGTTTACCTGTTTTTTCTTTTGTTGCTTGCATTTTTGGTGCCATATCTCAGAAACCATTATCAAATCCAACATGATGAAAATCTACCCTGTATTTTCCTGTGGAAATTTTAGCTCTTATATTTAGGTCTTTGATTGATTTTACTTTTTATTTAGAGTAAGATAAGGGCTCAGCTTCATCTTTTGCATGTGACTATCCAAATGTCCTAGATTGAGTGTTTTTTGTTTGTTTGTTTGTTTGCTTTTTGAGACAGCATCTCACTCTGTTGCCCAGGCAGGAGTGCGGTGGCACCATCACAGCTCACTGCAGCCTCAACCTCCCAGGCTCAATTGATCCTCCCACCTCAGCTTCCCAAGTAGCAGGAACTCTTAGCCAGCGCACTATGGCAGGCACCTGGCTAATTTTTGTATTTTTTGTAGAGAGGGGGTTTTGCCATGTTGCCCAGGCTGGTCTTGAATATCTGGGCTCAGGAGATTTGCCCACCTCAGCCTCCCAAAGTGCTGGATTTAGAGGCAGGAGCTGCTGCACCCAGCCTCTGTGTTGAGTGTTTTTGTCCTGAAGAGGTGTGGGATTTTATCAAACTCTTTTTCTGTATCAGTTGAGAAGATCATGTGGTTTCCCTATATTCTGCTAATGCGGTACACTTGTATTAGTTTTCTAGGCTACCATAACAAAGTACCACAGACCAAATGCCTTAAAACAACAGAAAACACAGTTCTGGAGGTCAGAAGTCCAAAATCAAGGTGTTGGCAGCATTGGTTTCTTTTGGAGACTCTCAAGGAGAATCTTCCTTGCTTCTCTTCCAGCTTCTGGTGGTTGCCAGAGGTCCTTGGTGCTCCCTGGCTTATAGAAGCATCTCTGTTTCCATTTTCACATGGCGTTCTTCCCTATATCCCTAAGCGTCTCTGTGTCCAAAGTTCACCAGTCATTGGAGTAGAACCCACCCTAAGCCAGTATTGACTTCATGTTATCTTGAGTACATCTGTAAAGAAAGTCTGTATTTCCAAGTAAAATCACATTCATAGATGCTGAGAATTAGGACTTGAACATATCTTTTTGGGGAACACAGTTTAACCCAGTACATTGATTGATTTTCTTATGTTGAACCACCCTTGTATTTCCGGGGAATAAATCCCACTTGGTCATGGTATAGAATCCATTTAATATACTGCTGGATTTGGTTTGCTAGTATTTTGTTGAGAATTTTTTGCATTTTTATTCATAAAGAATACTGGTGTGTAGTTTTTTTGTGTTGTTTTTCTCTGACTTTGGTATTTGGGTAATACTGGCCTTACAGAATAAGTTAGGAGGTGTTCCCATCTCTTATAGTTTTCAGAAGAATTTGAGAGAGATTTGTGTTAATTATTCTTTAAATGTTAGGTAGAATTTACTAGTGAAGTCATCTGGTCCTGGTCTTTTTTTTGCGGGAAGTTTTTGATGGCTGACTTGATCTCTTTTCAGAGGTCTGCAGATTCTCTATTTCTTCTTGAGTCAGTTGGGTAGTCTTTCTAGGAATTTGGCCATGTCATCATCTAGGTTATCTAATTTGTTGGTATATAATTGTTCATAGCAGTCTCTCATAATCCCCTTTTATTTCTATAAGGCCATTAGTAATGTTCCTACTTTCATGTAGCATTTGAATCTTCTCTCTCTCTTTTCTTAGTCACTCTAGCTAAAGGTTTATACATTTTATTGATTTTTTTCGAAGAACCAACTTTTGGTTTCATTGATTCTGTCATTTTCCTGTTCTCTGTTTTGTTTATATCTGCTCTAATTTTTATTATTTCCTTCCTTACGTTGCTTTGGTTTAGTTTGTTCTTCTCTTCTTAGTTCCTTAAGCTATAAAGCTAAGTTACCAACCTGAGATCTTTCTTTTCTTTTTTGTTTTTTGAGATGGAGACTTGCTCTGTCGCCCAGGCTAGAGCACGATGGCACGATCTTAGCTCACTGCAGCCTCCGCCTCCTGGGTTCAAGCCATTCTCCTGCCTCAGCCTCCTAAGTAGCTGGGATTACAGACGCATATGCCATCACGCCCAGCTAATTTTTGTATTTTTAGTAGAGAGAGGGTTTCACCATGTTGGTCAGGCTGGTCTTGAACTCCTGACCTCATGATCTGCCCACCTCGGCCTCCCACAGTGCTGGATTACAGGTGTGAGCTACCGCACCCAGTCCAGATCTTTCTTTTTTAATGTAGGAATTTATAGCTATAAATTTCCCCTTGAGCACTGCTTTTGGTGTTTTAAGTTTTGATATATTTTGTTTTTGTTTTCATTTGTCTCAAAGTGTTTTATAATTTTCTTTGTGATTTCTATTTCCCATTGGTTGTTTAAGAGGAGCCTAGGATACTTTATAACCCAGAAGGTCAAAGGTCAGTTCCTCCTTGTCACCCCATGACTGTAGACCCACCAAGTGGAAGCTTAGGAAACCCTTTTTCTTCCCTATCATGGGTCCCTTGGCCTGGCTGAGGGGTGGGCTCACTGTAAGTAAGCCATGTGGGCTGCCAAGAAACTGTCTCATCATGAGCCACTCGTGACCACAGGGATGTGCAGTGTTCCCAGAGGGGGCTCTGTATTCCTTAGCACTTGCTGCTTCAGTGAGTCCATGACCTTTGATGGAAAGAACAGAAACATGAAGAATTTATATATCATATTTATGAACAATTTCAGAACTCAATTGGCCAAATGAACTGAGTATCAGATTTGTGGGCTTTGATTTCTAGTTCTTAACCTCACCTGGCAAAATGTCACATTTCATCAGTTCTTAGAACAAGCATCCTGGGATTAATCTCAGCTTCAGCCATTGCTAGCTCTGTGAGCCTGGCAAAACAATTTTGCAACAGTGTATGTATTCTACTCCATGCATTTGAATGGTGCATGCTGTATGCCATGTACCATTTGAATGCATGGAGTAGAATACATATACTGTTCTCGTTAAGCCTTACTGTTACCTAATGGCACTCAGGTACTGTCATCATCCCCATTTTTCAGATGAAGAAACTGAAGTACAGAGAGGTAAAATTTTGTAGGATCATACAGCTAATCAGAGGTGGTGCTGGGATTTGGGCTCAGGCTGTGTGCTTCTGAGTCTGCACTGTTAACCACAATACTATGTGGTCAAGTTTATTAACATGACCTCAGCCTGTTTCCTTATTAACAGATGAGGATAACAGCTCTTATACTTCAGGGCTGTTGTGAGGGTTAAGTGTTTGATGAGTATGAAACAGCCCCATGAATGAAGACAACCAGCTGGGAGGGCTATGAACTGGCCACCCATGGTCGTGTGTACAGTTGACCAGAATTAGGGTGATGGGGCAGTGACGAGTCCTTGAATTCAGTTCAGGCACTTTGCCTCCAGCAAGCATGAGCCCCCACATACAGTGACAACAGAAGGCCTTCAGAGACTTCGTTGTGCTGACGCTGCTGATGTTCTCCATCACATTCTCTCCACCCAGACAGGCAGAGGTCTTTTTATTTCTAGATAACAAAACTTGGCTGGTGGACACACGCTGACATGTAGGAGAGGTGGAATTTGAACCCAGGTTCCAGAGCCGGTGCCACCTTAGCTCCCACGTTCCCTTACTCATTCTTACTGTTGCTCCCACATCCTGTCCCACACACCTTAGAGCCTGCAGTGGGACAATTCAGTATTCCTGGAATGCTGCTCTTACCACCACTTGTAAACATACTCTGCCTGACTCATGGACTAGCTCTCATGCCGCCCACACCACGAACCTTCCTGCTTCAAACCCAGAAATGTAATTCTGAGTTTGTTGAGTACCAATTCCCCGCATTGGTACTCAACACCCTAGGGTAGTTTTCTCCTTCCCCACAGTTGCTAGGCTGGAGGAACCTTAAGGGCTTAGCCATGTAACCCCCACTGCCCCATAACTAAGCCCTTTCGTAGCGTGTTCCTTGTAGAGTTGGGCACTGCGCAGCTATGGGACAGGGATGGGTGGGCAGAGGGGGTGCCAGGCAGAGGCAGGAGGGCAGACCATCACACCAGAGAGCTCTGTAGGGCTCAGAGACACTTTGATCTGCATTCTGGTCATTTAGTCATGTATGTAGCAGTAACTAAGGAGTGTGTCTGTTACAAAATAGTGCACCAGTCAACATCAGATCATGGTTTCCACCAGGAGTCCACAAAAGAATCTCTGTGGAACTTCATAGAAATACAGAATGCCAGACATCCACCACAGACCTGCTGAGTTGGCATCTCTGGGAGGTAGGACCTGGGCATTTGTAATTTTTTGTTTTTTGTTTGTTTGTTTTTTTGAGACAGAGTCTCGCTCTTTCGCCCAGGCTGGAGTGCAGTGGTGCAATCTCGGCTCACTGCAAGCTCCACCTCCCGGGTTCATGCCATTCTCCTGCCTCAGCCTTCTCAGTGGCTGGGACTACAGGTGCCCGCCACCACTCCCAGCAATTTTTTTGTATTTTTAGTAGAGACGGGGTTTCACCGTGTTAGCCAGGATGGTCTCGATCTCCCGACCTGGTGATCCACCCGCCTCGGCCTTCCAAAGTGTTGGGATTACAGGCGTGAGCCACTGTGCCCGGCCCAGCAGTTGTAATTTTTAATGCTTCACATACGTGACAAACAGTGACACTGGTGACCTCCAGGGAGGGAAGGTGAGAGGAGGACTATTCACATTTGTCCTTTTTGAATTTTGAACTAGGTAATATTATGTGTTCAAAAAATAATGTTTAAAAACCATAAGCTCACTCGTACTATATGTTGTTTATGTGTAAATATCTGTGTAGTAGGAGGATAAGGATTAAAACGTGCCCAGAGATGGTAGCGCACTGCTAGAGGTGGGAGGGGAAGGGTGGAAGGTGAGGGTTTGGTTCCATCTGTAACGTTTTACTTGCTTAAAAAGAGACACTTGAGGCACAGTGGCAAAATCTATTCAATTTGTGAGGTGAGTATACTGGATTTGTTATGCTGTTTTCTGTTTGGAAGATTTTATAGTTAAGAACAAATATTTAACAGTAAAACAAAGTATGAAATGTTCATAGATAGCTCCCACGTGCTCCTGGCTAGTGACTAAGGAGAGTGATAGGAAAGGTGAAGTGCAGGCCTGTGGCGCTTGACAGCAGGGAGTCATTCTGAGAAACACACTCACCAGGCGATGTTGTCCGTGCGGGAACATCACAGAGTGCATTTACACAGACCATGCACCTAGGCTATATAGTGTGGGCTATTGTGCCTAGAGCACAAACCTGTACAGCATGTTACTGTACTGAATACTGCAGGCAGTTATAACACAATGGTATTTGGGTATCTAAGCATAGAAAAGATACAGTAACAATATGTCATAAAAGAGAAAAAGTGGTACACCTGGATAGGGAACTTACCATAAATGGAGCTTACAGGACTGGCAGTTGCTCTGGGGAAGTCAGGGAGTGAATGGTGAGTGAATGTGAAGGCCTAGAACATTACCGTACACTACTGTAGACTTCATAAACACTGCTTAGACTACACTACATTGATCTTAAAAAATTTTTCTTGTTTTAATAATAAGTTAACCTTAGGGCCAGGCGTGGTGGCTCATGCCTGTAATCCCACGGCTTTAGGAGGCCAAGGTGGAAGGATGGAGACCAGGAATTCAAGATCAGCCTTGGCAATCATAGACGTATCTCTACAAAAACCTTTTTAAATTAGCCAGGCGCAGTGGCATGCACTTGTAGTCCTGGCTACTGGGGAGGCTGAGGAGGGAGGATCGCTTGAGTCCAGGAGTTCCAGGCTGCAGTGAGCTGTGATGGTGCCACTGCACTTCAGCCTGGGCAACAGAGTGAGACCCTGTCTCAAAAAAATAAATAAATAAAAGTAACCTTAGCTTACTGTAACCTTTTACTTTTATAAAAAGTTTTTTTAATTTTTTAGAACTTTTTGACTCTTTTGCAATAATACAGCTTAAAACAAACAAGTTACACAGCTGTACAAAAACATTTTCTTTCTTTATATCCTTATTCTATACGCTTTTTCTATGTTTAAAGTTTTCTATTTTTTACTTTTTAAACTTCTTTGTTAAAAACTTAAGACGTAAACCCTCACATTAGCCTTGGCCTATGCAGGGTCACGATCATCAGTATCACTGCTTCCACCTCCACAACTTGTCCCCCTGGAAGGTCTGCAGGGGCCGTAACACCCATGGAACTGTCACCTCCTATGATAACAGTGCCTTCTTCTGGATACCTCCTGCGGGACCTGCCTGAGGCTGTTTTATAGTTAGCTTTTTATTTAATAAGTAGAAGGCGTATACTCTAAAATAATGATTAGACGTATAGTATAGTAAATACATAAGCCAGTACCATTGTTGTTGATTATCAAGTATTATGCACTGTGCATAATTGCATGGGCTTGAATTTTATGTGACTGGCCAGGCAGTAGGTTTGTTTACACCAGCATCACCACAGACACATGAGTAAATGCGTTGACCTATGACATCACAAGGCGATGGGAATTTTTCAGCTCCATGATGGTGCTACGGGACTCCAGTCACACACATGGTCTGTCACTGACTGAAACGTTATGTGGTGCGTGACTGTATGGATCACCCTCACTAAGAATTAGAGTCAGGGGCTTCTATACATTAATATCAGTCACGCATGAAACACGAGTAGCGTGGGTGAGGTCCCTGGCCTGCACTGCTGTAGGGTGGCTGAGGTCCCTGGCTTGCACTTCTGTCCTAAGTATTTGTTTCTTTTTGTTTCAGGTGTTTGTGGCCAGTCCTCACAAAACACAGCCTGTTGTGGAGATTCTGTTAAAGAATCAGCCCAAACTCATTGAGTTTCTGAGCAGCTTTCAAAAAGAAAGGGCGGATGATGAGCAGTTCACTGACGAGAAGAACTACTTGATTAAACAGATTCGAGACTTGAAGAAAACGGCCCCTTGAAGAGCTCCCTAGCCCCTGTCACAGTCATTCGCCTCATTTGTCCAGTTTGTACAATGTGATATGTCAGAAAGCCATCATTCTTGGGAAGACTTTGGAGGTGCCTATTTTTTTCTGTTGTAATTGTTCTGAGTAGATGGAATATAAACATTTGAATGGAAAAAAATTAACCTAGAATATATTCATTTTAATCAAGTCTGTGATTTTTTATGTGAAATCAGAGCCATTGTATTAGGTGTTGATAAAAACAATTTTAACTTGCAGACGTGAGCCCCTGGGCACCATCAGCCACTAAATGGGAGCTCAAATGACAGGCATCACCAAGTCTTCAAGGAGGACTGAGTTCTCAGGAGAGAACTGGGAATGGGGCCAGGGTGCAAAACTGCTTTGCCCGTCTGTAGGTAGACACACAGATTGCTCAGGGCACTGAGAGATCCCAGAAGGTAACATTAATGTTTTCAGTCATTGCATGTCCTTCGTTGCTGCCAATGTCTTTGGACTGTAATCAGTGCATCCATACCTCCCGGAATCCAGTGCTCCCTCTCAGCTCAGTCTCCCCTCCCTCCCTGTCCTGCATTTCATCCCAACTCCTCAGCGTGGCCTCGCCCATGCCTCCCGCAGTCCAGGGGAGCAGGGGAGCAACTGAGCAGGAACAGGCTGGATCAACAAGGGTCATGGGGAATAGGGGAACCGCAGGGTGTGACCTGCTTGCTGGAGAACTGCGAACACCTGGCTCTGGATAGTCACAGCTGTTCCATATTGACTTTCAGAGTGTGAGTGAGGGACAGAATATTTCCTTCATAATCATGGGTGAATGCTTTCTGCTGTAAGTGTATTTTAGAGTAGGAATCACCGTAGTGGAACGCCCCAGGCACAAACCGTGGGTCCAGGGAGTCTCAGTGAGGAACTTTTATCAATAGGAGGACATAACCATTGGAAAGAGAAATGATTCATGTGTGAAAAAATTCTCAGATCCATCAATAAATTGTTTTCAGTTTGTTTTCTAATAAGCTGTCATTCTATAATTGCCCATCACAGTCTTTAGTGAACACATAGAAAACCTGTATAGTTTTGGTCCTGAATAGTCTCTTGCAACCAGGATGATTGAAGTATTAAATTCATCTTCCTTACAAAAAGGCGTGGAATCAAAAATATTTTAAAAGGTCGTGGTTTCGTTTCAGACATCAAGCATCTGAAACGGGATTTTAAAGCGATACTTTACAAGACATGAAAGGCACAATTGTTGATCTGTACTTTTTATACTTCAGTTTCTAAATCATGAGTCGTTGCCTTCCGCAGGAACCCTCCCTTTTTACAATACTTGAGTGTTGTGTACTTTTTCTTCCGTCAGCTATTTCTGTGTCTAGAGAGGGGAAGAGAAATGTGTTCTCCAGGACTGATCTCCTTCGTAGATTTTGTACCTGAAGACTTCCCTGGCAGGGCACCACCCTTGGCTAGGCCCAGGTGTGTGTCTCTTTCTTGCCTGGCATGGACCGAGGCAGGTGATGTGGGGCCTGGCGCACCTCCCCGCTTTGGCAGCTGGGGCTTCTCTGACCAGTGCCTTTGCAGGAGGCCGGCCGGCAGCCTGATGACCCGCACTCTTTAGTCACTGACGTCACATTATTTTTATAACATTCCCTGACAGTTCAGAGTCCCTTCAAATTGCACTTTTCTGGTTTTGCTTATTTAAAAGAGATGAGTGTAAGTATAAAAAATGAAGGTGAAATAACCACTGGAAATGTATTTGGTTGCTTAATACTGTTCCACAACATTTTGGGATGTATGTTTTCCTTTGGAGAGTAAGGCCTTGTTGTTGTTCTTTTCTGATAAAGAATTAACATTTTATTTCCTTTGGGCTTGCATTAGCTCTTTCCTAGCAACCCATTATCCCAGCCCAGTACCTTTCAAACAGAAAACTAGAGTCTGGGGTTTTGTTGTGATCTGAATTTGTAAGTTATTAATGTGAAAAGCGGAGCAGGAAGCTCACAGATTTGTTCGCACAAAGTTCACTGTAAATACTGTGAGAATTGAGTTCTGAAAAGGTCACATTTAGTGATTTCAAAAGCACACATTTAAATGAAGACTGACTAAATAAAAGGTACTGCACACTTCTTGGTTGGTTTCATTCCATTGCATGCTGTGTGGCTGCGTGTGTTCTTGTCACCACTCCAGGCAGGGAAAGCCTTATGCTGCCCCAGGGCCCCAGCACACCTTCCTGTATGCCCCACCAACCAGTGACCCTGCACCCGTCCCATCTTCCAAGCGACACTAACCACCATTGACTAGGCAGCGCCTACTCAACACTAAATCTACACATCCCACTGTTGATGCCTCCCCATACCTGGGAGTCTTTCTCGTTTTATAATTGAGGACATTGAGGTTCTGAGGTGGTTCTGAGTGGTTGAAAGATCCCGGACCTAGTGAGGGATACCCTAGATACAAACCCACAGTGGCCCGAGGCCAAATTCCTATTCTCTCTCTCTCGCCTTCATCATCAAGGCTGTGAACTAGGGACGGGCCAAGGCATCAGAAACCATGCGGAACTCTCCCCTACTGCTGCCTGGGAGGTTCCCCAGCTGGGAGGATCCTAGCGTTAGGCCAGCAGGGACTGAGATCATAATGTTCCTGGACCAGGTTCTTGGCCAGAGCCAGGCATCTGCCCAGAAGTTAGGATTCCTCCTGGAGAAAACACTCAGGAGCACCCACCCCTTGGAAATGTCCCAGACTCTCAGCCTCATGGGCGGGCCTCCTTTGATGGTTCTGGGGGAGCAATGTGGCTGTCCAAGGAGGGGCTGTGAGCTTCCCACAGCCCCCCTTCACCAGCCAGACTGGTTCATCCGCATTTCTTGTGAAACACAGCTGCTGTGAACCACAACAGTCTAGAAATTACACAAGACTGACAGTGATTGTAACAATGTGAAAGAAAATGAAACTCAAAAATTCCTGGAATCATTTTCAATGTCAACAGATAGTTGTTTCAAAATAGATGTACAAATCTTGCTGGTTTGTTATATTAGAGGATATTACGATTTTACGTCTTTTATTTGTTTTACCTTTTTTTTTTTTTTTTTTTTGACGGAGTCTTGCTCTGTCGCCCGGCCTGGAGTGCAGTGGCCGGATCTCAGCTCACTGCAGGCTCCGCCTCCCGGGTTTACGCCATTCTCCTGCCTCAGCCTCCCAAGTAGCTGGGACTACAGGCGCCCGCCACCTCGCCCGGCTAGTTTTTTGTATTTTTTAGTAGAGACGGGGTTTCACAGTGTTAGCCAGGATGGTCTCCATCTCCTGACCTCGTGATCCGCCCGTCTCGGCCTCCCAAAGTGCTGGGATTACAGGCTTGAGCCACCGCGCCCGGCCCTTGTTTTACCATTTTATCCAAAATATTACACATATGGCATGAATGAGTACCATCGCTCTGTGGGTGTTCTTCCGGAAGGTTTTGCATATTGCATTGGGGCTCACAACTGGATAAAGGTCTGAAACATATACTATTGGGAGACCCTGAAAAGCTAGATAGACTTAGTCTACCTAAAAAGATTCAAAAGATTGAAGATGGATGTAAACAAGGTGTGATTTCGTTTCTGAAACATGGAAACTGCTGTGATGTAGCTGCCATAATGAAAGCACAGCAAAGCTGAGTGTTCAGCCTGGTCTGCACTAACCCCATACAGACATCTCAAGCCTCCACCTGACGAAGGGAAACTTAGACTACACAGAGGGTGAGTAAATCCCTCCAGATCAGACAGCTGGTCACAGAGCCAGGATTTAGGGCCAAGGCTGACCCCAGGGTCTGTGTCTTTGGAAACCAGACTGCAAATTCAGGACCCTCGGCCTATTCTTCAGTTCTCTGCTCCTGGACAGAGAAACTATCTCCTCCTGGCCCCCACCGAAAAACGAATCCTGGATACCAGTGCTAAAGGATAACTTACCGGAAAGATTTCAAAAGCTAGATTCATTCAAAGGGGTAGGTAACTTCACTTGGTCGTCTGATGTTTGGAAGATCTAATTAGACCTCTGCTTGTAGCGTAGGGACATTCAGTCTCCAACTTCTCCAACATTTTGAGCAGTCCTTCAACTTGACATAGGCATTAATTTCAGACTGCAGCAGGGGCAGCGCATCATGCCTCTAATCGCAGCACTTTTGGAGGTGGAGACGGGGTGGGCTGGTATGGCAGAGTGGGGGGTCAGGATTGCTTGAGCCCCGCAGTTCGAGATGAGCCTAGGCAACGTATAAATACTTCATCTGTACAAAACAAGATTTAACGAAATAAGATATTAAAAATCTCTCAGATCGCAATTCTGCACCTACTTTTTGTTTTCTTGACTTTTTCAGTTGGACATACTGGCTTCCATTTCTTGACAAGAGCTATTACCACTCAGCCATTTCCCAGCAACCCAGTGCCACGGGGGTGCAGAGGCTTAAGTCCATGGTGGATGCACATCCAATACCTGCCAGCGTCCTCGCCTTCCCTCATCACTTTCTCAAGAACCACCATGTGCAGTTACAATAGCCTAAAATAAAACCACCATCAGAACACAAAGTCGCAACCCTTTTACCACCAACCAATGTAACATAGATGTAATTTAATCACTCCACTGAGAGCCATCTGTGTTACTTTAAAACGCTCTGATCATAGTGTCCAATATTGGGTTCTTGATCTCACTGACTTTATGAATAAAGCCACAGACCCTCTCGGTGAGTGTTACAGTTCTTAAAAATGGTGTGTCTAGAGTTTGTTCCTCCTGATGTTGGTTCAGACCGGCTTGGAGTTTGTTCTCTCTCTGGTGGGTTTCTGGTTTTGCTACCTTCAGAAACGAAGTTGCAGATCCTCCCAGTAACTACTACAACTCATAATGACGACTTGGGTCCACAAAAAAAAAAAACACCTCCTCCACATTTCCACAAAAGAGCCAACTGAGTTGTTGCTGATGACTGGGGCAGTCTGCTTTTATTCCCTTATCTGACCCCACCCACATCCTGCTGATTGGTCCATTTTACAAAGATCTGATTGGTCTATTTTACAGAGAGTTGATTGGTTCATTTTACAGAGAGCTGATTGGTCCATTTTGACAGGGTGCTGATTGGTGCATTTACAAACCTTGAGCTAGATACAGGGTGCTGATTGGTGCGTTTACAATCCTCCAGCGGGACATAAAAGTTCACCAAGTGCCCACCAGATTAGCTAGATACAGAGTACTAATTGGTGCATCCATAAACCCTGAGGTAGACATAGAGTGCTGATTGGTGCATATACAATCCTCCAGCTAGACATAAAGGTTCTCAAAGTTCCTGGTAGACAAAGGAGCCCAGCTGGCTTCATCCAGTAGGTTCTGCGCTGGGGCCGCAGGCAGAGTTCCCCGCCAGGCCTGTGCCACGCTTGCACTCCTCAGCCCTTGGGCCGTCCATGGGACCTGGCCACACAGAGCAGGGGGCGACACCCGTCGGGAGGCTTGGGCCACGCGGGAGCCCACCGCGTGGGGGCTGGGGGGGCTCGGGCATGGCAGGCTGCAGGTCCAGAGCCCTGCCCTGCCCTGCGGGGAGGCAGCTGAGGCCCGGACAGAATTTGAGCGCGGTGCTGGCAGCGGCACTGCTGGGGGACCTAGCGCACTTTCCACAGCTGCTGGCCGGGGTGATAAGCCCCTCACTGCCCGGGGCCAGCCGAGCCCATGCCCACCCAGAACTCGCACTGGCCCGCCAGCGCCCTCCACAGCCCGAGTTCCCACCTGCGCCTCTCCCTCCACACCTCTCTGCAAGCAGAGGGAGCCGGCTCCAGCCTTGGCCAGCCCAGAGAGGGGCTCCCACAGTGCAGCGAGGGGGCTGAAGGGATCCTCAAGCATGGCCCAAGTGGGTGCCAAGGCCGAGGAGGCGCCGAGAGTGAGCGAGGGGCTGCAAGGGCTGCCAGCATGCTGTCACCTCTCAATAGGGCACCTTTAGAGAATATGTTGCAAAATACATTAATAATTTATCCTTTAGGGAAGGTTGGAAAA
Organism: Colobus angolensis palliatus; assembly: GCF_000951035.1. Classification (NCBI taxonomy): domain Eukaryota; kingdom Metazoa; phylum Chordata; class Mammalia; order Primates; family Cercopithecidae; genus Colobus; species Colobus angolensis. Next base: position 2,921,378 of record NW_012111031.1, read on the forward strand.
AATAAGATCACTTTTAGTTTAAGTTCTAATATTTAAAGCTGTAAAATAGCCAAAACATTTATTTAACTATTCATTTAACATCTGTTGAATTCATTCTCCTTGCTGGTTAGGGATGGATCCTGGGACAGAACACCGAGTGACACACCAGGGTTACTGTAGGCCTCCTGTGATCGTGGAAGCTCATGGGGCGGGGGTCAGAGGCCTTTTTAAGTCCGTACCGTGCAGCTGGCACTGGGACCGAGTCAGCAGAGGATAGACAGGAGGTGAGGAGCCAGGGAGGAAGGGCAGATCCCACTGCCGACCCCGAGGACGTGGCAGACCTACAGAAGGGCAGGCACCCTTCAGTGCAGAGCCTCTGCTCTGGGCTCGCAGTGGCAAAGCTGAAAGGGGACGTGCAGGGAATGGGGAACCCTGACAACGCCAGCCAGCTGCCACTACACCGGCCCTGCCCCAGTTCACCTCCCCTCACAGCTGACAGGATGTGCTCTCGGGACCAACCCTAATGCATCACCTGCTGGAGAGGGAATTGTGGAAACGCGCTCATGCTTAGCAAAACAGACATTGCAGATGCCCCCAGATGTGTTCTGCCCTGGGGAGATGCTGACATACACCCTCCTACCATCCTTTCCCATCTCGGAGACGTCAGGTCCTTTTTTCCTTTGGAATGTCATCTACTCATGAGAGGTTTGTGTGAATTAACTAGAACCACATGGACTTTGGGAACGGCCACACCTGGACTGAAATTCTGGCTCCATGGCTAGCTGTTCCCTCTTGAGAATCACCGAGCTTCCAGGAAACAGGCGAAAAGAGGACCTACCTCACAGGATTGTTGTGGGAACCAATGAGGTAAAGTAGGTGACGTGCCGGATTCAGATTGGGTGCGCCCACGTTAGCCCCGTCACCAAAGCGAGAGATTCCCACTGCAGGCAGGGCCGTAGGCAAAAAGCGTGGCTGGAAAATGACAAGGCGTGTGCGCTTGTGTCCGGGGCACGTGGGGATGTGAGAGGGCCGGGAGGGAGCCTTGAGTGCCCAGCTAAGGATCTGACTCCACCGTTAAGGCGGCTGGCTTTTATTCAGGAAGTGACCTGAACACCTGCGTGTCTGGCAGGCAAGCTCTGGAGCCGGCCCTGGAGGGAAACAATGAGGGAGGGCGGGATGATGAACGCCTGCTGGTAACAGCGAGCGCGGACTCGTTGCTGCTGTCAGTCCCGCTGCAGATGCTTTAAAGTATTAACATCAGTCTTCAGAACCACCTTATGAGACGCGTACTGTGATTATCCTGTCAACCTGAATAATAATCAGAGAGTGGCTCTCAAAGAAAGTGATGTTTATTCAGGAATAGGGCACTGCCACGGGAGTATGCCTGCCAGAGTAAAAACCACGTGTGCCTTCAGGGAGGTGAAGGAAGACAAAGGTTTTTAAAAGGAAAGGGAGGTTTATATCATTGCTTTGAAGTAATGATCCTTGGCTACAAGGGTTGATTGCAAGAGGGACACCAGTCCGAGGCTGGACAGGCAGTTACTGGGCAGGTGCCTCCTAGAAGCATTTTTGCGCAAGATTGCGGTTTTCATAGTCTTCCGTGGTAGTTTTTGTTATTAGGCATTTATGCATGAGAATCTTTGTCTTCATGGCCTTCCCTTGGCTCTATTTGACAGGATTGTTTTTAACAAAAGTGGCTCCATTCTGATTCTGACATCTTTCACAATCCCAATATTACAGGCGTGGAAACGGGGACTGAGAGGGTTGCTCGCCCAACTATACAGTGAGCAGATGGTGATGCAGGATTCAAACCCAGAGCTCAGAGGCAGCAGCCATAGAACTTAAGAGATACTTGGCCGGGCGCGGTGGCTCAAGCCTGTAATCCCAGCACTTTGGGAGGCCGAGATGGGCAGATCACGAGGTCAGGAGATCGAGACCATCCTGGCTAACACGGTGAAACCCCGTCTCTACTAAAAATACAAAAAACTAGCCGGGCGAGGTGGCGGGCGCCTGTGGTCCCAGCTACTCAGGAGGCTGAGGCAGGAGAATGGCGTAAACCCAGGAGGCGGAGGTTGCAGCGAGCTGAGATCCAGCCACTGCACTCCAGCCTGGGCGACAGAGCAAGACTCCGTCTCAAAAACAAACAAACAAACAAACAAACAAAAAACAAACAAACAAAAAAAGAACTTGAGATAGTTAGGATTTACTATTTACCAGGCATAGCTGAACCATTTCTGGAGGACATGGGCCTGTGGCGTGGGTAACTTGAGTAGAAGGTGATGTGCTCAGCCAAGACAGGGAGTCCGGGATGGGAGACAGAGGCACACAAATGTCCTGTTCCTGGAGATGTCCAGGCAGCCGTTGGACAAATGAGTCTGGAACTCAAGAAAGATGTGGGCCAGAGGCACTGATTTGGGGGTCACTGAAATTTAGAGAGCAGCTGAGTTCTGGGTGAAGAGGAAGCGATCTGTTCCTCGCTGTGATTCAAACCTCGGTACCCACCCATCCTTTCACCTGCCTCCATTTGTATTTTAACCTTATCTGTAACGTACATCCCACCTCAACTCAGGGTGTGGGGGTGGCTGGGCAGCAGGGGGACCCCACAGTTCCCATGTCCTTTCTCCGTGGCAGTGTCCATGCTCAGTCTAGGTCTCCACCTGGCCTGGGTGCACGCAATATTGTCCCAAAGTCTGTATTTGATTCACTTAGTTCTGAGGACCAGTTAGTCATTCAGAGGCTTGTAACCCAGTTATCCCAGAGTCGAGGCTGACAGTGTTTCTATAAAGTGCCATCAGGACAAAGGGTGGTTGAACTCCATGCCAGGGCCTAGCTGTGTCACCCCAGCCCCACACTGGGGAGGTCTTGACCAGGACCCCAGCATCAGGGACAGACGATGCTTATATAACCCGGGACTCTTGGGGAAAAGGGGCAAGGCCCTAGGTGCAGACTGGTTCTTCTGCAGGGAAAAAAGCCTCTGCCCTTTTCCCCAGAAACTGAGCATGACATTCCCATGGCCATGACCTGCCGGCCTGGATGAATGAGGCTCTGTGCTACCGAGGGTGTGGGAGGAAGGAAGAGGGCGTGCCTGCAGCTGCCCGGCGGCATCTGGCAGCACCAGGCGTGTCCTTCACCTTGACCAGGGACCATTTTCAAGCCGAGTGGCTTTGTTCAGTTGTCAATGTGCTATGCCCATCAGAATCAAGGTGTTAGCACGTGACCTGCAGCCAGGGAACGGGCACCTGGATAAGAAGGCCAGGGCGGGGCGGGCATGACAGTTTCCCTCGCACCTTCAATTCTCTTCTTGGGTCTTGGCTCTTCTTTCTAATGTCTTCCCAAGTTTTCAGGTAGTTTCCGCACAAGACGTGTGTCACCCGTCAAAAAAACACCATTTATCCCTCAGCTGCCCCTCCAGCCCCTCTTCTGTCTCTCTGCCCTCCTTCAGGGCAAAACTTCTCCAATTTCTCCACAAATGGGCTGCATCTCCTCACCTGTGATGTACCCCACAACCTGCCAGTCTCTGGCTTCCCCACCTCCCTGGAAGATGCTCTTCCCAGGGCTATCCAAGGCCTCAGAGCTGCCAGATCCAGTGGCGATTTCTTGTGCTCGTCTGACCCCTCAGCAGCAGGTGACAGAGCTGGTGGCCTCTTCTCCAGGCCCTCTCCTCTCCTGTCACCCAGGCAACCTCACCCTCCTGTGGCCTCTCAGCTCAGCCTCCTCCACCTCACAGCCGAGCACTGTTGTGCCCGGGCTCAGTCTCCTGCGCGTCTCCTCTCCATCTCCCCATCTTCCTGCAAGGCTTCAGGTCTGTGGTCTGTGTGTGCCCACCTGTGGCTCCCACCTCTGTGACTCCAGGCCGACTTCAGCAATCTCCAGGCTCATGCGTGCATTCACCTGCTGGCTGGATGCCTCTCAGGCTCCCTCTCTCCAATGTACAGTTCAAAACACAGCATGTGACTTCCCGTCCCTCCCTGCACCTGGCTTCCCCAGCTCTGCTGATGCCCCTGAAATCCCCCAAGCTGTTCATGCCAGAAACCCAGGAAAGCACGTGAGTCTTCTCCGCCTCTCACCTGCAGCCAATTCACCAGCATTTCTGCTTCTGAGACTTGTGTCACATCTGAGCAGCTCTCTGCATCTGCACGGCCCCCACCTGGACTGCACCCCATCTCTGCAAGTGTCCAAAGTGATCTTTTCATAGGTCACATCTGGTCATGGTTCTCTCCTGCCCCCAAACCCTCTAGTGGCTTCCCTTGCTGCACAGAATCAAACCCAAAGCCCTGACCACTGTCCTTAAAGCACACAGGATCCAGCCGTGCTTTCCTCCTGCAACAAATCCAGCAAGCCTGGCTGCTTCTCCATTCTTCCCGAAGGACCTTTCCCCATAGCGTTCCTTCTGCTGGGAATAGTCTTCCCAGCTTTCTTCACTGGCTGCTGCTTTTCATCCTTGTTCTCTCAGCTTAAATACCCACTTCTGGGCTTTGCAGGCCCAGCACAGGAGCCTCCCACCCCAAATACCAGCTGCCTCTCCACTAGGGTACAAACCTCCAGGGCAGGGGCAATGTCTGTTTCCCTCATGAACGTATTGCCAGGGTCTAGCCCAGTGTCTGTGACACAGTAAATGCGCTATTGTGAGTGAATGTGTGACTCATTCTTTATAAAGCACAATTTCACTTTCCTCTTTCTCTCCTCACTCCCTGCCCCCCTCACATCTTCCAGGTGATCCTCCTTTCCCTCCCATTGTGCCCCCTCCCCCCCCGGTGGCTCCTGCCATTCCGTCCCCTGCCACTCTGCCCTCGTTCTGCTCAGTTCACTTACATTCCTCTGTCCCCTCCTTTATTCCCTTCAGATGTCACCTTAGACCTTTATCATTTCTCATTTTGAACCAACCAGCAGCCATTCAGTTCCCTTCTCCCTCCCTCCATTCCACAGTGATGCTGGAGTGACTGCTTTAAGATGCAAATAGGGGCTGGGTGCAGTGGCTTGTGCCTGAAATCCCAGCATTTTGGGAGGCTGAAGTGGGAGGATCGCTTGAGCCCAGGAGTTTGAAACCAGCCTGGAAACTGTCTCTACAAAAATAAAAATAAAAAATTAGCCAGGTGTGTTGGTGTGCACCTGCAATCCCAGCTACTCCGGAATCTGAGGCACAGGATCGCTTGAATCCAAAAGGTGAAGGCTGCAGTAAGCCGTGATTGCGCCACTGCTCCGCAGCCTGGGTGACAGAGAGAGACCCTGTCTCAAAAAAAAGAAAAAGCAAATATGATCGTGTGGCCTCTGCTTAAAGTCTTTCTGTGGCTCCCTATTGCTCCCCAGAAGTGTTCCTAAGGCCCTGCATGGTCTCTGCCAACCTCCTACTCCTCCCTCTCCTTGCCCACGGATGCTACAACCATCTGCAGCTCCCCAATGTACTACACTCTCTTCTGTGCCCCCGCTCTGGAAACTCCAAACCCCATAGAACCCAACAGTGCTCACATTTCCTAGTTTCACTTGTAAGCGGCATCTGCATCAATTTCTGGGACATGCAGCCCTCTAGTGGCTAAAACAAGTAACAGTCTTTACTGTGTTCCTGCTGGGCCCTTTCTAGTCAACATTATCCATGACTTGGGTGGGACACAAGTACCACACTGATCAAATGCCTGAGTGACCCTGGTCTCTGAGAGCGACGCCTAATTAGTGTCTGAAACAAAATTAACAAGCAGTAGGACAAGCTGCAGTGTTGGGTGCAATCTGACCATGGCTAGATTCAATAAGGATAAACGTGAAGTCCCACACTGAGGTCTGCAAACAAAACTCCAGCTCTGCAGGTAGAAGCATGGGTGCCCAGACGGGGTTCTGGTGACCCTAATGCCTTGTTGGGCCACATCGCCTCTTGCCTGGACTCCTGCAACACCTCTCTGGTGGGAGCCCTGGCCACTCTCCCCTACGCCAGTCTTTCCCCGAGTGCTGGTGATCCTTCCTGTGAATCAGGCCCCGGGGGAGCCCTCTAGGGGCGTGCACACTCAGCTGCACCTGGGAAGAGACGCAAGCTGGGAACAGTTGTCAGCACTTTGGTGGTCCTGGGAAAGGATGGGGGTCCCGGAGAGGAAGCAAAGGTAAGAGGTGAGAGGGCCCAGGAAGAGCCGTGGGAGGAGAGAGATAAGAAACACAAAAACAGGCCGAGGCCGACAAGAAGGAAGTGTTATGAAGCCGTAAAAGGAGAGTTTCAGGACCAGCTGATGCCGCACACTGAAGGCCCAGGGCCCAAGCAGGATTAGGCCACTAGGAGTTGGGGAGCAGCGTCCCACGGGGAGGGGGAGCACGGCCCACGGGGAGGGGGAGCACGGCCCACGGGGAAGGGGAGCACGGCCCACGGGGAGGGGGAGCAGAAAGACAGTAATGATTTGTGGAATAAGCAGGAGGAGGATGTTGAGAAAGCTAGCACAGGCTTCCAGGTAATGAAGGGACGGGAACCCCGTGGGGAAAGGGAAGCTTTTTGAAAGCTGGAGAAATGTGTCGCTTAGCAGCTGCAGCATAACCAGCCCCCTGAAATGCAATAACTTCAATGAAACCAGTGTTTTTTCCTGAGTCTGTGGGTTGCTGGGAGTCACCCAATTTTAGCTGGGCTGGCTGGGGTGGCTCCGCTCTGGGTGTTCGGTGATGGCAGAAACGCCAAGTAGAAACACACAGGCTTCTTGAGCCTAACGTTGGAACTCACATGAGGACATTTCCACCTCATTCTACTGAACACAAAGTCAAGCAAGGGGAAACAAGTTCCACCTGCTGATGGAACTGGCAAAACGTGTGACAGGGAAGGGTGGAAAATTGGGGCCATTGATGCCTTCTACCATAGGAGACATGCAGAGTTGTAATGGGAAGAAAGAAGACATCAGAGGGAGAGACTGGATAAAATGAAATGCATATTGTGCCGGGTGCGGTGGCTCACGCCTGTAATCCCAGCACTCTGGGAAGCCGAGGTGGGCACATTGCTTGAGTTCAGCAGTTCGAGACCAGCCTGGGCAATGTGGTAAAACCCCATCTCTACAAAAAATACAAAAATTAGCCAGGTGTGGTGGTGTGCACCTATAGTCCCAGCTACTCAGGAGGCTGAGTTGAGAGGATCACCTGAGCCCAAGAAGTCGAGGCTGCACCATCACACCACTGCACTCCAGTCTAGGCAATGGCAGTGACATCCTGTCTCGAAAAGAAAAAAAATGAAGTGCATATTGGGAAAATTATGAAAGGCATTGAATATGGAGCAGATTCACGTTCTGGCTGTGCCAGTCGTTAGCAGTGTAGCTTTGGGTAAGTCGTTTAACCTGCGACTCCATTTCATTATCTGTACAGTGGAAATGCTAATCCCTACTTCACAGTGTGAACATTTAATGAGGTGAAGTAAAAAGTGCTTCACTGTAAAATGCAAACCTAGCTACAATGACGCAGTAAGTTTCCAGGAGAGGTGGGAGGCTGTCACAGGACAGCGGGGACATGATGGCTACTTTCAAGTACTCCAGGGCATTCCTGTGGGTGAGGAGACACAAAGAGGCCTGTGTTATGAACAAGGTCTGGGGATGGAAACGAGGGGAGTGACAGGGGAGGAGTTTACTCCATAAAACCAACATGTTAATAATGAGAGCAGGCCAATGTGGCTTCAGGAGGTGGTGACTTCTTCATCGCTGGAGATGCTGGAGTAGAGTACGGCTTACCTGTCCCTTTAGGGGAGTGTTGAAGAGGAGATGCAACCACTGACCAATGGTTGGATCGATCAGCTGTGCTCAAGCAAGGGCAGCCCACCATCCCAGCACACCGAGGGCCTTCTGTTGTAGAAATTTCTGAATGATTGAAATGGCATTTGGTGGATGTGTGCCAGGGCTGCTAAACCTCTGGCAATGGTCATGCCAGTCCTAATCAATGGCAATGCAATGGTGCTCTGGTGCATAGACACTGGACTATGTGAATTCAGAGCTCCAATCTTGAGAGTCCAAATAAATGCATGATCTATTTTCAGCAAATGTAACCAGCCTGCCCCCACTTTTTTGCCAACACCTCACTGTGATAATGGAAAAACTTTGACTTCAGAAAAGTCTTAGCTATGATTAAGCAAGCAAAGTCACAACAGCAAAACATTGTAATCCATTTAAATAGTAAGGTTATACGCAGAGGGTTATAAAACAGTCACAATTACACATGACCATTATGTAAACGGCTATGATAAGGCTGTCAGGAGCATAAATCATTGATTATTCTCCCAGATATATAACGAGAGCCAACTACTCTGCTTGGAGACACCACAAATAAACAGTACACATTTAATGAACTCCTCGTTTGCTTGCTATCTAAGACAAAAAAAGGGGTCTTTGGAGATCTCTGTTTTCTTCAAAAACACTGGCCAGGCAGTTTGAACAAATACCTTCCTTTTTACATCAGCATTCACATTTTCTTGATTTGGGGGCTTGGATCATAGTAGCAGATTCAGTAAATATTTGCTGTTGCTGCTGCAATTGTTTTCTCATCGAACATTTTTTTTTTACAAGAAATGCATGTGGCCCTGTTCTTATTGAGGCATTTTTACAAGACATGGATGTCACCCTCTCCTCCCTCTCAGCTTATGCAGAACCTGTGTCATCAAAAGGCAGGGGGAGTGGTTGACTACAGAAGGGCTAGAAAGCGGTTCTCCCTTCCTGCAGGTGTCTTCTTAAAAGGAATTCTCAGAATTGCCTGCAGGGTCCCTGATGGCATCTGATTCTGGCCCATCCCCAGGGAACAGGGAGGCAGGAAGCACCAGGTATATTTGATCACTTTGGCATCAACCTCAGCCAAGAAAGGTGAAACTTCCCTGGCCCATATTCATCTTAAAATGTGAGCCTTCCATTCATCATTGAGGGGATGGTCTGGGCGTCATTAGACTAGCTATCATGGTGGCTTTCCCTACCATATTGAAGATGAATCTTTAAACTTCCAGGAATATCCACGTTTGTGCAGCAAACGCAGAACACAAACCCAGAACCTCTCAGACTTGCCAACTAAAATCTGGGTTTGTGGATTTGGACAACTGCAACTTCTTAGGAAACATCATGAGGGCTTCAATTTGAAGGTTCTCAGAACCACCTGCAGTGACTGTTGGCATTGCCGTAAGCGTAAGGGAGGTGAACATTTCCATGAGGAGTAATGGTCTTGGGGACAGAACTCTGCTCAGGGGCCAGGACATGGGGCTCGATTCCCAGTGGTATTCCCTTCAGTGATCTGCTCCGTCCCCGTGGTGAATGTTACTTCCGTGGTCCCCTGGGAACTACACCTCCTGACTCCGCGTCTTGTGCAGGCCCCTCCACATGGACTCTGGGTGTGGCCATGAAACTGGCCTTGGCCAGTGAGCCATGAGCCAGCATGATGCAAGGGGGACACAATGGGCCCGTCCTTGTGGAGCACTCACTTTCAGAGCCCTGAGCCACCTCACAGAGGTCTGGCCACCTTGCTGGAGCACCCTGGCCAGCTGCCAGCTGTTTCAGTCATCCAAACTGAGGCACCAGAAACCTGAAAGAAGCCCCTTGGATGGTCCAGTCTCACTGTCCCTGCACCGGCTGGGCCCCTCTCAGCTGACCCGCCAGTGGCACACAGCCGTGAGTGCCCCCAGCCAGTGTCACAGGGAGTGGAGCTGTTCTGCTGAATCTTGCCCAAATTCCTGGCTCATGGAATCATGCAAAATGAAATAGTGGCTTGGGCCACTAAGTTTTGGGGGGTAGTCTGTCATGCAGCAATAGATAACTGTGGAGTGAATGGAAAACTGTTGCCCTCTGTGGAACTTGTGCGTTTTCTGCAAAATAAAACACTTTCCACCAATACTGCAACCAGCATAGAATTTCTTCGTCAGATTACACTAAAGCGTGTTCAGCTCAGCAGAAACCATGTCCTTTCACAAGGCCACCTCTGCATCAACAAGAACCAGGAATGGTAAAATTCCTGGTCAACAGAAACACTCATATCTGAGAGTAGAGTATTATTTGCTTTTTTTTTCCTTTTTGAGACAGGGTCTCACTCTGTCACCCAGGCTAAGTGCAGTGGTGCAAGCATAGCTCACTGCAGCCTTGAACTCATAGGCTCAAGTGATTCTCCCACTTCAGCCTCTCTAGCAGCTTGGGAGTACAGGCGTGCACTACCACACCTGGCTAATTTTTTAGTTTCTTTTTGGAGAGACAGGGTCTTGCTATGTTGCCCAGGCTGGTCTTGAACCCCTGGCTTCAAGTGGTCCTCCTGCCTTGGCCTCTCAAACACTATAGCAAATTTTAATTACATCAATAGAAGGAAATTCTGGTTACTAAAAATAATACATTTAATGCTTGGCATGGTTTCTCTAAATTCCCCTGCTCTTTATTAAAACTTATTTAATCACATCTACCCTTATTGACATACTTTTTTTCTCCCACCCTGACAAGTCACAGAATCTTGAGGCTAAGGGTCCTGGTCCTTTTTTTTTTTTTTTTTTGAGATAGTCTTGTTCTTTGCCCAGGCTGAAGTGCAGTGACATGATATTGGCTCACTGCAACCTCCGCCTCCCAGGTTCAAGTGATTCTCATGCCTCAGCCTCCCGAGTAGCTGGGATTACAGGCACCCGCCACCATGCCTGGCTAGTTTTTTTTTGTTTTTTTGTATTTTTAGTAGAGACAGGGGTTTACTATGTTGGCCAGGCTGGTCTCAAACCCCTGACCTCGTGATCCACCAGCCTCAGCCTCCCAAAGTGCTGGGATTACTGGTGTGTGCCACTCTGCCCAACCCTATTTGCATTTTTAATATGATTGTTCTCTCCTTCCAGAGGTTTCCAAAAGATTCCCTGCTTAAGTGTGTAGGATATGTTTTAAAAAAACCCAAACCAGTAGAACTTTCCGGGTCCACTAAGTGCAGCCCATGGTGCCATCATAATTATAATAGTACCAGATCTCTGTGAAGTGAAAGAACTGAAAAAACATGTGCCCGTATTTGTTGGGAGGCCAGTTCTTTTCTGCGTACCTGTCATTCATTTTCATAAATACTTGATGTATGTCCATCTCCCCAACTAGACGATAAGCTCCACAAGGTCTGGGTTTGTGTCTGGTTTTGATCACCACTATAATTGCACTCCTCACAGTGCCTGGCTCGTAGTAAGCTAAGCCCTCGCAAGTATTTGTTAATGAATTGTAGTATGTTCAAAAAAACAACCTGGAGAACCTCTGCTGGTTATCACCACGGGTGAAACAAAGTTGGTCAGGAGTTAGGATCTGCCACACAGAAGCCTCCCGGCTCATGAGCTTCCCTTTCTTGCAACTCAGCAGCATCATGCACCACAGTAGTTCAAACTTCTGGCTTAGCTCTCGTTTTTGTTTTTTTCTAGCATTGTGAATGTGCGCACACACTACACAAGGTACTTCAAGCTGTTCAAGCCACCCCCAGCCCCTCACACACATTAGGCAGAGCCAGGCTGTTTCCATTCACTCCACAGGAAGTGAACTCCCCCCAGCCTCCTGCCTCCACCTTCTGTCCTTGGGATACCTCCTGGGCCAGAGCCTCTCTGGGTGTGGGTGTCAGCACTGGGATGAACTGTGATTTCTCCCTCATTCATCCTGGCCTGGGCCCCGATTTCTGAGAAGCATGGGGTGGTGGTAAGTATTCCAGGAAAGTCCTGGCTCATGTCCTTCTGGAAAGACATGTGCTTTCCCTAACAAACCACTTTGTGCTACACTCACCAAAGGACCTCCTGTCCCAAGATGGGTTCACTTCTTTCTTTCTCCTTCCCAAGTGTTACATGGGTTTAGATATAGACATTCGGGGCAATAAGCTCATTTATGTATCACAGTGTCACTAAAGATACAGTTCATGTTTATAGAGTGTTGGTACCATTCATTGACCCAGAAATAAAGCTAACTTGGCCAGGCACAGTGGCTCATGCCTGTAATCACAGCACTTGGGAAGGCAGAGGCAGGAGGATTGCTTGAGGCCAGGAGTTCAAGACCAGCCTGGGCAACATAGCGAAACTCTTTTCTCTACAAAAAATAAATAAAAAATAAACTAGCCAGGCGTGGTGGTGCGTGCCTGTAGTCCCAGCTACTTGGGAGGCTGAGGCGGGAAGACCGCTTGAGCACGGAAAACAGTCAAGGCTGCAGTGAGCTATGAAGGCACCACTGCACTCCAGCCTGGGTGACAGAGTGAGACCCTGTCTCAAAAAAGGAAAAAGGAAAGAAAAAGCTTCAGCAGCAAAAAAATAAACTAGCCAGGCGTGGTGGTGCGTGCCTGTAGTCCCAGCTACTTGGGAGGCTGAGGCGGGAAGACTGCTTGAGCACGGAAAACAGTCAAGGCTGCAGTGAGCTATGAAGGCACCACTGCACTCCAGCCTGGGTGACAGAGTGAGACCCTGTCTCAAAAAAGGAAAAAGGAAAGAAAAAGCTTCAGCAGCAATATAATGAAAATACACACACCTCCGTGTGCTCTGCATGACAGGGATGAAGGAAACCGGGTGAACGCTTATGCTTAGCTCCCCTCACAGCAGCCTATTCTGTGGTCGCTTAGGCAGTAAACAAATGGCAGAGCTATTTTTTTTTTTTAAACAAATTATGAACTTACCACTCCATTCTTTGAAATTTAGAAAGACATTGTATTTTTTAAGTGTAAGTTCTGATTTCTCAGGCTAAGGGATGAAGACTGGGAATTTATAGATCTGGGTCAAAAGTGCCCCACGGAGCTTCTCCAAACCCAGGCGGGCTCCTGGGGTGGCTCAGCAGTCTTGTCTCCATCACTTTTTCCCAGAAGTTTGTCTCATTCCCTCTGCTTGCCTGCAAACCCCTGGATCCCACCAGGCCCCACCTCATCACCTCTGCCTCTGCAGGGCCCTTTCCATGACTCCCCAGAGTGCTGGTAAATCCTCATGTGTCCCCACTATTCCTATAGTTACATCCACAGCGACAGTTCTCAGCCTTAAAGGTCACCAGAATCACTCGCAAGGTTGTGAAACCCCAGCTTGCTGGGTCCATCTTGAGAGGTTCTAATTCAGTAAGCCTAGGGTGCGCCCTAAGAATATGCATTTCTAACAAATAGTCTGCTGGTCCAGAGACATTTTTCTTTTTTCTTTTCTTTTCTTTTAGACTAAGTCTCGCTCTGTTGTCTAGGCTGGAGTGCAGTGGCATGATCTCAGCTCACCGTAGCCTCTGCCTCCTGGGTTCATGCGATTCTCCTGCTTCAGTCTCCCAAACAGCTGGGATTACAGGCATGCAACACCATGCCTGGCCTTTTTTGTTTGTTTGTTTGTTTTTTGTATTTTCAGTTAGAGACGGGGTTTTACCATGTTGACCAGGCTGGTTTTGAACTCCTGACCTTGAGTGATCTACCCCCCTCAGCCTCCCAAAGTGCTGGGATTACAGGTGTGAGCCATGGCACCTGGCCTGAGAATCATTTTTCTCAATTACTTGATTCCATGCTTGTATTGTCCATTTGACTGTGAGTGTCTTAAGATCAGGAAGCATTTCTCACACATCTCATCCCCGGGTCAAGCAGTGTTTAGCAGTCATTCAATCAATCAACAAATATTTATGGAATGCCTACTATGTGCCAGGTACTGTTCTAGACACTGGGGTTCAGCAGTTTAAAAGTACACACATACACACACACGCACACACACACCTCCCTGCCCTCATAGACTTCACCTTCTGAGGCTACACAGTAAACCGTCAGTGATTATTTATTGAAATCTGACCAGTTGTACAGAAAAAAAAAAATGGCATTATCATGACTCTCTTAATAATACTGTGGAAATGCCTATTTTTCCCTTTCTAATCACAGTTTTTCCCACTTGTATGCTTCTTCCTCTCATATCCCATCCCAACGCCCAACAGGCAAATCCACAGACCTGGCAGTATGCCAGGCTTTTGGGTCTTACAAAATATTTACTGAATGATTTATAAAATGTTTGGTGTACATGACATGTTAGTAAGAAACAACAAATCCAAGAGCTGAAGCATGAGAGTTAATATAATAAAGCAATTTGGGAGGTAAGCAATCTCAGTGTTTTTATACGGATAAGAACATCTTAACTCAAGGTTTTCGAACTAGCCTTAGTTACCTCTAAGTGTACCTCGCCTCGTCTCCCATCCTATCTCATGCCCTCCATCTGTGTAGTGTTGATGGCAGTTCTCAGCTGCCTTGTATGATGACTCTGAACTCCCCATGGACCTACACAGGCTGCAGTCACAGCCCTGGCATGGACCCCCTGTTTGGATGGTCCTGCGTGTAATTCTGAGAAACTGGTAGGAAGCCCAGTGAGGCCGTGTGATGTTGTGGAAAGGCAGGGAACAAAAGCAGAGGCAAACCTGACCACCACAGATCCAGGGAGCCATTTGTCATGAAGCATCCCAGGCCACTCCCTCTCTAAACTAGGAGAAAAGAGAACATGTACCCTCATTTTTGGAATAATTTTCTGAACGTTTCTCAGCAAATAAAAATGTGAGAAATCACAGACAGCAATCTGGAATAGCTGAAATTACCATACTTTCAAGACTTTCAGTATTTATTCTCGAGGTTGGCAAATGTTTTTAAAAGGCTCTTCCTTTTGAAGATCAAAGCCATGAGACAACCTGTGTTAATTTTACAGAAGGAAAGATTATATGGGGGAGCAGCATTTATTAATGGAATTCTAGGAAGGCTAGTTTCAATAGTCCAGACTCAAATATTTCTTCTCTGTTAACATCATAACCAAATTTGAGGTTCACTGTTAGTGATTTCAAGAGTCAGTGATATCAAGCAGTGACACTGTCTCAGAATAACATTGTCTTCCTATTGCTACCCAAACTCTGTGATAAACAGGACCACAGAGTTAACATTTACAAAATATACTTTAAAAATGGAGACCAAGTCCACTAACTTTATTTTTATGAGTCAATTCTAATTAAGTAAATTCTGATTACTAGAAAGCTTTGGGTATAAATGTGACCTTTTGGTTTGCTATACATTGACTCTTAAAAGATGACATTTATTTCCCTGGAGCAGTTTACTAACTGTCACTCTTGTAATTCAAAAGAATTAATATTTCTCAAAAGGTGTGTGATTCCCTGCAGAGGCATGACCTCCTGTGAAGCAGACCCTTTCAAATTGGCTAATATAAAGTCAAGATACATAGAAATCAGTCCCTGTTGCTGTTTACATTGGTTTAAGTTATTGCTCCCTCATTTTGTGTAATAAAATAACACACTACTACATTATGGAAAACCCACACATAAATCTAAAAGACAAATATTCTTATTAACACCATTTTTATCCTAGAAATAAATTAGCTTCCTTAAAAAATCTATTCAATTATTCACAAAATCCATCCTTATTTTCTGAATGAACAAGGCTGAATTTTAGAAGTGCAATGAAAAGTTCTTGAGGTTCCCCTGCAGTGTAGACAATCTTTCTTAGTGGATTCCAAGGCGCAGCTTCTTGTCCTGGTGCTGCTCTTCCTTCTGTGGGACGGGTCTCAACACACCATCTAGCATTGAGAATAACACTAGGTCAGGACAGCTTCATTTCAAACCCATGGGCATTTGTTTCAGCCTTACAGGTTGTAAGAGCAAAACAATGCTTAAGTTAAAGGAACTTTCACTTTATTTTATCTTCAAATTCTTAATCTAGAATCAAATCTAGATAACTTACTCTCAGGCAATACAGAATCTGGCTTTTAAAAATTGGATTCACATGGGCCAGGTGCAATGGCTCATGTCTATAATGCCAACACTTTTGGAGGCTGAGGAGGGAGGATAACTTGAGCCCAGGAGTTCAAGACCAGCTTGGGCAGCATAGGGAGACCTCATCTCTACAAAAAAAATTTTTTTAGAAAAACAGGTGTTGTGGCCGGGCGCGGTGGCTCACGCCTGTAATCCCAGCACTTTGGGAGGCCAAGGCGGGCAGATCATGAGGTCAGGAGATCGAGACCATCCTGGCAAAATACGGTGAAACCCCGTCTCTACTAAAAATACAAAAAAATTAGCTGGGCGTCGTGGCGGGTGCCTGTAGTCCCAGCTACTTGGGAGACTGAGGCAGGAGAATGGCGTGAACCTGGGAGGCGGAGCTTGCAGTGAGCTGAGATGGCGCCACTGCACTCCAGCCTGGGCGACAGAGTGAGACTATGTCTCAAAAAAAAAAACACACACAAAAACTAACAAAAAAACAACAGGTGTTGTGGCACACACCTGTAATCCCAGCTACTCAGGAGGCTGAGGTGGGAGGATTGTTTGAGCCCAGAGAGGCCGAGTCTGCAGTGAGCCATGACTGTGCCACTGCACTCCAGCCTGGGTGACACAGTGAGACCTTGTCTCAAAAAACAAACAAACAAAAAAAAGAATTCACTCAATAGTATACGGCAAGTAATTCATAAAACTTTTTGTTTTATGTTTTTGGTGGGGGGAAGTCATATTACTAGACTGGAGGAAACAAAATGTACCTCCTAAGGGAGAAGGGGACTATGTGTGGGATGGGGAGAATCTGGGGACTGGAAGGAAGATGGACTTATCTGACCGGGCAGGCTGGGAAAAGAGTATGGCTTCAACCTCTTCCTGGCTTTTGTTTTTAATAGCTTTATTTGTACAATGAATGATCCATGTTTAAAGTATATAATAAACAACATATTTGAAGTGTATAGTTTGATGAATTCTTTTAATTTACTTTTTAATTTGTAATATTTGTAGAGATGGGGGTCTCAGTTTGTTACCCAAGCTGGTCTTGAACTCTTGGCCTCAAGTAATCCTCCCACCTCAGCCTTCCAAAATGATGGGATCACAGGAAAGAGCCATTTTGCTTAGTCCAGTTTCATGATTTCTGACATAAGTACACATTCATGAAACTATCGCCACAGTCAAGACAATGAACATATCTACCACCTGCAAAAGCTTCCTTCTGCCCTTTCTTCCTATCTTTTGAGGGATTTCCTGCCCCGAGCCTGTGTATTCTGCCCTGCTGTTTCCTTGTCCTAAGGACAGCTGGGCCAGGGCTCAGACTTGCCTTCCAGAGGTAGATCTGGAAAGCCACCCCTCTCTCTTTCTCTTTCTCATCATATTATGTAATATTTGAAACAGTCTCTCTCTATATATGTAAAATATATTATGTAATATATAATAATATATACGTAATACAGATGGGAGTTCTAAAGCCTAACAATGAAATGAATACTCATGAACTTACTGCCCCAAAAGAGTTAAATTTTGTTTAAAACTGAATAAAACTACATGATGTGTGTGTGTAGGGGAGATGGAAAAAAAACAAAACATACTGCTGAATCCAACAACTAGAACATTACCAATTCCCATGCACTCCTTCTCTCGTCCCATCCCCTTTCACCCCACTCAGAGGCAACTCCTATCTTGATTTTCGTGTTTATCAATTGATTGCTTCTTAACAATAACTTTACTGTATATACGATATAGTAAAGTTTATTTAATTTAATTAATTATTTATTTTTATTTATTTATTTATTTTGAGACAGGGTCTGTCTCTGTCACTCTGTTACCCAGGCTGGAGTACAGTGGCACAATCTCAACTCACTGCAGCCTCAACCTCCCGGGCTCAGGTGATCCTCCTCTGTTAGCCTCTGGGGTAGCTGGGACTACAGGCACAGGCCACCATGCCCAACTAATTTTTTGTATCTTTTGTAGAGATGGAGTTTTGCTGTGATGCCCAGGCTGGTCTTGAACTCCTGGGTTCAAGCAATTGGCCTGCTTCAGCCTCCCATCATGCTGGGATGATAAGTGTGAGCACCATGCCTGGCCTACCACATTTAACCAATATATGGTATGTCTTTTTGAACTTCATACAGAAATGGCATCATAATTCTGTAGTTTGCTTTTCAAAATTCAACATTTATATTTCTAAGATTCATCCATGTTGAAGAATGTAGCTGTAGTTCATTTGTTTGTTTTCACTGCTATATAGTAGTCCATTGTGGTAATACATAATTTTATTTTATTTTTTTGAGACGGAGTCTCGCTCTGTCCCCCAGGCTGGAGTGCAGTGGCGCGATCTCGGCTCACTGCAAGCTCCGCCTCCCGGGTTCAC
>NW_012111031.1:2939788-2950770 GCF_000951035.1 Colobus angolensis palliatus
CTGTAATCCCAGCTACTTGGGAGGCTGAGGCAGGAGAATCACTTGAACCTGGGAGGTGGAGGTTGCAGTGAACTGGGATCACACCACAGGACTCCAGCCTGGATGACAGAGTGAGACTCCGTCACAGAAAAAAAAAACCAACCGCTACTTCAATGCAATCTTAATTTGCATTTCTCTGACTACTACTAAGTTTCATCATCTTTTCGTGTGTTGATTGGGTGAACAAAGTTCAGTTCACTCACCTTGCAGCAGACCCAGACCTGCTCTTAGATCCCAGCTTATATGGACATTTGTCCTCAGGATAGCTCTGGCTATTGTGTTGGCTTACTATTGCTCCTCAGATTCTAGCAAAATGTCTTCTTATCTCTATTTTGTTCTTAGGAGAATATTTCCCTTATTTTCTTGAAAGCCCCATGACTATTTAAAAAGAATGCTTGTTATGGGTTACCTGGGTTCTATCTGTACGAAGTGGAAGGGCACTTGAGAGTTGTCAGTCACACTGCCTGCCTTCCTTCTCTGTTTGTCCCTGCTACTGGCACTGAGAAAAGCATCCAGCAGCAAGTCCCCCCTCTGGAGTTAGACAGACTGATTTACCCAAAGGTCAAGCCCTAGTCTAACAACAAAGCTGGTGTTGTAACTTTCATCTGTTGATTCTAGTGTCTATTTCTCAACTGAATCAAAAATTGGAAAGGAATTACATACTGTATGATTCCATTTATATGAAATGGCCAGAATAGACTAATCCATAAAAACTGAAAGAGTGGTTGCCTAGGGCTAGGGGGAGGGGAGAATGAGGAGTAACTGCAAATGGGCATGAGACTCAGATAATGAAAATGTTCTGAAATTATGTTGTAGTGATGTCTGTACAACTCTGTGAATCAGTAGATATAAATAATTTTATGATAGATGTAATTCATCTATCATAAAGCAAATTTATGATAGATTAATTACATATCAGTAAAACTATTATATAATTAAAAAGGAAATAGGGGTATTGTTTATTGAGATAAAACACTTGTTCAAAAATGCATAAACATAAACTTAACCATTCAGTTGAACTGCCACAAAGCGAACATATGTAACCATCATCTGGGTCAATAAATAAAACATTGCCAGCAAACCAGAAGCCTTCCTTTTGTCCCCTCCTTCCAATCTTGGGGCTTTAACCACAGCATGTCTTCCTTTTCCTTAGTGATCTAGGAATAATAAATCCTAGATACAAGCCCTTTGTTGATTATAAGTGGCAAATATCTTCTCATATTCCATGGCTTGCCTTTGCACTCTTTTAGTGAGCTTTTTGTATCCTTTCCCTAACATAGGAAATTATTCATTGGCCCCTTCAAATACTGTCATTGAGTATACATTGTTTAATCAGATGTATAGATAGATAGATAGATAGATAGATAGATAGGTTGGTTAGATAGATAGATAGATAGATAGATAGATAGATAGATAGATAGATAGATACGGCCTTTTTTGCTGATAAATTTTTAAAAAGAAAGATGCAGTGGATATGTACTTTTTTCCAAATTGCAAACAATACGTTTTCTATTTGAATCAAATAAAGCTAATTCAGAACACTGAAAATCAATATATTCACAGAGAAATTATTCTAAGGCCTTTATACTTCTTGATTTTTCAAGGTTAAAAAATTGTTATTATCAAGAAAACTTACAGCAAACTTCCATTTACTTCAAATCCAAATAATTTGATAATATAGTTACTGTTTTATTTTTATTTTTATTTTTAGAGATAGAGTTTTCCCTGTCGCCTAGGCTGGAGTACAGTGATGCCATCTCGGCTCACTGCAACCTCCACCTCCTGGATTCAAGTGATTCTCCTGCCTTAAACTCCCAAGTAGCTGGGATTAGAGGCATGTGCCATGATGCCTGGCTATTTTTTGTATTTTTAGTAGGGACGAGGTTTCACCATGTTGGCCAAGCTGGTCTCAAACTCCTGACTTCAAGTGATCCCCCTGCCTTGGCTTCCCAAAATGCTGGGATTATAGGCGTGAGCCACCGTGCCTGGCCTATAGTTACTAGTCTGAAATAATATTATATAGCACTCATGTCTAAAATTATGTGCCTAAAGAATTGTAAGACTTCTCAAAGATTACATTACATTCAAAATATCTGTAGTAGTATACGAATAATAAAGCTTTAAAGACTAGTAATTCATTATGGTAGCTGTGATGATTCTTCATCAGATTATTCAAGTAACCAGAACATTTCCAATCTGGGCAAATGTGGCTTTACTCTAGAAGAATGTATATATCCTCATCATTTGGTCCCGATCCATCTGTACTAATTATGCATACTTTTCCTTTCTCACTTCCCAGTAAGCTTTTGTTTTTTTATAGAAGAGCATTGTTGTTTACTATTTCATATGCATTTAATTTATAAAGTCAATTTGTGCATAATTATTTGTATTAACCATTAACCTGTAGATTCTATAGGAGTAATTATTAATCGGCACTTTCCATAGCACCTAGCATATGGTAGACACACAAATGTTTATGAACAAATTGAATGGCAAAAATCTAACCTTCAAAAATAATATGCTCCATCTATTAACACAACAATTTTCATCACCTGATCATTAAAATTGACTGTATATCCTTTCTCCTCAGCAACAAAGTTCACCTCAATACATAAATACTTACTTTCTCTCCTGTCAGGCTCATTTTGTTCAAGACCATAAGCTCCTGATGGATTCAGCTGCCACTGTAAGAGTGCACAAATATCTTACTTACTTGTTTAAAAAGGATTTAATACATAACATTCTCACCTATTGATTTTAAATATCAAACTGCTTAAAAGTGGAAGAAAAATGGCCGGGCATGGGTGGGTCACACCTCTAATCCCAGCACTTTGGGAGGCCAAGGTAGGTGGATTACCTGAGATGAGGAGCTCGAGACCAACCTGGCCAACATGGTGAAACTCTGTCTCTAATCAAAATACAAAAATTAGCCAGGCATGGTGGCATGTGCCTGTAGTCTCAGCTACTCAGGAGGCTAAGGTAAGAGAATTGCTTGAACCCGACAGGCGGAGGTTGCAGTGAGCTGAGATGGTGCCACTGCACTTGGGCCTGGGTGACAGAGCAAGCCTCCATCTCAAAAAAAAAATTTAAAAAAATAGAAGAAAAAGGAGTTAGCATGTTCAAATTAACAAAGCCCTAATAACACCACACTGAATGATCCTGAATTATATAACTTCTGAGATCCGAATCAATACTCTTAGAGAAGTTGAAGATTCTTTACATTCATTTTAATTGGAAGTAAGTGGAGGACCAGAGGATTAGAGTGACCTGTCTCAGGTTACACACTAACTACAGGTGGCAATAGAATTAGAACCCGTGCCCAGTACTATGGAATTAACACCACATTGTATTCAACTCCAGGTCCCAGATAATCTTAAAATAGCTAGAAAAGGCTTAGGTATTAAAGAATGAAAATATGACCAAGATAGGCCAGGCGTGGTGGCTCAGGCCTGTAATCCCAGCACTTTGGGAAGCCAAGGTGGGCAGATCATAAGGTCAGGAGATCAAGACCATCCTGGCTAACACGGTGAAACCTCGTCTCTACTAAAAATATAAAAGATTAGCCGGGCGTGGTGGCGGGCACCTGTAGTCCCAGCTACTTGGGATGCTGAGGCAGGAGAATGGCAAGAACCCAGGGGATGGAGCTTGCAGTGAGCTGAGATCACACCACTGTACTCCAGCCTGGAAGGCAGAGAGTGAGACTCTGTCTCACAAAAAAAAAAAAAAGAAAGAAAAAAAAAGAAAATATGACCAGGATTACCTTGCCTTTTAATGTTGTTATATCATAAACTATTACTTGCATCATATCATATCATTTTATATCATGTCATTTATCTCCTCTGATTACCATATTTCATCTCATTCAGGAATAAATAGGGAAGCCTGAAAATTCTCAGATATTACATAGAATATTGGAGCAGCAGAAAAGAAAAATGGAGAGTAATCGGTATCTTATAGCACAGCCCTTCTTTTCTCAGCTGGCTAGAATCTCTATCAGAATCACTAATGACTTAACCAAAAGGCCCTGCTAGGGCACCAGTTAATCTGATGAGTGAACTGATGCTTATGTGTGACACACAAATATGGATTACCTGGGAGCCTCTTCCATAAGCATCAGTTCACTCAACAGATTAACTACTTAACATCATGAGCCTTGAGCGGGGATGAGATACAGGACAAACATTTTACCATGTATTAAAAGTCCTTGGAAAGGGAGGACATCCAGAACTGGTTGGTCACTTATAGAAATGGGAGGTTTAGGCTAGTGCCAAGAAAGAGAGAAGACTTAGAAAGGGTAGGAAGCCACATGAGAAATTGCCAAAAAATGTTTAAAGTGAGGCATTTTTTGAAAGACATCAAACCACTAAAGCCTATTAATTTGGGCAGACAAAGTAAAAACAAGTAACCCTGAATTCATGTTTAAGGACACTCATAAAAAGGCTTCTTATAACTATAAAAACTTAGAAACAATCTAGGTGTCCAGCAACATGGGAATGGTTAAATAAGTTAGACCTATGGGTTGGAATATTGTGTTAAATTATTTAAAATATTTTTTAAAGAACTTTTAGTGACACAGAAAATACAGCAACATGTTAATTGTGGTATCTATGAGTTGTGGGATAATACACATTCTTTTTTATTTTCCTAGTCTTCTACAATGAGCATATATTACTTTCATAATAAAAATAAGTAATATAACCTAATAGAGAAAAATCCACACATACTAAAAAGAAAACAAAGAATTGAGTATGTGGACATGGATATAGATTGATAAAAATCTATTCTTGAAAACAGTGTTGCCCAGTGCTAGCCTGGTTTGTGACAACACCACAGAATAGAACTACTTATCTCAAGGTCTACAGTAACATATCAAAAAGGAAAGCAAAAATCTTTTAAAGTTAATTTCAATTTACTTTAATCTTAAAAACAAATACCAAATTTATTGACACACACTATTTTTGACAATCTAAAAGGAAGAATATAATCATTACTGAAATTCTGATTTAGAACAAATTCTAGTTCATGTTAATTACTGGCGTTTACAAAACTAGGTATCTAGCTAACCATCTACATAATATTTGCAGCCAGGTCAGATGAGAAGGATGAGAAGATGGACAGTTTATCTTCACTAGAGGTAGAACAGAGAACAACCATGAACAGCCTTTGGAACATGTGCCTGAGTGAGGGTACTCCCGGGAGGGTCTGGCCCAACTGGGTGCTTCCTTTCCCATCTCTGCCTTTGAATATCCCCTTAGTCTTCCTGCCTCCTTCTGCTTCTCTTGCCCTATCTTAAGTTCTTCTGATCTCTTCATTCTCTTTACAATTTAAAAGCTATTAAAATCTACCAGTAAGCAAGATATTTCAGAATTGTCCATAACCCATCACTCATAGTCCTGAAGAGCTAGGTCACTTAATCTTTATGAGGAGAACTTGAAAAATCTATTTCTTCATACTCTTCAGGAAGAATGAAGAGACAGAAAACAAAAACACAGAAGTAGAGATTTCTCTGACTAATTGCATATAAGCTTTTATTGAGTTTTACAAAAAAGGTCTTTCCCATCTCTGCCTTCTTTCAGTGCCATGTCAACATCCCTCTCTATTTAAAATGTGATAAACTTTAAATAAAACAATTAGAAAAAAATGACAATATTACAAATGGTAAAAACTTACGATACTTCATATACACGACAGACACTGGATAGTATGTGTCTATATTTAAAATTATATACATATACAATTATATGTTATATGTCCAAGTTAATCATATATATGTATGTTCTAGGTACCCTGGACTCAAACCGATGTATATGGCAGGAATGTAAAGCTGAAATTTATAAACAGTTCTTTTACATCCTTTTTCTTCCCACTGCAAATTCTGGTAGTTAAATGTTACATTAACTCATTCAATGCCAGGATTAAATCATTGGATGTCACAGAAACAATGTACAATTCTGGACAGGATCCTGTTCCTGTATAAAAGCAGTCCCCAACCTTTGTGGCACCAGGGACCAGGTACTGGTTTCATGGAAGTTTTTCCACAGACCAGATGGTGAGGAGTGGGGGATCATCAGGCTTTAGATTCTCATAAGGAGCGTACAACCTAGATCCCTCACATGGGCAGTTCACAATAGGGTTCACACTCCTATGAGAATCTAATGCCGCTGCTGATCTGACAGGAGGCAGAGCTTAAGCAGTAAGGTGAGCAATGGGGAGCGACTGTAAATACAGAAGAAGCTTCCTAACTGGTACCCAGGGGTTGGGGAACCCTGCTATACAAAACATTTCTTGGGCAGCTGATGAACCTTGACTGGAATCTGTGGATCAGTGGCAGTAATGTATCAATGTTTATTTCCTGATTTTTATGGTTGTATTGTAGTTATGTGGTTATTTCTCATTTGAGGAAATAAAGGGTGAGCTGGTGCCATGTCAACAACTTCTGGGAAAAATTTCTTTGTAGTGTTTTTGTAACTTTTCTGTATGCTTAAGGTTTTTTCCAAATAAAAAGTTTTTTTGAAAACCAAAATAGACTGAGAACAGTGGCTCATGCTTGTAATCCCAGCACTTTGGGAGGCTGAGGCAGGCAGATCGCTTGAGCCCAGGAGATAGAGATTGCCAAGATGGTGCCACTGCACTCCAGCCTGGGTGAGATAGTGAGACCTTGTCTCAAAACCAAAACCAAAAGAAAAGAAAAAAAAAAAAACCCACAGAAACCAAAACCCAAAAAGTGAAGAGGTATGAAGAGTTAAAAGTTATTGAGTTTTCCATGAACTACCTCAGTACATTTTCGGAAATATCAAATAAGAAATTCTTTTTTTCTCGGGCCAGTGGTGGTGGCTCATGCCTGTAATCCCAGCACTTTGGGAGGCCAAGGCCGGTGTATCGCCTGAGGTCAGGAGTTCAAGAGTAGCCTGGCCAACATGGTGAAACTCTGTCTCTGTTAAAAATACAAAAAATTAGCTGGGCATGGTGGCCTACGTCTGTAATCCCAGATACTGGGGAGTGGAGGGGGGGCAGGAGTAGCAAGGCAGGAGAATCGCTGGAACCCGGGAGACTGAGGTTGCAGTGAGCCGAGATCACGCCATTGCACCCCAGCCTGGGTAATGAGTGAAACTCTGTCTCAAAATAAATACATAAATAAAAAAACAAACAAACAAATAAATAAATATTCTTTTTTTTCTTATTTTTCTCATGAGAAATGTGTGTGTGTTTGTGTGTGTGTGTGTGTGTGTGTGTGTGTACTTCCCTTTGTTTGGGAGTGGGGGTGACCTTTAAACTACTGCAGAGGATCCCAACCCCCTGGCAGCAACCAGTACTGGTCCGTGGCGTGTTAGGAACTGGGCCGCACGACAGCAGGTGAATGCAGGCTAGCGAGCATTACCGCCTGAGCTCCACCTCCTGTCAGATGAGCGGTGGAATTCGATTCTCATAGGAGCAGAACCCTATTGTGAACTGCGCACCTGAGGGATCAAGGCTGCGTGCTCCTTATAGAATCTATTGCCTGATGATCTGAGGTGGAATAGTTTCATCCCAAAACCATCACCCCATCTGTGGAAAAACTGTCTTCCACAAAACCGGTCACTCGTGCCGAAAAGGGTGGGGACCGCTGAAGTATTTTCACCTCTATCCACCACTCCAAGCCAGAAATGAGAGGGAAGAGAGAGGTCAGATACTGTTCTTTTATCAGCCACCAGATGGCACCAAAAGATCCACTGGCTCAATTCTCTGCAGCGATGTAAATTCATAAGGCAGGAATCCATAGCTCAACAGTTGCAGTTAAGTAAAGGTTTGCACATATAAATAAACTCAATAATAATAATCGGCCGGGCGCGGTGGTTTACACCTGTAATCCCGACACTTTGGAAGACTGAGGCGGGCGGATCACCTGGGCTCAGAAGTTTGAGACTAGTCTGCACAACATGGCGAAACCCCGGCTCTACTAAAAATACAAAAATTAGCCGGGTATGGTGGCGGGCGCCTGTAATCCCAGCTACTCGGGAAGCTGAGGCAGGAGAATCACTTGAACCCAGGAGGCGGAAGTTGCGGTGAGCCGAGATCGAGCCACTGGCACTCCAGCCTAGGCGACAGAGAGAGACTCTCTCTCAAATAATAATAATAAATAATAATTTGTTGAAACTCTTTAAAAGGGTGGGAAGCACTAACTTACAATATTGCAAAAGGGTACCTAACAGCATAATACAAAATACACCTGAAAAAAATGTGCATCTACTTACTGTAAATTTGCTAACACCTTCAAGCTCTCCGAACCTCATGTAAGAGATGTCTGCCTTCTTTTTTCCAACATCCACATCTCCTGCATAGATTTGTTTTATGCCTGCACCTTTAATTAAAGGTACACACTCATCACATGGGCACTTTGTCACAAAAATCATGCTTCTTTCTTCTGGTTTTATTTCTTGACACCTACAAAAAAAATTATAAAATATCAGAAAGGTCGTTTCTGAAAGGGAAAGTTATTTTTTAGAAAAATCTTTAAACACTAAAATTGAGCTGTTTTAAAAACAGATTTATGATATTAATAATGATCATCAAGCCTTAGACCTGCTGAATTACTGAACGTTCAAAATATGTAAACCTACAAAAGTATTATGATACAACCTGAACATGACGATTATTATAACTAAAAATTATTGATTCTAAGTAGGAGGTTCAGTTTCAGATTACAAAATAGATGAAATCAGGAAGATACAGACATCAAAGAAAGAGAGAAAAATCCCCCAATGCTTTCTAAGTAAGTATGTGTTTAGAATACTGGAATTAGGTTTGAAACTGATACCTTCTTTAAGAGTTAATCATGTTTGACTAGACACTAACTCATCTTGTTAGACAAATGACACAGCCCTATCTGGTACCTACTGGATATTCAATAAATGTTTACTAAATGAATAATTAAATATTTAAGTTCTGTTTTGACTTATAGTTCCCTTACCCCTTCCCTATCATAGGATAATTTTAAAAAGAAAAGTTTCTATTTGACATATTCACACCTCTGTACAAAATGAAGCAAGTAAATCTGTAATGAAGAGGACAAGGAAAAGAATGGAGGAAATTTTGGGTGAAATTTTGCATGCTGAGGGTAGTTCAGGACTAAGGACTGCTCTCATCTGGGGCTACAAGGACTGACTTCCGGGTTCTGAGGCTTAGGCAGCTCTCAGCCAGCCATCTTCAATTCCTCCACCGCCAGCCTTCCATATCCATCTTCCTTGTTGAGACTGTTACTTACATTCACCTGGACTAGGGCAACAGAATTCTGTGCATCTAGTCTGTTCAAGCAATACTGCCTACATAATCTATAGAGTGTGGCTCTGTCAATGCCATTCCATTTCCCCACTACCTACCAAATGAAGCATAAACTCAAAGTCCTCTCGAGGCCAGTCCCAGCCTGTCCTTGTGAGCTGCATTTCCCTTGTGTCCACATTCCAACCTAAGTGGAATATTCGTGCTCCTAAACACACCACGGATTTTCCCCCTTCTAGACCATTGCTTATGCTAGAAGCAAGAATGGTCTTCCCTTCCCTTCCAATTGCCCCAGTCTAGGAATCCTTTAAGCTCAGTTCAGATGCCAGTTCTTCCCTAAAACCTTTCCCTTGCATTCTCCCATTTGTCCATAGCAGCAGCAGAATGTCCGCAGCACTTTACATTTGCCCCTAGTACAGAATCCACAGCACGAGGTGGATGCTGTCTCATATCCCCTACTGCATTAGAAGCTCTCCAAGGACAGGAGCCATGTCTTACACAGTTTTTAAATCCCTTAACCTTAATGGTAAAGGCTGAGAAGTGTTTGTGACAATGATGTAAATTGACAGCTATAATCGTTAACAAAAGTTCTTTTAAAGCAATTTGGTTCATTATAAAGTCCTATTCTGAATACTGCAGGCCATTGTAACACAGTGGTAAGTATTTGTGTATCTAAACATAAAAAAGGTAATGTGTGATGTTACAATGGCTACTTCACTCAGTAACAGGAATTTTTCAGCTCTGTTATAATCTTATGGGAACACGTTGTACATGTGGTCCATCGTTGCTCAAAATGTCTTTATGTGGTAGGTAACTGTATTAATAAATGTGTGCTCCAGATTTAGAAGACAAAGGAGCTCTTAACATCCAGAAATATGAGAGTCTGAGCAAGATCCCAAAGGATAAACTTCAAGCAGTTTCATACTGGAGAGAGGGAAGGGAAAAAAATACATGCTCAACAAATGGGAAGGCCTGCAGAGGCGTTAACCTCAGTTCAGGTCATAGCTTCAGGTCTGGTAGGACCAAGCCTTACCAAAATTATACTTCTGAAAGGAAACTTTCCTGGAATTTGAAAAAGGAAATAAATTGCAATTTTAAGAAAATTAATTTCAACCAACACTTGCTACATTTTAAAGAAAAGTACACCAAGAAGGATTTCATACCTAAAAGTCAAGGCATTCTGTTCCGCATGTATGATGTATCTGAATTTCCGTATTTCTCTGTCTTTCTGCTTGTCATCCATGTGTGGGAAGTCAGCATACTCAGATCCAACAGGAAAAGCATTGTAACCACATCCAACGAAGTACATGGCACCTGTTCCATCACAACTTCTCTACGAGAGTGAGCAAACCAACGGTTAGTTTCAACATTCTGAAAAGGCACTTTGCAATGTATTTTTGAAGCTTGCTATCATACTTTGTATAATGAATATTCATTCAATTTTCTTTTCTTTTTTTTTTTTTTGAGACGGAGTCTCGCTTTGTCGCCCAGGCTGGAGTGCAGTGGCACCATCTCCACTCACTGCAAGCTCCGCCTCCTGGGTTCACGCCATTCTCCTGCCTCAGCCTCTGGAGTAGCTGGGACTACAGGCAAGCACCACCACGCCCGGCTAATTTTTTGTATTTTTAGTAGAGACGGGGTTTCACTGTGTTAGCCAGGATGGTCTCGATCTCCTGACCTCGTGATCC
>NW_012111031.1:2950820-2971270 GCF_000951035.1 Colobus angolensis palliatus
GCCAGGATGGTCTCGATCTCCTGACCTCGTGATCCGCCCGCCTCGGCCTCCCAAAGTGCTGGGATTACAGGCGTGAACCACCGCACCCAGATAATTTTCTACAGTAAACTGAGTTATCAAAAAATATAATATCAGATCGTCCTACTGCAGTGTGATCTTGTCAAAGCAAAATTCCAAGAAGGCTGACCACCTCTCTAATCTATAATCCTAAGGAAGTCCTTGTGTTTTTGCAATTAATTAAATACTATCTTACTTAACTCACAAATTATTTCACTTGATTCAGATATTACTTCCCAAATAAATTGTAAGACCCTGGAGAGCAGAAACCGTGTTTTATATTTCTTTTCTATCCCTTCAACATGTTCGAGTGTTCTGTACATAGCAGGTACTCAACACGTGATGGTTAATTTGTTTTTTTTTTTTTTTTTTTGAGACGGAGTTTCACTCTTGTTGCCCAGGCTAGAGTGCAATGGCGCGATCTTGGCTCACAGGGCTCACAGCAACCTCCGCCTCCCAGGTTCAAGCGATTCTCCTCCCTTAGCCTCCCAAGTAGCTGAGATTACAGGCATGCGCCACTACGCTCGGCTAATTTTTTTGTATTTTTTAGTAGAGACAGGGTTTCTCCATATTGGTCAGGCTGGTTTCGAACTCCCAACCTCAGGTGATCCACCCTCCTTGGCCTCCCAAAGTACTGGGATTACAGGCATGAGCCACCGCACCTGCGTGTGATTGTTAATTTCTTATGTGCTCTGTGCCATGCTACTGGTTAGCAAGTTGAAAACTTTTAAATACTTTAAACAGAACATTTCTGTTGTTGGGCTAAAAATGTGCTATTGTGATTTAGTTGGAAAATAAAAAGTGCATTTTCATCTTCAGTATTTATTGAACCTCTATTATATGCATATTATTACAGAACTTCTTACTTCAATGGCTTTCTTCTCTTTTAAAGAGAAATAGTAGTTAATATCAATGCTTTATGAATTATTAGAATGAAATATTTTATCAATATTGTGTGTGTAATAGTTTGGAATATACTATAAACCTCATAAATTTCAATATGTTATAATTACTCATGATAATTCAACAGACTCATTACTGTAGCAGCTTCATAAAAATCATGTAATAGTAAGCAAACAAAAGCCTGCAAACAAAATATTATCTCATTAATAAATCTGAACATTTACTAAATGTCAAACATCATGTTGATTTATTTATTTATTTATTTAGAGACAGGGTCTCGCTCTGTCACCCAGGTTTGACTTCCTGGGCTCAAGTCATCCTCCCACCTCAGCCTCCCAAGTAGCTGGGACCACAGGCGCATGTCACTATGCCTGGCTAGTTTTTTCATTTTTTGTAGTGACGGGGTCTCACCATGATGCCCAGGATTGTCTTGGACTCCTGAGCTCAAGCAATCCTCCAGCCCCAGTCTCCCAAAGTGCTGGGATTACAGGCATGAGCCACTATGCCCAGCCATACTGAGTTTTATATGCATCATTTCATTTGATCAATTCTTGAAACAACCTAAAGAGTGATACTATTAATATTACTGTTTTACAAATAAGGAAACTGAGGACTAGAGTGACTAATTATCTAGGGTCACAAAATGAGTAAGTAACATAGCCAGAATTCAAGCCCAGGTTACCTGACTCTAAGCCATGTGTCTTTCCATTTCACCGTGCTGCCTGCTGGCCTACTCTAGAGATAACTAGAAACTGACATTCTCCACAAAATTTTTAAGAACCAGATGTTAAGCCAAAAGGCTGCTGAGCATTCGTGTACACACAGATGAGAGTTCCAACCACTGGCTAGACCTATGCTAGGTGCTGGAATACAACTGTAAACAAGACAGAGAGTCCCTACCCTCATGAGCCTTCTAGTCTGGGGAGGGTAAGAAATTGGACAGATAACTTTAACTGTGATGAATGTCACAGACAAGTTGTACAGAGTGCTATGGAATTTCTGTCTGAGGAGCCTAGTATTCTAGTAGGAGTTAACAGTTGGGGTAGAGGTAAGTAGAGTTAAGAGGTATTTTGAAGGTGGAATCCACTGTGCTAGGTGATCGTATGTGTACAGTAACAGACGAGATGGTGACTACTAGCGAGGGAGAAGGTTAGCAGGGAAGATACTGGATGAGTTGAACTTGAGGAGTTTGTGAAACATCAAAGCAAATAGATTACTTTCTGTGAAGTCCTTGAGGCAAAATGTAGGCTCACCTTTCAGTCAGCTATATAGTTACTAAACATCTCTTGATTCTAGCCTCCTAACCCATCCCCACAACTCCAAGTCCTCATCTCTCTTTTATTAATCTCCCTATTTCCTGTCTAGCCCTACTTCATTCATTTATAATGCAAATCTGATCAAATCATTTCTCCACTTACAATATTCTTGGACTGCACTGTCCAATACAGTCGCCACTAGCCACATGTGGTTAGTCTAGATTGACAGGTGCTGCAGGTGTAAAATAGACATAGAATTTTGAAGATTTAATATTTTTTAAATGCAGAATATTTCATTAGTAATTTTTATTGATTACAGGATTAAATATTTTCTTAAAATTAATTCATCTGTTTTCCTTTTAAAAATATGGCTCCGGCCAGGCGAGGTGGTTCACACCTGTAATCCCAGCACTATGGGACGCCAAGGCAGATGGATTACGAAGTCAAGAGATTGAGACCATTCCAGACAACATGGTGAAACCCCATCTCTACTAAAAATACAAAAATTAGCTGGGCGTGGTGGCGCGTGCCTATAGTCCCAGCTACTTGGGAGGCTGAGATAGGAAATTGCTTGAACCCAGGAGGCAGAGGTTGCAGTGAGCCAAGACTGCGCCACTGCACTCCAGCCTGGCGACAGAGCGAGACTCTGTCTCAAAAAATATATATATATGGCTTCTAAAAATTTAAAATTCAGTTTGAGGCTTGCCTTTTCTCTCTACTGGTTAGTGCTATTCTATAGTATGTCACTGCCAGGATAAAGTCCAAAATCTTTACATGGGATATAGGGTTCTTCATGGTCCAGTCCAATTTGTTGCTTACTCTATGTGCCAAATCAGATGCATTTCCCCATATTCTCTCTCTCACCTCAATCTCTGTGTGTTATTCTCCTGGTCCCATTAACTTGCTCTGTCTGATTATATCCTCCTAATCTTCAAGAACATTAACATTATTAATATTAAGAATATTCAGGGCAGGCATGGTGGCTCACACCTGTAATCCCAGCACTTTGGGAGGCAGAGGAGGGTAGATTGCTTGAGGCCAGGAGTTCAAGACCAGCCTGGTCAACATGGCAAAAGTGGTGGTACATGCCTGTAGTCTCAGCTATTCAAGAGGCTGAGATACAAGAATCACCTGAACCCAGGAGGCAGAGGCTGCAGTGAGCCAAGATTGCACCACTGCACTCCAGCCTGGGTGACAGAGGGGGACTCTGTCTCAAAAAAAAAAAAAAAAAAGAATATTCACCAAGAATATTCATGTTATCCTCCTGGTCCTATTGACTTGCTCTGTCTGATGAAATTATCTTATTCTTCAAGAATATTAATATTATTAACATTAATAATATTCACCAAGAGTATTTACTCATTTTTCCAAGCAAAGGTTCCTCCTCTATGTTCTCATGATATCAGTTATAATTACACTTACATATCAGTTATTTTTTACTTCTACATCTCCATCACTAAACTATGAGGCCATAAAATGTTATCTTTAATCCCCAGCATTCACTGTGGCACAGAGCCTAACCTGTAGAGAGTGTTTAACAAATGTTTGCTGAATGAATGCGTCTATCTAGAAGATTGTTGAGGGAATGAGCAAATCTTTATAGATCTTCATAAATGCACCATTACAAAAATATTAATCTTAATGGTCAATAACCTGTAATGCACCGAAGACTGAACTATGTTTAAACAAAATCCAGGTTAAATATTTAAAGAATTGTTTTCATACTTACAGATTTCCCTTCTGCCCAAATGACTGCCCCAACTCCTGTTTTATGATCCTCTGAAAGATATATCGCATTTAACTCAGTAAAAATTATGATGTTAGTTTTAGAAATATATTTTTCCAAAAATAATAAAAACTTGTATCAAAACATACTTCATAAATGCAGCAGCAATCCTTGATATCTTCACTAATTACAGAAAAGTATTAAACACTTTTAAGTACGGAATGTGGGAGCTAGGTACCAAATAACTAGAGAGAGTCACTACCAACTCAGTCACACATACGTATGTGGAGGCCACTAAATGGCAATGTCCACAGTCAGTTCCCTCAAAGCTGTAGCCAGGACTAAGTGCAACTTCATTGATTCTCCATTAACAAGCCGGTTTCTAAACGACTACTTCTGATAGATGATAAAATTGAATAACAGTTTCAGAACTAATGGATTTTGTGTAATAACTGTTCACAACAACCAAATTTGTCTTTTCTCAGTATTATTTATACTCTAATCATGGAAAATGTATCTTATGAAAATGTTCTTGCTAAGAAAAAAGTTCAGACTTCTCATACAAACATAAATAAATCTTTATGGATCTATCTATCTGTTGCTAGAAAGTACATGAAGAGAATTCTGATTTAAACAAAATGTTGCCCTTTCCCTGACTTTCAGTTTGCCTTGAGGGAAAGCAAGTTAATGACATCTTGCCCATTTCTAAATCAAATAGCAGAAGTTATAAACAAACATAAGATTGTAATTTCCCTGTAGAACCAAAACCTTTGCAAAAGTAAAGCTGTACTTCTTAAAACCATTAATCTGAAACAGAAAATTTAAAAAAACAGAAATTCTACATATTAAGGATTTACTTTTTCCTTCTATACAATGTTGAGTTTCAAATTTCTAAGACAAATTACACTAATTAGGAAAACCATAGTATTTATCAAAATCTTAATAAGGGACTTAGGTAGTTAAGTGGCACATTTACACATAGAAAATAACAATTATCTGTGAACTTACCCTAGGTCATTTTCATTTGGGGAGGATTAACTGAAACTGTGGTTTCACCCTACAATTTCCTAAAAGTGAATCCCTCCAATGATAACATTTTTAAAAACCTACTTTCCAGTAAAGGTACAAAGAAAATTTGTGCCACAATTGCATTAAAAACTACAATGAATATCTTATTAAGAGGTTAACTTTAAAACAGTTATGATACTCTCATAAAATTTCCCATCTCAAATTCAAGCAAGCTCTGGTTTTCAAAATTGTACCACAAAGCATTTGTATAATTTATGTTAAACATGTTTATTCATGATCTCATTTTTACCCTAAAGGGAAAGCAGATAAAATTTCCATTTCTAGATGCAGAAACAGGCAAAGAAATATACTAAAACTTAGCCCTCCGGATCCAACTTGCTTGGCCTTTCCTCCACCTTGCACCATGACATAAAGAATTCCTTGACACAGCCTGGCCAACATAGTGAAACCCCGTCTCTACTAAAAATACAAAAATTAGCCAGGTGTGGTGGTGCATGCCTGTAATCGCAGCTACTTGGGAGGCTGAGGCAGGAGAATTGCTTAAACCTGGGAGGCGGAGGTTGCAGTGAGTCAAGATTGTACCACTTCACTCCAGCCTGGGGGACAGAGAAGGACTCCATCTCAAAAAACAAGAAAAAATAAATCCTTGACAAAAATTTCCATTTATTGAATGCCTCTTATGTTCCAAGTACTGTGAGAGCTGAGGATGCAGTGGTGAGGGAAACTGTAGTCCCTTCCTCATACGACTTACAGTTGGATGGTGAAGGAGAACAGCAACAAGGAAACAAACAGTACTTTATGTGCTGTGCTCTGAAGGAAATGAACGAGGCTGAACGGCAGAATGCATGGGATGACTTCCTTCTATAGAGTAGAGGGAAAAGGGATTTTGGTGTAAACAAAATTGGGTTCCTTCCCAGACCTTTAGAGTTTAACATGAGTGGGCAAGAATACAAATCAATGGCTTTATGCTCATTTCTAAGGTAAGTGGCAGAAGTTATAAACATAAGATTATATTTGCCTGCAAAACCAAAATCTTTAAAGTTTTATTTTTGCATAAATCTAAAATGAAAAAACAAAACCAGAATAAAAATTCTCCCTATTAAGAGCCCCCTTTTCTACCATCAACACTGCATGTTTTTAATGTTATGTTTCTTAGTCACAGAAGCCACTTTTTCTGTTTCAGCCTGGGGACAGACTAAACCTTGTTAGGAGGGGAAAAAAAAATGTGATTTTTCCATCAGCATGCAGCTCTACTGCCTAGCTAAGGTTAGTTACATCAACAGAACATTCTTTACTACTTGTCTTTTAAAATAGGAATAAATTTTCATCCATATAAAACAGATTTGATGTCACCCAGCACTCAGGCTGGTGACAGATGAGGTAATTTCTCAAAAATCTTTTCATGTCTATAATTTTTACAGAAATTGCTCCCTATGATCTAGTCATTCACAGCGTTTTCTCTGTACAACTTTGAAGGAAAGGTCAACTTACGATCACTGAGTCAAATTCCTGGGGCTCTTTGATCACTGAAAATCAGAGGGGAATTTTTTGTTCTAGAACACAAGTGTGGTTATTTCAGCTCCCAATCCTGTGGTCATGTCAGTGTCCAAGGTGCTCCACAGACCTCTTGCATCAAAATTACTGGATGCTTGTTTTTAAAATTAAAAAAAAAAAGAGGCAACTCCTGGCTTCCATGGAAGTCCCCTAAATCAACCTCTCTGAGAGAGGCAGGTAAGACTTAGGAATCTGCATTTCTCCTGAGCTCCACCTTGATTCTCAGGCATACTCATATCTGAGAACCACTGAGTTCTGTTTTAAAAGTTAACTTTTTTTATTACTCCAGCCTACTCTCATCATCAGCACTGTGGTCCAGGAGGAAAGCGTAATCCTTAGCTTTGGAAAACACCTAATCTGATGAGAAAGCAAGACATGAAGAGATCACAACTCAGTACTTAAACCAGATAGGTAAGACGTGATGCCTTCCTCCTGCTTTTTCCCCCAAGAATCTAAACACATTCTTTCCACTTTTTTGCTACCTCCAGGTATTCTAGAAACATACTTTTGGAACTCCTGGCCTCAAGCAGTCCTCCTGCCTCAGTCTCTCAGTGCTGGTATTACAGGCGGGAGTCACCGCACCTGGCTAGTAACATACTTTTCATGACATCTCTATGGATCCTCTTTATGCATCATTCAAAAAGCAATTATAAGCAACTACTTTCAATTCATTTTAGAACTCTGTTGTTAGAGGTTTTGGAATTCATTTTAATCATATGTACATTTTTAAATGAAATGGTATCTTCATCTATTAATCAGGGAGAAATGAGGTCATCAAGCCAAACTGAATAATGTGAAATTAAAAACTTAATTGGAAGCACACTGTATCATAGGGATATCCACCAATGTTAAATGAGATACATATATAAATCACCAAGCTCAGTGCTTGACACATAGTAGGTGTTCCATAAACTGTCATTGTTATTATTTATCAAGGAAGAATTACAGGCTCAGAGTCCCTGATTTGAAATCTCTTACATCAAGTTTTTTTGAATTTTGATGCACTTATTTTGTGATCAAATCTGACCCAAACTGAGTTATTTCTAGCCTTCAATTATTCTGCTGAGAGAAAATATTCCTACTTTTTTCACTCTGTATGTATTCATGTGATTATAGGGTACTGTCCCAGACCCCATTGGGAGTTCTATATAACAGTATATGTACCATATTACCTTTTAAAAATCTGGATTGGGCATTGGTGGCTCATGCCTGTAATCCCAGAACTTTGGGAGGTTGAGGCAGGAAGATTGCTTATGCCAAGGAGTTTGAGACCAGCCTGGGCAACACAGTGACACATCTCTACAAAAAATAAAAAAGTGGCTGGACATGGTGGTGTTCACCTGTAGTACAAGCTACTCAGGAGGCCGATGTGGGAGGATTGCTTGAGGCTGAGAGGTTGAGGGCTGCAGTGGGCCATGAGTGCCACTGCACTCAGCCTGGGCAATAGAGTAAAACCCTGTCTCAAAAAAATAAAATAAAATCTGAAAAGTTCTGAATTCCTTTTCATCTGGCTCCAAAAATTTTGCATAAGGGATTGTGGACCCTTTATCTTTGGATAAAAAGATTTGTTTTATCCATTCAACACACATTGTGTTTAGTGCTAAGGAAAAAATGATTAAGACATGGTTTCTTCCCTGGAAGAGTGCATAGTGGAGTACAGTGAGTGACAGAGGAGTTGCACCCTATTCAGGATTTGAGTTCCATGTAAACAAAAAAAAAAATCACCAACAATTAACCTTGAAAAATCTTTTAAATTGCCCATCAAGTGCCTAAGCAGGGCTTTATGTACAAAATTCTGCATAATAGTGGATATATTTATAATATAAAATATAACTATAGAGTATCTAATAAAGAATATAAATGCAAATGTATACATACTGCATCTTTAAACACTGGAATCATAGCTGGTATGATAAGGTGTTGTATAGAAGCAAGAGGTACTAAGATCCAGTAAAACAACAGCAGATTCACATCTCCCTCTTACTCTGGAACACAGGCAGGGTTCTGCTGAATTCTAATTAGTGAAGGGTAATTAGCGAATTATAGCTACAACAGCTGTTCCCATTTATGTTTTCTGTCTTTTTGAATGGTTTACAGAAAAATTCTTTACAAAGCTGGAGTTAGCAAAGAAACAAATATATAACCCACACAATGCAATTGTTTGGGGTCATATAATGTGTGCCTAATGAATCAAAATCTTTAATAAGAATTGAGCAATTATTAACTCTGCTGAACATCAGAACACCTTGCAGAACTTTTAAAAACATAGACCTTGGCCATATTTGGTTAGGGACATGGTTTAATAGGTCTGGGTTGGGGTTTGAGCATCTGTACTTTTTATAAATGTTTCAATGGTGATTCTGATTTGCTGCCAGCTGAGAACCTCCCTTCTGTTGACTACTGCAGACCAGTAGCATCTGTAGAGACCCTTTCTGATGACTTTCTCTTCTTTCTTGGGATAATTTTTAAATCCTACTACAGTACACTCCTCAAACAAATCTTATTCTACTGCTCCTCCTGCCTATGTTTTTCCCCTTTATTTCAAAGATGCATTTTAAAAAGTGATCATGATTCTATGTTGAGAAATCTTACATCAGGTAAGATGTGAAAATACTGTTCCATGTTTGGAAATACAGATGCCGTCTTTTACCATAACAAAGAAAAATTCCAAGTAATATTTTCCTTTTCCAAATATACAACTGAATAGAATACAGTAAAAATGTTTGATTTCTCAACTTGCTGATTGAAGACATACCAGCAACTGGAAGAATCTGCAATAATCACCATTCCTTTACCTTGATTCTATTAGTTATTTTGAATTAATGTTAAAGATTTTTAAAACTTTTTGTTAAGTATACAGTACATCAAAATATTGAAGAGTTAACAAAAATGAGTAATTTTGGTTTTCTCCTTTTTCTTTTTATTTTTTTTGGAGACAGAGTCTTGCTCTGTCTCTGGAGCTGGAGTACAGTGGTGCTATAGTATAGTAGCTCACTGCAACCCCAAACTACTGGGCTCAAGCAATCTTCCTGCTTTAGCTTCCCAAGCAGCTGGGACTACAGGCACGCACCACCACACACCACCATGCCCAGCTAATTTTTTTTGTATTTTTTGTTAGAGTCGAGGTCGTGCTATGTTGTCCACGCTGGTCTTGAACTCCTGCGCTCAAGCGATCCTCCTGTCTCAGCCTCTTAAAGTGTTGCAATTACAGGCATGAACCACTGCACTGGGCCTCTCCTTTCTCTTCTTGTCCTACCTTTAGTGGAGGGCTCAAGGAACAGTGAAATCATAAAAGCAAGAAGCAGAAAGAAGGGCCTAGATTAATGAGGCCCTGATGTAGAAATGTGGTACTGAATATAAAGCCACAAGGAATCCCAAAACTGCTGGGAGAAAGAGCTGTCTACCTAAGGGACTCACTAACTTCTCTATACTGTATGAACAGCAAAACTTTAGTAACTATGAGTAAATGAACTCTACTATAAATGAGACGAACACTTCAGAGACAAATACAACCCAACCAATCAGCCCCAATTTACGATCTATGTAACTCACCAGTTCGATATGCCAATAACCTGGCCTGAACCATGCAGTGCCTTGCAATTTCCTGTGGCAAACTTTGATTGTGAATTTCATTAATCTGTTCTGGATTGCTACAGTAAAATCCGAAGTGTTTAAAGTTCGGCACACTGGAAGCTACTGTGGCCAAAAGTAGGATAAGGTCTTTCATGTTTTGCCTTAGATTGCTAAAGTATGGATTTTCACACAGGTTCTCCAAACCTATAGTCATCAGTATTTGCTTATGCATTTCTTCATTTGAAACCAAAAATAACATTTCATATTCTTTTATTCTTTCTTGTTTACATTCATAATAAAAGTCAGTGTTAGCATCCGGCAATGCTTTTGTAATTTTTTGAATAAAGTCACATTTGTAAGAGGTCTCCTCTACAAACTGCACCATATAACACACCAAAGGTTGAAGTAAGACACACACATGGGCCCGACTGTTTGACTTCAATCTTTCCACTGCTTTGGCATCTAACTTTGCATCTTCAGAACTAGAAGCCTCCGTAAGCAAACTTATTTCTGGATCAGCAGGCCAATATGAAATTCGGTTAACTCCAGCTGAAATACAAAATATGAAAGGTAATTATGAGATACATACTGAATTTAGGCTTTTCATGATACAATCCACCCTATCATTGCAGTATATCTAGAACCCTCAATATAATAAATGTCTATTACCAAGTCACCTATTATATAGCCTGAAGGTTGGCAAACTACCACCCACAAGCCAAATCCAGTCCACTGCCAGTCTTTGTACAGCTCACAGGATAAGAATGGGTTTTACATTTTAAAATATTGGACAAATCAAAAGAACATTTTGTGACACATCAAACTGTAGGAAATTCAAATTTCAGTGTCCATAAATAAACCTTTATTGAAACACAGACACACACACCCATTCACTTATATAGTCTTTGGGTGCTTTTGCGTGACAGAGTTGAGTAGCTGTGATGGACACCACATGGCCTGCAAAGTCTAAAATATTTATTATCTGGCCTTTTCAAGAAAAAGTTACCCAGCCTCTAACACAGTTCCTGGGAATGCATTTGTGGAATTACTGGTGTTGTGAAGTGTGATCCCAAAGCCCAGCGCTAAAGCTATATACTCAAAGAGTCCTCCATGGTGCCATGGCTGTTTTTTAAAATGTTACAGGGAACAACTAATATTGCCTAGAGTTTTCTATCTGGAATAAATACTTCTCCCATGCATTAAAAATGTTCCTGTCCACAGACTGAGAATTCTGAGAATCCATTCTAGGAAAATATTCTAAATATAGAGAAGAAATCTCATGCATGCACAGCATTCTTTAAAATAGCAAGCAAAAATGTTAAACAAAAAACCAAAACCCAAAAACCTAAATGACCAAAATAGGGGAATGTTTGAATTAATTATGGTCCTTCTCATAATAAAACAGTTATCAAAAATGTCCACAAAGAATTTATAACATGAAAAAATTCTTATGTGATGTTGGGATGGTGTTTGAGGAAAGAATTTATAACATGAAAAAATTCTTATGTGATGTTGGGATGGTGTTTGAAGGGCAATATTAACTTTCCAAAGCTCACAAAATTAAAGACAAAACAACAAACTAAACATCATTTTTCAATCAGTGTGACAAAGGAAAGGTTAGCAATGTTTAATATACAGAAAATATTTCAATTCATTAGAGCACATATGAATTGACAAGAATAAGGCCTAAAGAGAGACAAAAAGATACGAACAGACAATTTGTAAAAGAGAAAACATAACAGGATAACAAACATGAAAAAAAATTTTAATTTATATTTGAAATGGAATGATGAGATGCCTTATACATAGTTAAGTACACAAATGTTCATCAGTTAATGAACAGTTTACAACAAAGAGACCCCTTTGCTATTACTGCATGTCATTTCAGCTAGGAGAGACTTTTTTTGTGATTGTACCCAGAAGCAAATAGAAAGATAGCCCACAGAATGTTCTACCCTTCAAAATAATTGATGAACTAAAAAGTCTAAGTTAAACAAATGAACATTCTATCCACTCCCTGGTACTCCTGACTCACTGTGGCTTACGCTGCAAAGCAATTTTGAAGGCCTCAAACTTCATATCAGAGTGTTTCCTCTGGTAGCATTTCACCTTCCCTCTGTTCGAGTTCTCATAATCCATTTCCTAACCAGCAGTGATGGTAAACCTTTCATCTAGGCATCTTAGTTGCTCCCAGTAATCCTGATTTAAGAAGAGGGGGAAAATCCTCTTTAGACAGACATTTGTGTATTAGTGGCAAATGCTAAAGCACAGTTTCTCAAATTTTTTGATCTCAGGATTCCTTAACACTCTTAAAAATTATTGAGGACCACAAAGAGCTTTCATTTATGTAAAATATATCTACTGATATTTATTGTACTTGAAAATTAAAACAAAATTTAAAATATTTATTAATTCATTAAAAATAACAATAATCGGTTATACATTAATATAAATAACATTAGCTTTATGAAAAAAATATTTTCCAAAACAAAAACTTGTAAGACTGAGATTGTTTTAAATTTTTACAAATATCTTTAATATTTGGCTTAATAGCAAAAGGAAAACTAATAGTTATCAGTTTCACTGGAAAATTAAGAAGAACGGAAGGACAAAACTGAGCAGCAGAATTCGTATAGACATTTAAATTTAAATATTAAAAGCCCAATTGAGATTTTCAGGGAGGGTTTGTTTTGCCCTTTGGCCTCATGAATGGGTTTCATGAAGGGTTTCATGAATGGGCTTCGGTGGCCTATAAACTCTGTAAAATTCTATTCTAAATTTTGCACATTTAATTTGTTCCAGTTAATTCCAGAAGACATTTCAAACATTTTTCTTACATCACATAATAAAAGTACTTAAATAAATTGACAATTATAAAAATAGATCAGTGAAATGCACCTGATATTTTAATAAAAAATGTTTTCAGAAATAGATAAGTGAAAGCTGAGTGTTTCTTTGATAGATTCCCCTGTACTATAGGCGTGATAATTGCAGCTATTGCAATAGTAGTAATTGTTAAATGGATACTAACTAATGAATAGCATAGCATCGTGGGTAAGAGTTTATATAGCACAGGCTCTAGAATCAGATTAAGTAGGTTCAAATACCAGTTCTGCCAGTAACTTAAATAATGTTTATTAATGTTTATTAAATTTAAATAAAACTAACTTGCCAGCAAGTTAAATAATGTCTCCCAGTCTCAGTTTCCCGATTTGTAAAATGGGGGAAATAATGGTAGCTAACTCATAATTCATTATGAATTCAGTGAGTTAAACTTGAAAAGACTTATTATAGTAGCTGGCACATAAAGACTTGATAGTAGTTTATATGGATGCTATCTCATATTAGCATATATAGAATTAATAGTGTACCACTATACCTTTTTTTTTTTTTTTAATAGAGACCAGTCTGTCACTCAGGCTGGAGTGCAGTGGTGACATCATTGCTTACTGTAACTTCTAACTCCCATACTCTACCAATCCTCCTGCTTCAGCCTCCAGATTGGCTGTGATTGCAGGTGTGCACCACCACACCCAGCTACTTCTTTTTTTTGGTAGAGACGGGGTCTTGCTATGTTGCCCAGGCTGATCTTGGGCTCCTGGCCTCAGGCGGTCCTCCCAGTGGCCTCACAATGTTGGGATTGCAGGTGTGGGCCACTGCCCCTGGCCTGTACTATGCTATCAATTCCATATATGGAATGGTATTTTCCCTTTCAGAGCTCTTTAAAGCTCTGCAGAAGATTTACATGTGTTTATAGAGCTAAGAGAAATCAGAGAATGGAAACTGAGTGTGTAATAGAAATTTAACTCTTCATGTTATATAATCATGCATAATTTCTATCTTCATTCTCTGAAGTTGCCTAGAGCACCATCACAGCTAGGAAACTTCCATCGTGAATTACCTTATTTCCAAAACCAAGTACCCAAATAATTGTCTCAAGAGAGGAAAGACAAAACTATTACAAGCTAAAATATTTGGGGATTTGTGTGGCTTGAATAGGGCACCACAAAGTTTTATAATGCCTGATCTAGCCCTGTGCCTAACAGTTTATTTAAATCTTAATGCTAATGTTAATTAGTTCCCAGGTGGTTGACCTTATAAGAAAACACTGTGGTATTTTAATGTGGTAAACATGTGAAGGCCTATGGCTCAGTTAATTACTCCCACAACTTTGAGCTGTGGGTCTTACTGGTGGAAGGAACTGTAACAGGTCTTCGCTCTTGTCATTAGATATCAGAGAACTGAAATTGGTTGGAATTGTAAGCAGTGAATAGATATGTTGTTAGAATGATTCCATCACTTATACATTGCTTAAAATTCTAATAAAGTAACTTGCTTTGTTAAAAAAAAAAATTGGCTTAATTGAAAACAGCTGGATGCTCAAATTTGCTTCTGTTTTCAATCTGTTGCAATATGTTGTTTTCACTGAAGTACATGAAAATTATCTGGCCTCATACAGATATGTGGTTGAAAAAGGAGTATTTTAACAGCCATTTCAGACACTTGTGAATATTCTTCTTTGGCACTACATAAAAATTTGACAAGGGATAGTTTCTTAAATGTTAGTTACAACGTAGAATCTGAAACCTTATCAACAAACTTTTTGAACTGTTAGGTTAAAGTCCATTGGTCTGTCTTGCACTTAGAATGGCTT
Organism: Colobus angolensis palliatus; assembly: GCF_000951035.1. Taxonomy (NCBI): domain Eukaryota; kingdom Metazoa; phylum Chordata; class Mammalia; order Primates; family Cercopithecidae; genus Colobus; species Colobus angolensis. The sequence continues at coordinate 2,965,573 of NW_012111031.1, forward strand.
TTACTCATGCATGATTTTGTAGCATTGTGCATTGGTCATCTGGAAAACAATGATTTACTGATTCCACAATATTAAAAAAAAATCCCATTAATTAATATCGCCACCAATCCCATCAAAAGAGTCTAAGTGGTAAGATGCTGTCAGGCTCATAATGGAGAATATGAGTTTTCCAAAATTCTAATTTTCACTTGTAGCTCAAATTTTATCACTGGCAATAAAAAATGTCAGTTGTTTATCTGAAAGTGACAGGTTCACTATAATTTCAAGAAAATATCTGCCAAATATCCAAGTCTAACCACTGTCAGTTCATGATATTCCATTAAAAAAGTAGATAATTCAGTCTGCAACTCAAACAATCACATACATGGTTTTCCTCAAAGCCATCTTCATATCTTAGGTCTGTAGCAAAAGCACTTTATACCCACCTCCTGTTTCCTCACACAGAATATTAAAAAGATGCAGACTCAAGTTGGGATTTAATAAAATTAATACTTTTTACTGTTTCATCAAGGACCTTCTTATGTAAAACTGGTTTTCTTTTTTCCCTCTGAGTGCAGTAAAGAGTACAATGACTACCAGTGCGGTATGGCACCACTGTCTTGATTAATGATATAGAAACAGGCCGGGTGTGGTGGCTCACGCCTGTAATCCTAGCACTTTGGGAGGCCAAGGTGGGCAGATCACGAGTCAGAAGTTCGAGACCAGCCTGACCCACACAGTGAAGCCCCGTCTCTACTAAAAATACAAAAATTAGCTGGGCATGGTGGTGCGTGCTTGTAATCCCAGCTACTCAGGAGGCTGAGGCAGGGGCATCACTTGAACCTGAGAGGCAGGGGTTGCAATGAGCTGAAATTGTGCCAATGCACTCCAGCCTGGGCAACAGAGACTCCCTCTCAAAAAAAATAAAATAAAAATAAAGATATGGAAACAGTAGTTTTACCTATCATTGTTTTGGTACCATTAGTATGAATGTAGTGTTTTTGTTTTTGCTTTCTGGGACAGGGTCTTGCTCTGTGGCCCAGGCTGGAGTACATTGGTGAGGCGGGATCACAGCTCACCGCAACCTTCGCATCCCAGGCTCCGGTGGTTCTCCCACCTCAGCCTCCCAAGTAGCTGGGACCACAGGCACATACCACCATGCCTAGCTAATTTTTCTATTTTTAGTAGATAAGGGGTTTCTCCATATTGCCCTGGCTGGTCTCAAACTCCTGGGCTCAAACAATCCACTTACCTCAGCCTCACAAAATATTGGGACTATAGGCATGAGCTACCATGCCCAGCCTGAAGGTAGTGTTATTATGAAAATAACATTGACATCGTGGACCATCAGAAGTCCACAGACCACACTTGGAGAACCACTGTGCTACATTTGCCTTGTAACTGAGGTAACAGCAATTCTAACTAAAGTAATCTAGCTATAGCACAGGGTTCAGCCATGCTCCCTTCCTAAGATAACTAAATATAATACATAAGCCTAATCTAACATAGCAATTTTGCTTATATATTGTCCAACACCAATATACAAGCATTTCCATTGTAGATCCTTCCTGACTTTCTATACTTCATTATCTTTCTTGTCAGGATGAAATGTCTTAAGACATCAAGCAGTGAACTGCACTCTCCTATTCTTCCCTCTAATTTGCGGCTCCAAGGCTATTAAGACTGCTTTCAGCACAGTTAGCTCAGCACAAAGCACAACTATATTTTATTCATTTTTCTCCCTTGATCTAGAACAGATCAGCCAACAAATGTTTTGGTTCTTTCACATTCTTTCATTTCTGTATCAACATCATCATCTGAATCCTATTTTATACCTTGCCTAATGCAATGGTCTACTAATCAAGCTCCCAATCTCTAATGTCTCCCTGTTCCAATTCAATAACAGCAATAACAAAAATTTCAATCATGTTACATCTTTCTCAAGAATCTTCAATGTCTCCACATTGCCTACAAACAGGAGCTGTAGGTCAGTTGAACATGAGAGATAAAACACATGTCCAATCTGCCTGGTTAGTTGGGAAAAGGAGAAAAAAATGCCACCACCACTTTCATACCTATTTTCTCAATGTATTGGTAACTGTAGTTGAGAATATAGAATACAATCACTACCACAGATACCTACCTGCTCAAAACACTTGTTGCAGGCCAAGAGGTTTCTAGCCACATGACCCATTTCTTCTAGAAGTTCTGCCATTTATAGCTCAAGGCACTGACCTTGACATAGATCTGATCATTACTCTCAAGGCTTTGATGTAAATAAAAATAGCTCTTTCTCACAACAGGCCTAGGAACTCTGTTCTATAAGATAAAGTCCAAAGGCCCTACAGTTCTTCAGAGTTCTTCACTATCATTATAATTCATCCGCCACTATTCTCCAAGAATAATTCTCCATTTCAAATACTAACCCTAGAACTTTGCTTCTTACAACTTGATGACTCCATATGCACTGTTCCCCCTGACCAGGAATGTGTTCCTCTTCCTCTACCTATGACGCATCAAGATCAAGCTTAATCCCCAGCCCTTCATAATATGGCAGTCTGCAGGGATCACTATTTCTCCTCTAAGACCAAATATCACTTACAACCTGTATCACTGATTTGGTACTAGATAATGCATCATATTAAATTGTTATTTTGGCCCCCAAATAACACCTTGAGGGTAAAGATTAGGAAGCACATTAGATCTGCCATGATGCCTATGCAACAGGATGCATACTTTTTAAATGAAAGAATGGTTGGCATATACCTGGGTGTAAAACAGAATCATACGCACAGAGAGGTTTAGTGAATAGCCTGGTGTGGATGGACGGCTATACATTAAAAATTTGTGTTCCTCCTTCCAAAATGTAGAGTAATCACTGAAAGACAGTTGACCAGTGGGAACAACAGTTCTCACAACAGATGAGAACAGAAATGACGTATGTGACTTCCAGGTCAGGGTTTTAAGAAGCAGGTTCACCCTCTCTACTCATTCTTTCTCAGTCTGCCTCTGGATACAGAGGACTCAAAGCCCTAGAAATGACAACAGCAATGAGACAGAAGATGCCTAGCCCAGGAATCAACCACATGGAGAAAGCTGCCTGCTGTTTAGCAACACATGCGTTGGACTATTATACAAATGATAAATATCTAGTACCCTAAGCCCCTGAAATTTTGTTTTGTTATAGCAGTTAGCATTAGTCTACTAAGTAATTAGTCTACTATACTAATTACTCATACACTGAGGGTCATTTAATAGGTTAGTAGACATGAATGACACCAGAATCCATGTTTTCTGATGTTTACTCTTATAATGTATCAAATTGTCTTCAGATATATATTGATATATTTTTTATTTTATTTTTTAGAGACAGGGTCTTGCTCTGTCACTCAGGCTGGAGTGCAGTGGAGCGATCAGAGCTCACTACAGCCTTGAACTCGTGGGCTTGAGCAATTCTCCTGCCTCAGCCTTCTGAGTAGCTGGGATTACAGGTGCAAGCCATAGCACCTGACTTTCAGATATGTATTTCTAAATTATCTCTGTGGTATTTAGCAAATGTGTTCCCACCACTGCTCTCAGACAAATGCTCTTTCCTTCTTCTTTTTATTGGAGACAGGGTCTTGTTCTGTCACCCAGGCTAGAGTGCAGTGGCGCAATCATGGCTCACTGTATCCTCGAACTCCTGGGCTCAAGCAATCCTCCCACCTCAGTTTCTCAAGTAGTGAGGACTACAGGCATGCACCACCATGCCTAGCTAATTTATTTTTTGTAGTGATGGGGTCTCCCTGTGTTGCACAGGTTATTCTTGAACTCCTAGGCTCAGGCGATCCTCCTGCCTTGTCCTCCCAAAGTGCTGGGATGACAGGCATAAACCACCATGCCCATCCCAGATAAATACTCTCAATCCCCAACAAACCATTTTCTGCACTTACCATTTACAATCATTTTCAAACAAGCAGAACATGGTTTTCTGGAAAAATAAAGATCACAGTTTTTCAGCCTTGACCCATGTTTAATAAGAGCAATCTGCCCGGCATGTAAATCTTCACTAGAACAGTGGAGACCAACAATTTTCATGTTTTTCACCACCACAAGACCAGTTCTCTTTACCTACATTAAGATATAAAATAACAACTTATTAGTTATAACACCTAATAATCACATTATGGATTATACTTGAATTATTAATAAAATGGAAGTTTTGTTTAACTCTTTATCTAAACAGAGTTTGTACAAAGCACATTTCTCATTAGATCCAAAAAGCTTCTGAAACTTTAGTGTTGACTTTAGGCCAGAAATTTTCTAAACCTAAGCTCTACTAATCAAACGATTAAGCATGTAATTATCATTAATTTGTTCTAGTGAAAGATTAGATACATTATAACCTAGTAAAAGGCAAGAACTAGGTCAATTTGACTTGTTTCTTATAGCATTGAGTGTAGTACCATTTAGTATTAAGCTTCTAGATGGTAATAAAGAATATAAAGCCCTGATTTTACACATGGATAAGTAAAGCCCAGAAAGTTTACATGACTTTCTGAAAGACGCACAGATGGTAAAAGGCAGATGGTAAAGCAGAGGTCATCTTAAATTCCAAAATATTTTAGATATTGACCAAAGTAAAGATAATTCTCAATTTCTTTCTAGAAACTACTGGCTGTATCAATTTTTAGCACTATGGCAGTCTAGACTACTATAGTTGGGTCCCACCTCCTACTATAGGTAAGTTATAACAACAAAAAGAAGGAAGACATACCATCAAGTGTCAAAAAGGATGAGAGAACTTGACGTCAGAGCAGTGAGCATGAGCGATCTTAGCAGTATTCCACAGAGAAGGGACTGGCTGAGCCTGATTTAAGCCCTGCAGACTGTGGACTGACTGGGGTTCTAAGCACTTCCAGTGGATCTCTTTGGGTGAAGGTTTTATGTTACTATTGAACCTAAAGTGTCTCAACTTAAGCAAATATTAATCAAAGCTGGTATAACAATATCAGATAAAACAGACTAAGGTAAAAAAAAAAAAAAAGTCAGTTCTGCATAAGGCACAAAATAATCTATGCTGTTTTCACAGCAAAAGCCTCTGAAGTAAGAATGTAAACCTGATCCTTGGGCTTGGGACTGACTGTTACTTGAGGGGAGCTTGGGCTGAGGAGAGGTTGGCCCTATTCCCATCCCCTTCCAAAGGGATTTTACCCTATACTTATTCCCCAATGCAGCATATCTGAAATCACTTTAAGGATCAGACCAAAGCGATATTAACTAGTCAAGTTTCAGTTTCGGTTTTGAGTATAAGTGTTTGAGATTATGGAGAAAAATTTGTAAAATATCTAAAAAAGAAGGAACAGAGAAGCTTTTATGGAATTCCATTTCTGAGTTAACCATCTCCTAAACTAGAAAGATATTTAAAAAGGAATACAAAAATCTCTGCTTTACAAAATATATACCTAAGAATGTATGTAAAATACGAAAAACCTATCTATATCGGCTTTTAAAATAAGCTTTAAATTGACCTTGAATTTGTGAACAGTTTCCCCTCCCTACCAAAATTTCTAGAGTTTTATGCTCCTCAAATGCAAAGTATATATTATTATTGATTTCTGAATACTTTCAATAAGTTTGTTTGTTTATTTGAGACAGAGTCTCTGTCACCAGGCTGGACTGACTGATTGATTGATTGATTTGAGATGGAGTCTTGCTCTGTCGCCCAGGCTGGAGTGCA
>NW_012111031.1:2972392-2979657 GCF_000951035.1 Colobus angolensis palliatus
GCCAGGATGGTCTCGATCTCCTGACCTTGTGATCTGCCCGTCTCGGCCTCCCAAAGTGCTGGGATTACAGGCTTGAGCCACCGCGCCCGGCCTATTTCTATATTTCTACTGGGCTCACTCTCAGAATGAATTAGGAAATCTCTAGGAATATACATCAGAATCATCAAGGTAACTCTTCAAAACATACATGCTTAGTCTCCACTCTGCACCCAATGAATTGGAACCTCTGGAAAACTCAAAAGAATAAAGTAACAAGGACATACTATACAATATTAAAAAGAACAAGGTTCATCTTTCAAGTCTGCACTTTGATTTTACCCTACTTACCAACTAATAAGTTAACCTGTTACTGTTTCATAGATATTAGCAGAAAACATGAAACTTCTGGGTTAGAAACAATGAACTTTATTATTTGCAGCACAGCAGTCAGTATGAGCATCATTTCTGTTTCCCTGCCCTCAAGCCCCATGAGGGGTAATACAGATGGGCACAGATAGCTGCCTGGACACAGGGTGGGTAGTGTTATAGGAAAGGAACACTGAGCTTGAGGGTCCTACTATTTCACAGCAGAAAGTAAGAAAGTTTGCTCTTTGTCCTGGAGGGAGACATTACCTCAACCTTCAGGGTTGATCACTGCAAACTCTGAGAAATGACCCAGATAAAACTCTGGGTTTATTTACTAGGTAAAGTAAATGCAACGTTAGGGCCTTGCATTCTTGGCATACCCAGCAAGGTGTGTGGGAGTGTGAGAGAACTAAGGAAGAGTATTTCTTAACATATCTATATGAACTATCAAGAGTTTTTTTTTTTAAAGGAAGATGTAGGACATAGCACAGAATAATCCTATCTGTACTTTTTTTTTTTTAAAAAAAGAGTGATATATAGTCTTGTAAATATACAGACCATTGTTAGAAGAGTATTTTAAAAACTCCCTTGAAAGCAGAAATGGAGGCACTTGTATTCTACTTTATACTATTTCTTTTGCTTTGTTATTATGAGCATATATATATATGTGAAATCATAAAAATTTACCTGTCTTTTGTCAGTAGATACTCTGGTCATCTCTTCATTATCTCCTAAGGGTCCATGCTTTCCCTCTTCATTTTTCTAATAAAAATCAGATTAAGGAAAAGAAAAGATTAGCACATAAGACATATGACTAATTCAACATTCCCATATTTAAAGGCTGGCATCCTTGGCTTTGATCATTTTTTTTCATGATGAAACTCTACATTGACTTTCCACTTTGTTCGGATCAAGTTCATACTACTTTACTTAGTAAATAAACCTTTATAATCTATCCCCTATGTACTTTCCCAAAACATAGAAGGATTGGAAATTGTGATCAGAAAATAAAATTCTGAAGTTTACGGTTTCAGAATTGTGGCAGTTTTGAGTAATGGAAAAGTCCAAAGTGTGGCCATGAATGACTAAAGTGGAATAGAGGTAAATTAATTGGAATTGAGAAGATAAGGAACTATGTAGCAAAGGTATTAGATTGGGACTGTGGTAGATAGGATAATGCCCTGTCAGAGATCTCCTTCTCCCAGTCCCTGGAGCCTATGACTATGTTTTGTTACATAGCAAGGAGGAACTCAGGTTGCAGCTGGAACTGAGGCACTAACCACCTACTTTGAGATGGGGAGATTATCCTTGATTATCTGATTGGCCCGATGTTATCACAAGGGCCATTATAAGTAAAAGAGGGGTGTGGGAGAGTCAGTGATGCAACACGAAATACTTGACTGGCCATTGCTGGCTTTGAAGATGGAAGAGGCCCATGAGCCATGGAAAACAGACAATCTCCACAGGTAGAAAAGGCAAGGAAAGGTTCTCCCCTAGAGCGTCTGAAGGAAATCTGGCTCTGCCAACACCTTGACTTTAGCCCAGTAAGACCCATTTCAGACCTCTTACATACAGAACTGTATAACAAATTTGTGTTGTTTTAAGCTACCAACTTTGTGGTCATCTGTTATAGCAGCAATAGAAAACTAATACAGGTATATCCATGAGGGAAAAAGTGAAAACTTGAAGTAGAAAGAAAGTTTTGAGGCAGGGACCAAAGTCCTTCATTTATTAGTTCAACAAATACTTATTGAACCCTTGCTATATGACAGCCTAGTTGCTCAAGATGCAGCTCTCAAAGGGCTTATGATTTATGAAAACAGGGAAGTGACTATTAGGTAAGTTGATTAAGACAAAGAAAGTGACATAGAATTCTGTGAGCTCCAAAATATGTGGGATAACCGGGTGTGGTGGCTCACGCCTGTAATCCCAGCACTTTGGGAGGCCAAGGCACGCAGATCATGAGGTCCGGAGTTCGAGACCAGCCTGGCCAACACAGTGAAACCCTGTCTCTACTAAAAATACAAAAATTAGTGGGCGTGGTGGCGCACACCTATAGTCCCAGCTACTCGGGAGGCTGAGGCAGAAGAATTGCTTGAACCTCGGAGGCAGAGGCTGCGGTGAGCTGAGATCAGGCCACTGCACTCCAGCCTGGGCAACAGAGCAAGACTCCGTCTCAAAAAAAAAAAAAAAATAGGTGGGATAGTTAATACATTGATAAAGTTTTAAAGTAGGAATAGGAAACTCTGTAAATGTTGACCTGCTAGTCTTATGAAACAAGTGCTGGATGCTAGAAAAGAAACAACCTTCAAAAAGAAGTTTACAGGAAAACCCATGTTCTGGGAATGAGGTTTCTGTTCAAACAGAACAGGAAGTAGAGGAAGTGATGGTGTCAGTGGAAAAACGGTAAGGATGTGGGTGGTAGTAGTGGTAATAATTATATGAGTGATGATAATAATAGTACCTAACATCTACTGCATGTTTATCATGTACCAGGCCCTAAATTGTCTCATTTAATCCTTATAACTTTATAAAGTAGCTCCTATTATTTCCATTTTACAAATGAGGAAATTGTGGCTGAGAAAGATTAAATAACTCAACCAAGGCCACACAGGTAATAAGTGGATATGCCAGATCCAGCACAAGATCCATTGTCTTAACCATTATGCTACATTGCTTCTGTTCTGGAAAAGTACAGTGAGGGCCTTTAGCATAAGGTACCAGAAGACACAATGGAAAGAGTTAGGAGGCTAGGTGCAGTGGCTCATGCCTGTAATCCTAACACTTCGGGAGGCTGAGGCGGGCAGACTGCTTGAGCCCAGTAGTTAGTGACCAGTCTGGGCAACATGGCAAGACCCCATCTCTATTAAAATAAATAAATAAGGAGACAAGAACAACAACAACAAAAAAACACATAGTACGTAACATGTGCCAGGCACTAAGACCTTTACAAATATTAACTCATTAATTTCTCATGAAAGCCTCATGTAGTATATACTAGTAACATTTCATTTTACAGATGAGGAAGCTAACACAGAGAGGTAAAGTTACCCAAAGTTATACAACTAGTAAGAAGTGGAGTCAGAATCTGAACCCAGGCAGGCTGGCTGTACCACTGGCTACTCTAAGACACTAGACTAAGGTGCTGCTCCAATGTTTATACTAATATTACAGTATAAGTATTTTCTTATGTTAAGTGAAAAGGGTAGAATCCAGAGTTAAATAATTTCATGTAAGTAAAGAAAATAAGAGAAAAAAGACTGAGAAACAATTTTTAAAAAGTAATTAGTCTCTAGGAGGTGGAATTATGACAAAACTTTTCTTCTGTCCATTTTAAAAATAACAAATATTTATTTGGTAATTCATAAAAATACTTTTAGTAAGACAAAAGGTTGGTAAAGTTTCAAAAGCAGTATTTCCAATACAATTACATGTCTAATTGCATCTTGGTGTTTCTATTATTTACCCTGTTCAGCAAAAGCAGACTAAAGAATTTAAGTGAAACAATCTTATTACTTTAGCTTAAAGAAGTTTTTTTTTCTCTCAATAGGAGAAAGTTTGTACTCAACTCTACGAATACCATGTGCAAATAATACTGGAAAAAATATACTATAGTAAATGGTAAAGAAATACTAGGCACAAAATTGGGCAACATTTCGAGGAATTTAATATTTCCATAAATATAAACACAATGGCAGCATATACTATATGTATATGAAATTTAGATGTATTCTTATTGTATAATTTAAAATTAATAACTTAACCCTGTAACAGTACTGAAACTGTCAAATACAAAATTGTATTCCTGCTATGACTGCAACTACCTGCAAAATTATGTGGATATTAACTAGTACAAAAAGGAAAATCCAAGAGAAACATTTAAAATATAAATAAAAAACATTTAAAAATGTTGCAGTTATAGATTCAGTCTTCAGTTTCAATGATAATGTTTGTACAATAAATAACACTATAAAAGTGAAGTACAATATGCTCCCTTTCATTCTGGATTCTTCCCCCACACTATCATTGGTCTTGCTTTTTTGCAATGGCCATGATATGAGAAGAACTAACGAAATTATATACTTCTGCTTTATTGACATTAAATATACAAGTAATTGACAACCTACAATCATGTTCTAAATACTTGGTAAATCTGCCTTTTTGGAATTTAAAACACATTTTTCTCATATAAACAATGTTAAAAATGATAGTCAAGTTCCCAAGCTAACATGCAAAAGCCTATTTCACCCAGATCACTGCCAGAGTAATCCTGAGGCTCTTCCTCCCCAAGTGCCTCAGAGTCCCAAAGCCTGTAAGTAAGAACAGAAGTAGAGGCCTACCCAAGACCATGGTGAGAGGGTTGTAGTCCTAGGAGACATGGGTGTGGGAGCACAGCTGGAAAGACACCAATGCAGTGAATAGGAGCTGGGCAAGCTCCAGGACCAGGAGCTAATCGTGATAACCTTTCATACAGCCAAGTCAATCCTACTTCCAGGTTGCCTGGCTTTCTGAAGACATGGATGTTCTTTGTTTTGATGCCTTCTGTACTCATTTCTATGTGTTTTAACTTTCCATTTAAAAGGCTTAAATAGACATGCGTATGAGTCAGATTTCTAAATAAGATCCCAAATAAAATATTTGAAACAAAAGATTTATTTCTTTTCATTTAGAAAACTTCCATGGTGTCCATCAGATGAAGGAACGAGATGCCAGGAAAACTAAGAATCATTGGCTTGGGAGAAAACAGAGACTCATAACCCTGATCTTTTGTTAAACATGATATAAAGTTGTATAAAATTTTGTTGCTAATATAGTTTTGAAATTTCCTTGGTAGTATATTTTTTAACAAAATGCTAACTGAAAGCTTTATCTCAGTTTTCTCAGATCCACAGTTTTCTCTATAAAGTATGAGGAAACAGTAGGGTGTATATTATTTGCAAACAAACTTCAACAATTAGTTGGCCAATCAATTCCTTCCTAATAGAAACGTAAATATCATTTTTCACAAATTAAATATAACTTGTGCCTGTTGAAAAAAAAAACAATTTCAGCACAGGATGTGGTGTGTATGAAAAATAAAATAGAACTAAAATGAGATCAAATCTGGATATTTACAAAAGAAAGAATGCCTTTTCAAAATTTGTATTCAATCTCTAATATGTCCAGTTTTTAAAAGTCTTTTGTTTTTCTTTTCTTTTTTTTTTGACACGGAGTCTCACTCTGTTGCGAGGCTGGAGTGTAGTGGCACGATCTCGGCTCAATGCAACCTCCGCTTCCCAGGTTCAAGCTATTCTCCTGCCTCAGCCTCCTGAATAGCTAGGACTACAGGTGCACACCACCACAACCAGCTACTTTTTGTAGTTTTGGCAGAGATGGGGTTTCACCATGTTGGCCAAGATGGTCTTGATCTCTTGACCTTGTGATCTGCCTGCCTCAGCCTCCCAAAGTGCTGGGATTAGAGGCATGAGCCACTGCGCCCAGCCTAAAAGTCTTAAATCTCTAAATATTTGTTTCTAATCTGGCTCTTCAAAATAAATTTTATCTGGAAAAAAAAACCCACAAACATAAAATCCCTAATAGCTTGGAAATCTACTTTCATAAAACAATACTAAGCTATTAACAAGTAGAAGGAATAAAGGAACTTCAAAATTAATGAAGGAAATGAAGAGCTTTCTCAGTCATTAGTAAAATGTAGAGCCAGAGTAGGGGATGAGGGTGAGAAATATGGAATAACAATGCATAACATTTTAAATAATGTTTTACTATCTATAAAACACTTCACATAGGAATTGGGGGAGGAAACTACACCAAGAGTTTATCATTTTATTATAATATCATTTTATTATGAGAAGTGAATATCCTCACATCCCGTTAAAATTCCTCAATGCAATTCTTATACCGATAGGATAAAATCTAAACTCCTTTGCAAGGCATACAATGCTTTTTATGATATGATTCCTGTCTACATTGTCGAGCTCCTTTCCAGCCTCTTCCCTCTGCCTAATTTCACTTTCTGGCCTGAGGACCACAAATTCTCTCATTCCTCCAAGCTTTTCCATGTAGAGTTCCTTGGCTTGGGCAATGTCTACTCATTCTTCATGTCTCAGTGCAAATATGACCTTCTCTGTGAATACTTCCTTCACTTCCCCAAATAGAGCCTGGCTCCCAGTCTTGCCAACATCTCTGCTTATACTGTGTACTCACTCCACCAATTCTATTTTAATTGTTTAAATACCTAGTGTTTCTTCTCATTAGAAAATAAAGACCATGGCTGCCGGGCAACCGCTTCCTGACAGCTCCAGTTAATGGGACGGCCAGCAGGCTAGACATCCTTTGCCAGAAACTGCAGCGCTTAGTTCTGTGCCCAGTTCTGTGCCTGAGAGGGGATTCTGCCTGTTTTGGGATTGGAGTGGGGCATTGCCGCCAGAAAACCTGCAGAATTCCGGGTTGTGCAGCCAAGCAGGAACAGGTGTACCTTACTAGACCCATCCTCTTGCAATCTTGGACCTTAAGGAAAGATGTGGAGTGGGCTGCTACCTCCTGGCCTAAATGAAAGTGATGCTGAGTCAAACTCTGAAGATGAAGTTACGTTGGAGAACTCTGGACTTACCTTACAGGAAGATAAACAGGATGAGAGTCTCAGAAAAACAGAAATCATAGGTTTCTCAACAGATGAACCAAAAACTGAAACAGAGTCAAATGTAAATGCCTATGAAAAGTGTCCTTCTGGAATTGCCATAGACATGTGGAATACATTTCAAGAATTGCATAAAAAACATTCTGAACAGAAAAGCACAACCTCAAGATTCAGAGGGAAGAAAAGAAAACGCACTTTGGGAGGCCGAGACGGGCGGATCATGAGGTCAGGAGATCAAGACCATCCTGGCTAACACGGTGAAACCCCGTCTCTACTAAAAATA
>NW_012111031.1:2979750-2991677 GCF_000951035.1 Colobus angolensis palliatus
TGCACTCCAGCCTGGGTGACAGAGCGAGACTCCACCTCAAAAAAAAAAAAAAAAGAAAAGAAAGAAAACGCTCCAGAAAAGATAAATTGAAGAATGAAAAAGAATCTCATAGTGAACCATCCTCAAATGAAACCCACTGGAAGGAGCTTACTCAGTATTCTGGAGTCAATGATAGATTTGACCTGCCTGTTAAAAGGAAAAAAGTTGAGAAGTCAGGCCTTGAAAAGAGAATAGACCAGGCTGTGGAGGAGTGGAATATTGAGAAGGCTGAGGAACTTAGCAACCAGCTAGCTACTCAAGATCTTGGTGTAAAAATTGCCAAAGCAGTTGCCTGCCACAACTTTGTAAAAGGCAAAAAGGAGGTTGAAAATTCACAGGCTGCCCGAAAAAAGAAGAAACTCGCATAGGGGTTTGAAGCAAAGAAGAGATGGGAAACCAAAAGCAACATAGGATACATGTAACTTGCCAGAGTGCTTCAAGACATTTGTAGACTCGGATGCTCAATTTACTGAGAATGTTTTCCTGCCTACGTTAATATGTCAGAAAATTGATAGCACTAAAACAAGAATAAGCATAAAATTTGGGATTTTGATTATCAGCTCTTTTCAATCTTTCTTTAAGGACTTTGTCCTGTTGAAGTGAATAAAATGAAGCATTCATTCACTTTATTTATTCATTCACTTTATAAGAAATGTAAGAAAAAAATATAGAAAGAAGAGGATAGGATTTTGTTTATTTATTTGTATGGATGGACCCTTGACATAAAATCACTTTGGGCGCTTTTCATTCATTTGGTTTAGCATGGCCAGTGAGCTTCTCGTACTTAATTTTTTTTTTTTTTGAGATAGAGTCTCACTCACTCTGTCACCCAGGCTAGAGTGCAGTAGCACGATCTTGGCTCACTGCAACCACTGCTCCTGGGTTCAAGTGATTCTCATGCCTCAGCCTCCTAAGTAGCTGGGATTACGGGCGAACGCCACCACGCCCAACTAATTTTTTTTTTTTTTTTTTTTTGGATTTCTAGTAGAGATGGAGTTTTGCTGTGTTGGTCAGGCTGGTCTTGAACTCCTGGCCTCATGATTCACCTGCCTCTGCCTCCCAAAGTTCTGGGATTACAGGCATGAGCTACCATGCTGGCCTTGTATTTTCTTATCTGTACCCAGTGTAACTACACGTTTACTGGAACTGTGTTTTTAAGATTGACAGTTGTTTATAATGGATTAGCTGTAAGTGCCAAAAAGTTTCAGTTGATATTATCTTTACAAATGACTTGACCTAAATGTTATAAAAGTAGTTACTATTTTTTTATTGGAGGCAGACTTGATATTTCAGAATTGCATAGTAAAAGCAATTTATTAATTTTTGTGTACTTTCAGATAAACTATTACAATAAAAAAAGGGGCAGAACGTAGTATTTGGAAGATGATTTAAATTCAGCAATGCCTAAAAATGTCTTCCTAAGTATCTTTCTCAGCCATGTCATTCTTTAAATTATGAGATGGTTCTTAGAAGAGAAAAATGGTGTAATTGTATTAAACAGACAATTATAACTCAAGATAATATAACTTTGAACCTTCTAAAAAAAAAAAAAAGAAAAGAAAACAAAGACCATGTTTTTTCTGCTTTGTGTCTCCAGTGCCAACCACAAAACCTCATCCACAGTAAAATGAAAAGAGTAGGTAGTCTCCTAAGAGTACTGTGGGAATTTAAGGATTTATAGTCTTTCTCTGGAAAATCTAAAGCAACCTTTCAGCAGAATTATTGGTAAGTTGGAAACCTCAGCGAGTACATGCAGAATATAACTACAACTTTGTAAGAGTAAAATAAAAAACCTCATGCTTAAGATTGGAAGTACCAAAATGTTAACAGTAATGTTAGAGTGATGAGAAGTCATGGGTAATTTTCTGCCCCACCCCTCTCCTTTTACCTCTGTTTTCAAAAATGTCTTAAATGCTCAACTTAACCTAATACTATTTTCCAATGGCTGTGGCCCCCTATAAAAATTAATGCCAACACCCTAAGCTTCCAAAATTATCAAACAGAAATGATGAGAACCTAGCATCATGCCATTCCATGCATGGAGGAAAATGAGAACCTAGCACCTTGTTGCCCCAAGGGTAGGAGAAAGAAAAGACGTAGCATGTCCATTCTTCCAATTCCAATATATTGGCTTTTGTGATTATTCTTACTATACATTTCTGATTTTTTTTTTGAGACGGAGTCTTACTCTGTCGCTCAGGCTGGAGTGCAGTGGTGCAATCTCAGCTCACTGCAACCTCCAACGATTCTCATCCATGAGAACTGTTCAAGTGATTCTCATGCCTCAGCCTCCTGAGTAGCTGGGACTACAGGTGGATACCACCATGCCTAGCTAATTTTTGTATTTTTAGTAGAGACGGGGTTTCACTATGTTGCCCATGCTGGTTTTGAAGTCCTGACCTCAGGTGATCCACCCGCCTCAGCCTCACAAAGTGCTGGGATTACAGGCGTGAGCCACTGCACCCGGCCCATTTCTAATCTATTTTGATCCTGTCTTTCAAGATCCAAAAAGAGACTACTTCCATCCAACATTAACCAATTAGCATTCATATAATGGTAGATGCTAAAGGGTATATGCTAGGTAAAATAAGACATGGTCTCTATCTCCAAGCAATTTATATAGTTCTGTGGCAGAGGGGCAAACTACCTAGATAAAACACCAACAGTATATACAATTGGGGGAAATTATGTGGTATAGACATAATCTTATTAGCCAAACTGACATATGAATACCATTAGTACCTGATAAACATGGCAGTCTCAGAAAGTATTTTTAGAATGGAAGATGACTTATTACAGCTAGGAATTATAAAGTGTCATGTTAATCAAGAAAGGTAATTTTAAAATCTTAAGGCTTGTTAAGTTTGGTTTTAGGTATGACAGAAACTGGAGCAATAAACTCAGATTTTAAACCATTGCGTTTCTAAGGAGAAAAACTATGAAACAAATTATACCTGAGATTTTTGCCTCTGGGCTTCTACTGCTGGGAAGAGCTCCATCCAGAGGCTGAGCAGAGTGAAAAGGTTGACTTTAGAAAGTCTTGGTATCTGACCTACAGAAGAGACGACAAACACTTTAAAACGTGTTACTAATGGCGAAAAAGGGAGCCAATCTCAATGCCACTTGGGTGCTGCAACATAAGCCCAGCTGCTTTCGCATGAGGCACAGAAAAAGATTAGGGTATAAGAGAGTCAGAAGTATCTTAGCAGGAGACGCTTCAGTCTTAGTCGTGGCTACCTCCTTTTCCACTTAAAAAGTTGGGCCCTCTTTCTCCAGCCCTCACCCTGCAGGAAAAAAACGGTACAGCTAATACACATAGCTGGGGGGACAACCCAAAGCAAGCTGTGAAAAGTCCTCGCATCTGACGTCGTCGTGGTGCAAGCTTTTCTTTGGACTGTGCTGGGGCGTTGTTAAAAGGAAAGCTATTAGTACACAGCCCGGAAAATGCGCTGACCTTCGACGGTAAAGCAGTCGAAATACAGGAAAGCGTCACGTGCGGTTAATTTGGAAATCAAGGCAAAAGCGCGGTTTGGAAATATTCAGGCTCTTTGACCTCAGAGCACCAGCTCTACGTCCCGTGAGAAACAAATAAGAGGGGTAAAAAGTCACACTTCAAAAGCCGGTGCGACCGAGCCGAGCGGTTCTGGCGACCGAGGAGGGGACACGCAGAGGGCGGGCAGGAGACATCCAGAAGCAGCAGGGGAGGCAAAGAGGTGCAGACAAGGAATCTGGAGTTCAATGACGGGAGACGCACAGGGCAGAGCGAAAGGTAGGGTGGCGGGAGCAGGGTCCGGGACACTTACCGGTCATGCTGCCAGTCTGGGTGCTAACTGACCGCCCGGCCCTCGCGCTCTCCAGATTTTGCATCTGCCCAGCTTCTTTCATCCCAAACCTAGCGTCCTCTGCTGCCAAGGAAACCTCTCCCAGTCAGACATGATCTTGGCCTCAGCGTCCCCGCCTGTCGCCTCCTCTCAGCAACTGTAAGGCAACGGCCCTCTAGGCGCAGCCAGATGACGCCTCAAGCTTGACCGCCACTTCAGGGCTCCTCGTGTGACGTCATAGAGAGGCGGAGCTGCGACGCCAGAGGGCTGCCCCTCGTCCGGTGACCGAGTTGGTAAGCACCGAGCTGTAAATCGCTTGAGACCTGTATTTGGTTGTGTCGTTGGTTTTGCCAAGTAAGGTCACTTGAGGATTTCTTGGCTGGAGGTCCCAGGTTGCGCAGACTCTGACTGCATCGAGTTGAGAATTTTGGTCAGAGTGTTAAAGTGGAAACCCACCCCAGGCCGTCATGGTCAGTGTTTTAGAGAACTTCGTGGGTGGGGGTGTGGAGCTGGGCGGTCCAGGATGTTCTATCATCAGAGACTGGCGCGTTCTGGGGAACTTAGTGCCGTGGAATACAGCAGGGACGTTCTGCTTCTCATCAAGAACATGAAGAGGTTAAGAGGTGGAATTGTAACAGGGGAAAAGGTGGGAGGAGGCAGTAGGAACTATTTTGTTTTTAATTTCTTTTCTTTTTTTTTTTCTTTTGAGACGGAGTCTCGCTCTGTCGCCCAGGCTGGAGTGCAGTGGCCGGATCTCAGCTCACTGCAAGCTCCGTCTCCCAGGTTCACGCCATTCTCCTGCCTCAGCCTCCCGAGTAGCTGGGACTACAGGCGCCCGCCATCTCGCCCGGCTAGTTTTTTGTATTTTAGTAGAGACGGGGTTTCACTGTGTTAGCCAGGATGGTCTCGATCTCCTGACCTTGTGATCCGCCCGTCTCGGCCTCCCAAAGTGCTGGGATTACAGGCTTGAGCCACCGCGCCCGGCCTTAATTTCTAATGTCTAGTTTATTTCCACAAAACATCTGTATCATACCAGTTCTTTGAAATTGGTTCAGACTTGTTTCATGGCCTAGATCAGCACTGTCCAGTAGAACTTCCTGTAATATTCTATATCTGCACTGTCCAATATGGTAGCCACCAGCCACATGTGGCTATTGAGCATCTGAAATGTGACCAGTACAACCAAGGAACTGCATTTTTAGCTTCGTTTAGTTTTAATTAATTTACATTTTAAGTAGTGACATGTGACTATTGGCTGCTATCCTATTGGACAACATCACTCTAGACTCTGCTCCTGGAATTCCTATTAGGTATCGGTTAAACCGTCTGAGGTTTTAAATTATTATTTTAAAAATATCCCATCATTTTGTTTCTCTGAGCCACATTCTGGCTAATTTCTTCAGATCTTTCAGCTTGCTGTTTATTTCTTTGGCTGTGTAGAATTTTTTCTAATTCGCCTGTTTTGGGCTCTTCAGGTGATTTGACTATATCCAGAGAACTCCATTCTGTACCTTTCCTGCGGTCTAGACTTTGTTGACAGTGCTTTCATGGCAATTAATACTAAGGCTTAAAGACAGGGCATGGACTAGGAGAAAATATTTGCAAATCACGTATCCAACAAAGGGCTCATATCCAGAATATATAAAGAACTGTGTAAACTCAGAGTAAGTAAACAAACAGTCCAGTTAGAAAATGGATCAAAGACTTGAATAGTCATTTCACCAAAGAAGATATACAGATGGCAAATAAAAATGTAAAACAGTGTTCAGTGTCATTAGCCATTAGGGAAATGCATATTAAAACCGCAATGAGATTCTACCGCACACCTATTAAAATGGCTAAAATAACAAGTACTGACAGCACTAAATGCTGGTGAGGATGCAGAGCAACCGGATCTCTCATACATTGCTGGTAGGACTATAAAATGGCATAACCACTCTAGAAAACAGTTTGACAGTTTCTTATAAAGTTGCACAGACGCTTATCATATCACCCAGCAATGACACTCCTGGGTATTTATCCTAGACAAACCAAAACTTATGCTCAAACAAAATTCTGTACATGAATGTCATGGTGGCTTTATTTTTAATAGTCAAAAACTGAAAACAGTCCGGGTGTGGCGGCTCATACCTGTAATCCCAGCACTTTGGGAGGCCGAGGCGGGTGGATCATGAGGTCAGGAGTTCGTGATCAGCCTGGGGAACATGGTGAAACCCCCATCTCTACTAAAAAATACAAAAAATTGGCCAGACGCGGTGGCTCACGCCTGTAATCCCAGCACTTTGGGAGGCTGAGTCAGGCAGATCACGAGGTCAGGAGATCGAGACCATCCTGGCTAACATACTGAAACCCCATCTCCACTAAAAATACAAAAAATTAGCTGGGCATGGTGGCAGGCACCTGTAGTCCCAGCTACTCGGGAGGCTGAGGCAGGAGAATGGCATGAACCCAGGAGGTGGAGCTTGCAGTGAGCTGAGATGGTGCCACTGTACTCCAGCTTGGGCGACAGAGTGAGACTCCATCTCAAAAAAAAACAACTGTAAACAAGCCAAACAGTCCTTAGTGAGTGAATAGAAAGCTAACTGGAGTACATCCATGCCATGGGACACTACTCAGCCATAAAAAGTAATGAGCTATTGATACATACAACTTGAATGAATCTCAAGGGCATTGTGGTGAGTTTTTAAAAGCCAATCTCAAAGGGTTGTATACTATATGATTCCATCTAGGTACCATTCTCAAATCGCAAAAAAAAAAAAAAAAAAAAAAAGGCGATGAAGAACGAATCCATGATTGCCAAGTGTTATGGTTGGGACAAGGGTCTGACTGTTAAGAGGTAACACGACAGAGTTTCTTTGTGATGACAGTTACTCATATCTATACATTTGATAAAATTCATAGAGCTGTACACCGAAAATGCAAAGTGGAACATTCAAAACTAGTAAAACACAAATAAGATCTATACCTGTATTAACAGTATTGTACCAGTATCAGTTTCCTGATTTTACCAAAGTGCTATGAATATGTAAGACATACCGTTGCAGAAGCTGGGTGAAGGGTAATATAGAAACTCTGTATTATTTTTGCAACTTTCTTTAAGTCTTAAACTCTCTAAATAACTAGATAGATGTATATATACCTATATATGTTATATGTGTGTGTGTGCATGTGTGTGTGTCTGTGTGTGTATCTTTGATCCCCAGCAGTCTAGATCTGCCCTGCCCTTCAAACAGTCATTAGCATTATTGCTCATTAACCTCTCTTTGGACTCCTGGTCTCATTCCATTTTCAGTCCTTTAATATTTCAGAGCAGTTTAAATACTTGGACTATTTCTCTTACTTTCTTGCTAGCTCAGCCATATTTTATCCTGCATTTTTAGGTATTTGTAGCTGAAATATTTTTCAGACTAGGCTAACTTTTCCACAGTATTGGTGGAATAATTGTTCTGCTACAGAGGAATAAGAGAACTAAAAAGGATTATAAAATGAAATTTTCCCTAAGTGCTGAGAAGTGGACAAGCTCAGAGCCGCTGAGTTCTACAAAGGCCAGTTTAATCAATAAAATGGTTCTTAAATCAATAAACAATTCTATATATCAAGTGGAAAGAGCATGGGTTTTGGTATGAGATAGACAAGCTGTATTCACACTCTAAGCACAGAAGTTATTTACCAGTTGCTGTATCAGTTGGCTTAGACCCAGCTTGTTGTGGGTAACAAATTGTGAACCCCCAAAATCTAAGACAGGTCTCAGTTAATTTAGAAAGTTTATTTTGCCAAAGTTAAGGATGTGCGCCCGTGACACAGCCTCAGGAGGTCTTGACGACATGTGCCCAAGGTGATCAGAGCACAGCTTGGTTTTGTACATTTTAGGGAGACGTGAAACATCAATCAACATAGGTAAGATGAGCATTGGTTTGGTCTAGAAAGGTGGGACATCTCAATGTGAGGAGGGGGCTTCCAGGTCTTAGGTAGATAAGAAACAAATGCTTGCATTCTTTTGAGTTTCTGATTACCCTTTCCAAAGGAGGCAATCAGATGTACATTTATCTCAGTGAGCAGACGGATGACTTTGAATAGAAGGGAGGCAGGTTTGGCCTAAGAAGTTCCCAGCTTGACTTTTCCCTTTAGCTTAGTGATTTGGAGACCCCAAGATTTTTTGTTCACACAAATAACTATGAAATCTCAGGGGCTTGCCCCAACAAAGGTTAATTTTTACTCATGTTATGTGCTGCTGCTTCTGTGAATTGGCTCTGGGATCCAGGCTAAAGGAGCAGCCTCCGTCCTTTCTTTCTTTTTTCCACCCTCAATTCCCCTGTATGTGACTCATCTTCCTAGCATGCTAGTTGCTTCTTTGGCTATCCAGCCCCTTCCTCTGCCTCTGCTGTAATAGCCCCTTCTCTTCGAAGGGGAGGGGAGGGGAAGCTATCAAATGGCTTTTTGACTGAGTTACTCAGGGAAGAAGGAAGGGAAGAAGGAAGGGGCCAGGGAAAGAAGGAAGGAAAGCATGATGGTAAAACATTTATCACAAATTTTCGTGAAGCCTACATGATCCCAAGTAGTACGGTGCCTGGCAAAGCACAGGTGCTGAATACTGATGATCGTCCCTCTCTTTTTCATCTTCCATTTGCCTATTCTCTGTAGTAGCCTACGTTTTCTTTTACTCTAGGTCCTGTGGATGGGGAATGTTAGTCTTAGCAGTGTGTTTATTAGGACAGAATCTTCTCAACAAAGCAAGCTGATGGTCTGTGGAGTTGATCATAGGCACTGAATCTGTAGCTGGATTTGCTGATGCTAGTGGTGCTTGTGGAATACCTGGCTTGTGGAAGAAAATGTACCTCACACTCAATTTTCCTCTTGTGTGTAAGAAGGCACTCCATGACCAGTGCTGGAGACACTGGGTTGTAGCAGATAAAGGATTTACCCATAGGGTCACAAAAGGAGGAGGTGGGAGGGAATCTTGAATCCATCTGTCTGAGGAGTTTGGGGCTAGAGTCTTTAGGGTTTTGGAGTGGGCCCAAGTGTGGAGAGTGTTGATTGGTCGAAGAGTGCAGAGTGAAGTCATGGCACAGGGAGATGAAGAAGCTGTGTTCTCATGCTCATCCTGTTCTTCTGTGAGGGTCTCCAAACTGATTGCTGAAATTTGGGTCTGAAAAACATCTTAAGTGAGCCTTAGGCAAAAGCCTTATGATTCTGTCAGAGATCATCTCTATAGGGACAACAGGGATGCAAATCAATTTTTAAACAGTCTTATTGAAGCAGGATATTTCCCTGACCCCTTTGTAGGCCTCGGAATAGGGGTGCCCCATTTACTCAGCCCACAACTCTCAGCTCCTTGCGGGAGGGAGCACATGAGCAAATGAGGCAGGAACTGGAGTACACAACCACTGGAATCAACTGGCCACTTCGTCGCCAGCAGGAGTGAACGCCACTCATTGAGACTCACTGCTCTCCACCCCTTATGGGAGGGAGCACACAGTGAGCAGGTACAGGAGCCAGGGTGAGCACTTTTGAGCACCAGCAGAAGCAAACTCCATGTGTGCCCCAAGGCAGTGTCTGGTGGGGTGCCTACAACCCCTGAAGCCCCAGAGGGAGTATTACAGTGGTCTTTTAGCTCTGCCATCTGCAGACAGCTTAAGTGTTAACAACTCTGCAGGCTCTCCCTCTGCCTTTCCATGTGAGGAAGCTGTCTTCTACCAGTGAGGGCAAAGGGCTAGTGTGACAGCCTTTTGCATCTGCACTTGTGGCTCCTGGGCTCTTGTTTGGCATCCAGGAGAAATGAGTTTGGACAAATGAATTGAAGGATGGTAAAAACAGGATTTTATCGCTGATAAAAGTGGTCCTCAGCAGGAAGGGGAGCTAAAAAGGGGATGTGCTGGGAAGGCAATCTTCCCCTGAAGTCTGGCCATCTCTGGCCAGATTCTTCTCTGAAGTTATGCTGTCAAGCTGTCTCTCTGAAGTCAAGCCACTTCTCTCCAGTGTTGAGCCATAGCCTCTCATGTCAAGCTGCTTCTCCTTTCTGCCAGCTGAGTCTGGATTTTTTATAAGCACAGTATAGGGGGCGGGGCAGGCCATGGGTGGTTTTGGAAAAGGCAACAATTGAGCGGGAAAACAGGGATGTAAGTTCTCATTTTGGGTTGCAGTCTCAGGCTTCTTGGCTTGAAGATGGGGTTTGCCAGGGACCTGCCCCTGTCTCCTAGAATTTCTCTGCCTCCTGTCTCCATCAATATGATCTTAACGTCAGAAATTCTATCTCTAGGAACAATGGGGATGCAAATGGTCAGGATCTAGTGACCTTTGGTAACAAGGAAGTGGGCTGAATTGTGGCCTGATTAGTCCTTCCTTTTTTTTTGAGACAGAGTCTCGCTCCAGGCATGTTGGAGTGTAGTGGCACAATATTGGCTCACTGCAACCTCTGCCTCCTGGATTCAAGTGATTCTCATGCCTCTGCCTCCTGAGTAGTAGGGATTACAGACACATGCCACCAAGCCTGACTAATTTTTGTATTTTTAGTAGAGACCAGGTTTCACCATGTTGGCCAGGCTGGTCTCAAACTCCTGAATTCAAGCCATCCACCTGCCTTGGCCTCCCAAAGTGCTGGGATTACAGGTGTGAGCCACTGTGCCTGGCTGATTAGTTTTATTTTATTTTATTTTTTTGTGGATACGGACTCTTGCTCTGTTGTCCCAGGCTGGAGTGCAGTGGCACAATCTCAGCTCACTGCAACCTCTGCCTCCCGGGTTCAAGCATTTCTCTTGCGTCAGCCTCTGAGTAGCTGGGACTATAGGCACATGCTGCCATGCCCAGCTAATTTCTTTTGTATTTTAGTAGAGATGGGGTTTCACCATGTTGCCCAGGCTGGTCTCAAACTCCTGAGCTCAGGCAATCTGCCCGCCTCAGCCTCCCAAAGTGCTAGGATTACAGGCGTGAGCCACTGTGCCTGGCTGATTCATTCTTAATTATAACTATATTTCTGTCCAGAACCCAGCATGCCATTCTTGTCAACCCTGTGGGGATGGTTTCAGTTTGGTCATTTTGGGCAAAAAATGTGATTATCACCACCACTCTGAGTCCGGAGGTTAAGGTTTCCTAAACAATTCTCAGAAGGCCATTCCTGGCAGCACTTAAACCCTGAGGAAGCAAAGAGAAACCTGAAACAAAATCCAGATGCCCTTCAGGAATATGTGCTTTGTTATGGAGGGCAGTGCTGCCAAAGAGAAATGACTTCTCAGGTTTTCTATACATTGTCCCAAATGGTCTTCTCGGAAAAGTAAACTTGGTGCCATGTTGATTAATGTGCTACAGAGTAAGAAGGTTCAGGCAGCCCTGGAAATGGTGCTCTCCCGAGGTGGGAAGGACTGGTGTTGGAACCGAACTCTCGATTCCCTCCTGGGCAGGGGTCGTCGCGAAGGATCACCGACACGAAGTTCACAGCAGAGAGTTATTTATTACTAGCGCGCTAGGGTCCCAAGCTCTAAGTTGGTCCTGGGACCCTGACTGCTTGTTACAGGCTGTTTATATAGGCTAACACAAGTTCAAACACAGCTTATGGCGCGAAATTCAAACAAAGCTTAAGGCGTAAAATGATTGGGTCTAGCTATAGCCTGAGCAAGGGGTCTTGGTTTAATTGGTTAGAGCAGAACCTTATGAGGCTCTTTCCTGGAGTTGATAATTCCGGGAACTTCGAGGCAGGGTGAGACCCCTGGAATTGGCAGGGTGGGACCTCATGAGGTTGTTTCCCGGAATTGGCAGGGTGGGACCTCATGAGGTTGTTTCCCGGAATTGGCAGGGTGGGACCCTATCAGGGTGGAACACTATCGAGGCAGGGTGGGACCCTATCTAGGGTCACCTGGTGCTAACTTTTTAGGTTTTGTAAGGCCTACTAGTTTCACTGGTAAGCCCACTTTCCCTTGTTCTCCCAAGCTCTCTACGAAAAGGCTGCCTGAGAGGGGGTGGGCAGAGCGGCCTGGGCAGCACAGTCAATGTCCAAGCTCATTTTGGGTCCCTGTTTGTGTGGTGCCTCTGGACTGTCAGGTAGGGCCACCTGGGTTCAGATATTTCTGTTTGGAC
>NW_012111031.1:2997250-3003115 GCF_000951035.1 Colobus angolensis palliatus
GAACGCCCCTGACACGCCCGTGCCCCGCCTATTGCCCTCCCACTCCTAGAAAAGCCGCTCTCCACCATTGAGCCACGCGGTCTTCCTCCAGCCCCACTGAAGTCGGGATGCAGGAACCCCGCCCGAGAGCCCCACGAGGGGGGAACTCTGTCAGCCTTCTTTGCCGGAGGCCAACAGACTTCTTCCCCACACCTTAGGTTACCAAAATAAACTTGCAGTTTTGCTCCTGACCTTTGCCTACTCGCTGGTTCTTTTGTGCTCGCTCTGGTGGTCTTAGAAAAACAAGTCAATTTCTTAATCAGCATCCCTATAGAAGTTCTCTAATTAGACACATTAGAAATCAACAGAAGGAGGGCTGGGTGCAGTGGCTTGTGCCCATAGTCCCATCCCTTTGGGAGGCCGAAGCCAGAGAATTACTTGAGGCCAGGAGTTCAAGACCAGCCTGGGCAACATAATGAGACTCGATCTCCACAAAACATTTTTTTAAATTAGCCAGTTGTCGTAATGTGCAACTGTAGCCACAGCTACTCCAGAGGCTAAGGTGAGAGGATTGCTTGAGCCCAAGAGTTTGAGGCTGCAGTGAGCTATGATTGCACCACTGTACTCCAGCCTGGGCAACAGAGTGAGACCCCATCTCCAAACAAATAAAAAAGAAATCAACAGACTAGAGGGAGAAGTAGGGATGAGAGGATGGATAGAAGAGGGAGTAGGGAGGAAACTAACACTGATGGACTATCTGCTATGATCAGACACCCTATGTAACAATAATGATAATAGTAGTAATAATATAGTATCTTATATTATTGAGTGTTTACTATGTTCCAGGCTCTGTTCTAGGTACTTTATGTTTATTATCTCATTTGCTCCTTCTAGCAACCTTGTGATGTGGGCAATATTATTTAGCTCCACTTATAGGAACCAAGACATTCGGTCACTTGCCCCAGTAGACATAGCTTGAAAGGGGTGGGGGCAGGATATGAATGGACATTATGACTTCATTTAATACCCACAACAACCCACTGATACAGATTTTTATCATCTCCACTATGCAGGTGAGGAAACTAAGACCTTCAGACCAGCAACATCGCCATCACATGGGAGCTTGTGAGTAAAGCAGAATCTTGGGTCGCACTTCAGACTTTCTGAGTCAGAATCTGTACATCCACCATTGGGGTAGGCCAGTGGGCTCCAGCGATTCTCAAACTGGAGTATGCGTAAGAGTCCCTCAGAGACTATGTTAAAACCCAGATTTCTGGGTCCCAGCCTTAGAAATTCTGAATCAGTGGTTTTTAGCTAAAGTATTTTGGCCCTCTGTAGAATTGCTTTTGCCAAAAGCAATTGATAGCAAGTACTTTTTGGTATCATATTATCTGCTAATGTTAACTGATGCCAGAAGCAAAATTTTCATACCAGATTCGAGCAAGTGTCAAAGTTTTATTTGGCCCAGAGGTTACAAACTTTTTTGGAAAGTCCCAGATAGCAAATATGTTAGGCTTTTCAGACCGTTTAGTCTGTGTCACAACTATTCCATTCTGCTGCAAAAGCAGCCATAGATGATATGAAAATGACTGAGTGTGGCCATTTTCCAATAAAACTCAATTAACTCCCCCTCATTTAACTCCTAAATTGAGTGAACCATCGGTGGCAGCAATGAGACCTAGTTCAGAATGTATTTGAGGAACGGGATTTAAATACTTGAAGAGAAAAGGATTCTCTAAAATAGCTAAGTTAGGTACCATATGCCTGGTTAACTTTCTTTAGGGCAATGAAACCATACACTTTTGTGTTAACTGTTTTAAAAAGATTTTATTTCTTTAGAGCAGTTTTAGGTTCACAGCAAAATGGAGTGGAAAATAGAGATTTCCCGTATGGCCCCTGCCACACACATGCACAGCCTCCCCAACTATTAACATCCCCCACCAGAGTGGTGCATTTGTTACAGTTGATGAACCTGCATTGACACATCATCATCACCCAAAGTCCATAGTTTCCATTAGAATTCACTCTTGGTGTTGTACATCCTCTGGGTTTGGGCAAATGTGTAGGGACATGTGTCTACCATTGTAGTATATCATACAGAGTAGTTTCACTGCCTTAAAAATCCTCTGTGCTTTGCCTTATTCATCCCTGCACCCTAACTCCTGGCAACACTAGTCTTTTTTACTGTCTCCATAGTTTTGCCTTTTCTAGAATGTCATATAGTTGGAATCATTGTATGTAGTTATGGAGGCTAAAGCAACTCCATTTTGGATGTCAATCTGCCATGTTGACTTCTTGATTAACCTCAATTTAGGGAAGGCTGCTATCTTCCATTTTATCTACTGTTCCTTGTGTGAGAGCTTGTACTTACTGTAAATCCTGCCCTTAGGTCAAAATGACCTTGACCATAAATTCTGCTTTAGGCAGATTCACATAGCATCTTGCCTTTCCCTGTAATTGTCCTACACATTCCTTCCCTATGACATGGAAGCCCTGGGTCTGTGGGGGTCATAGTATGGGAATCTAATACCTTGTCTGGCAGCTGCCCAGGACATTGTGGGTTCTCTTCCTAAGTCCCTATTAAATGTTTTTTTTTTTTTCCGTGAAAAACAATGTGTCAGCCTCTTTCTTGGCCTCTTAGCTTCCGCAGACTTTAGGGGTAGATTTCCATAGACCTGCCCATTGCAGAACAGTAGTCTTTTCAGACTGGCTTCTCTCTTAGTAATATGCATTATTTAAGTTTCCTCCACGTCTTTTGGGGCTTGATGGCTCATTTATTTTTAGTGGCAAATAATATTCCATTGCTTGGTTGTACCATAGTTATTTTATCTATTCACTTACCGAACAACATCTTGGTTGCTTACAAGTCTGGACAACAATAAAAAAAAAAAAAAAAAAAGAAGAAGATTCTGCAAATACCCATGTGCAGATTTTTCTGTGGACATATTTTCAACTCTTTTGGGTAAATACCACGGAGTATGTTTGTTAGATCATATGGTAAGAGTATGTTTAGTTTTGTAAGAAACTGCCAAACTGTCTTCCAAAGTGACTGTACCTTTTTTTCATTTCTAACAGAAGTGAATGTGTAAACCAAAAATAAAATTCTAAGCCCCTCAACCATCTGGACCCCTCCTCTCAGCCAGGGGCATCCAAAGTTAACCTGAAAAACTAATTCAGGTCAACTTTCAGGCCATGATGGGAAGGAAGAGCTGGACCTGCCTCATTATGCCCTCCTCCATTTTGGAATTACTGATAGAATAGAGTCTTTAAGTCTGACAAGAACTTTTACAATCTATTCTTTCTGAAGCCTGCTATCTGGAGGCTTCACCTGCATGATAAAACTTTGGTCTCTACAACTGCTTATCTTAACCCAGACATTCCTTTCTATTGATTCCAGGTCTTTAGATAATAACTCTTTCAAACAATTGCCAGTCAGAAAACCTGTGAATCCACCTATGACCTGGAAGCCCCCGCTTCCAGTTGTCCCACCTTTCCAGACCTAATCAGTGTACATCTTACATGTATTAATTGATGTCTTATATCTCCCTAAGTTGTATAAAACCAACTTGTACCCTGACCACCTTGGACACATGTTCTCAGGATCTTCTGAAGGCTGTGTCATAGGTCATTGGTCACTCATATTTAGCTTAAAGTAAATCTCTTCAAATATTTTATAGAATTTGACTCTTCATTGACAAACAGGAGCTCTGGTTGCTCCACTTCTCACCTGCATTGGTTATTGTCAGTGTTCTGGAATTTGGCCATTGTAATAGGTGTGTAATGGTATCTTGTTTGGGGTTAATTTACTTATTTAAAAAGGCTATAAAATCCTAACACTTTTTCAGTTTCAGCAAGGTAATTTCTCTTTTTACAGGGTTATGCTTCTATGATTTGTGTGCTATTAATTTTAAAAATGTGACAACAAACTTGCATTCCCCCAGAATATCAAACAAGAGTTCCCTTTAACAATGTCCTACTTTTATTCAAGCAGTCATGTTATTTTCTAATAATAGAAAATGCGACTGGGCGCAGTGACTCATGCCTGTAATCCCAACACTTTGGGAAGCCAAGGCAAGTGGATCACGAGGTCAGGAGTTTGAGACCAGACTGGCCAACATGGCAAAACCCTGTCTCTACTAAAAATATTAAAATTAGCCGGGTGTGGTGGTATCATACACTTGTAATCACAGCTACTTGGGAGACTGAGGCAGGAGAATTGCTTGAACCTGGGAGGTGGAGGTTGCAGTGAGCTGAGGTTGTGCCATTGCACTCTAGCCTGGGTGACAAAGCGAGGCTCTATCTCAAAAAAAAAAAAAAAAAAAAAAAATGCGTAGCAAAAAATTTAAGTAGTCACTATTTAATCATTTTCCAAGTGTGGGACAGTTTTTCTCATTGGCTTTATAAGAAAAAGCTCTAGGACATTCATTATGCTTGCTTTAACGATTGTTGTTGAGGACATAGTTTTCTAGCTTTTAAGATGTCATCTTGGAACACTTGAAGGATCGATTCTCCTGCCTCCCGTGAATCATGTAAACTTCTTAACCATACACCAGGATATGAATTTTATGTCCTCACTTTCCTCCTGGTATAATCTTATTTTGCCTATCCTAATTTTTTGTTAGTTTCTGCTTTCCCCATTTACTTCATGTGTGTTTTATTTTAGATGCTTTTATAAATTGCTTTATATGCTTTTTGGAACACAAATTTATTTTAATAAAAAGAATGTTCAGATTTGAGGACTCTTTAGTTCAAAGTGCCTTGAGGAAGAAGACGGAGTTAGTATTTGCATACTTATGCAATAATACACATATGTCTTGTCAACAGCTAAAATTTAATTTATTCACATTTACATTGTCACTCATATGACAAAAGCTGAATGTTGTTAGTTTACATGTGCATCATATACATTTCACCTGAGGGACCTAAATAACCTGGACAGTTGAAACTGCCTTTGCAAAGATTATGACAGTGAGGAAAATCTAGCATGGCTGACCCTGTCTTGCTTCTAGGTTCACAGGCTGGCTCTCCTCACTCATTCCTGGTCATAGGCCAAGCTAACCATGGGAAGAATTTAGTTTATAGTTTAACTTGAAAGCAATAGTCTCTCCCTAAACTGACCCTCTCCTTTCCAGGAACTAAAGCTGCCTTTGTAAGTCTAATGAAAGGCCACGAGGTTAGGATTATGGAACGGCCTGAATTCTGCTAAATATGGGCATAGTTTCCATAATCTCTTACTGCCCAGGAGTCATTGCTCCTATAGATGACATCACTATTGTAGAACCTAAGATTGATCTTGTGATATGTTTTTCAGAGTTTTGCATTCCGGTAACCAACTGATCTTACCCGGACCCATGATGCATAACTCAGCTGGTCCTGTGGCCCACACCCAGAGGCAGATTCAATGCATGAAGACCGTTTTCCACACCCCTATGATTTCATCCCAACCAAGCAGCAGCATCCATTCCCTAGCCCCCTGCCCACCAAATTATCCATAAAAACTCTAGCTTCTGAGTTCTCAGCAGAACTGATTTGAGTAATAACTCCAGTTCTTCCAGTTGGCTGGCCTTAGTTAATTAAACTCATTCATTACTGTAATACCATGTTCCCAGTGAATTGGTTTTGTCTGTGTAGCAGGCAGGACCAACCCATCAGGCAATCATACAGTTACTCTGCAGTGCTTCTTTTTATTTTGCTTTTCAAACAAATTTCAAATATTATTAGATTGAAATAAACTATACAAAATTGCTTTTCCTCACAAAAATGCAATATTTTGTGTATTATTCCTAGGTAAACTACAAAACTTTTATTTTTGTAAGATTTTTTTGCAAAAATAAATCAAGATGCTTATGCATATAAATCCAGATGAGGTAATGAAAAAAAAAAAAA
>NW_012111031.1:3003396-3007081 GCF_000951035.1 Colobus angolensis palliatus
TCTTTCTTTCTTTCCTTTCTTCCCTTCCCTTCCGTTCCCTTCCCTTCCCTGCCCTCTCCTCCCCTCCCCTGCCCTCCCCTCCCCTTCCCTTCCCTTTTTGATGGGGTCCCACTATATTGACCAGGCTGGTCTATAACTCCTGACCTCAAGGGATCCTCCCAACTCCACCTCTCAAAGTGCTGGATTACAGGCTGAGCAACTGGACCTAGCTACTGTCCATTCTTTGATGAAGACAAAGTTTACCCTGAAATGCTGTTCAGGTGAGCACACAGTTTCTGTCACTTTCTGGTAACTTCCTAAACTATTCCTTATGGAATGGTTTTGATAGTGCACCTAAAACACAATGTATTTAAGTTGGAAGCTTCATTTTTTTGTATAAATTGTTTTCTCCCTCCTGCACTTCCTCAACATTTATTTCTTCCAAAAACTGATAACTCAAATCCTGCTCATTAGGTCAGTAGATTATAAATGTCATTCCCAAAATGACTTCAATCCCTTCATCATGCCACTGGCGGGCATCGCATAGAAATGAAACTTTCAATACCATCTTCTTGGAGACAGAAGTTTTCAAAGCATGCAAGTTCAGGCTGTGATTATTCAACAGGTAGGACATAGATGGCTAATGGATTTGGTGGGAGGGCTGTAGCCAAATTTACCTTCAGTGACTAAGTGGCCTACATGCAAATCATAGTTTTACTTCCTAATAGTGAAAAACAAAGCATCTTAAAGTATTATCTCAGGTATTGTCAGTAATTTCCGAGTTACTTTTGGAGGCTTTGACTCATTTATATAGAGTTTGCTTTATGTGTCTATCATTAAATTCAAACCATGTTTTGTATTAAGAGTTATGTTAACCAAGTGACATGACCTGACTTCTGGTCAGTGTTTGTTGGGCTTATTTTGTGATGCTTACATTCATCTATGCTCACTCTCAGTCTCCATCCTGGGAACACAGGACCTGAAATGATACGTAAACATTAAGAGAGACATAAATATCAGGCAGATATCGAGCATCATAAATTGTGGACGGACAGAAGCTCTTTGCCTTTCCGTCT
Organism: Colobus angolensis palliatus; assembly: GCF_000951035.1. NCBI lineage: Eukaryota > Metazoa > Chordata > Mammalia > Primates > Cercopithecidae > Colobus > Colobus angolensis. The sequence continues at coordinate 3,004,452 of NW_012111031.1, forward strand.
GTATTTCCACTTGATCTTCCAGCAGTGGAGCTCCATAGAAGTGTATCTAGATTGGTGAGACACTCTGTATATGTCAGCATGGTGTTACTCTGGCATGTTGAGCTGGAGATGTCCTGTGTCTTAGTATAAGTGCTTTGAAGTGCTAATCTGAGAAAATCTAAGTTTCTGAATAATGTGTTCTACCACTGGGACACTGTTTCTAATAATGTCAAAGGCTAGTTGAGATTCTAGGTTATCCTGGTAATCCCTGAAGAACTTCCCAGAAGGTTTCATTTGAACATCATGTTTAGTGGCCACATTAGTGGCTTCGTCAAACCAAAAATTATAATAAAATTCAATATTTTTTTACCACTTCATTTGTAATGTGATACTATAGTTAAGCTGCTGCCTGTCAAGAAGATACCAGAAGTTTGCCACTGGAATATTCCCCCCAAAGGCTCTTGTTAAGATAGGGCATTTTTTGAGGTGGGCGGATCACGAGGTCAAGAGATTGAGACCATCCTAGCCAACATGGTGAAACCCCATCTCTACTAAAATACAAAAATTAGCCAGGCATGTTGGCATGTGCCTGTAGTCCCAGCTACTTGGGAGGCTGAAGCAGGAGAATTGCTTGAACTGCAGAGGCAGAGGTTGCAGTGAGCCGAGATCGTGCCACTGCACTCCAGCCCGGTGACAGAGCAAGACTCCATCTCAAAAAAAAAAAAAAAGGCATTTTTAAGAACAAACAAAATCAATGAAATAGAAATCTATTGATGCACAGAAGAGCACAAATGTTCGACAGCTATAAAGCTATTCCATCTAGCATCCGTGCCATTCCGTATACCGTCCATACAAAAAACAAATACAAGAGCTCCACTTAAATATCAAAAGCCATCATGCCTATCAGTTGAGGAAGGCCCATTTCCTTCAGTTATTACATCTTTCTTGACTGCTTTAAAGAAAGGGCAGATTTAACACTGTGGAATCCTAAAAGCAGTTGCAATGACCGTTAAGAAAAAAGAACAATTTTCTTCAGATACTCCCAGTGTGACAGACATGCTTACAACAAATTCTGACTTTCCAAGAACAGCAGAGTGCGTAGACACCTTGGGACTATTTCTCTAAAAGCCCAGTAGTCTGGACGTTCATTTTGGAAGGAAACCTGATGGACGCAAATACACTTGACCACACCTCTACTGCCTGATCAGCCCCTACCATGTGTGTATGGAAGACACCACACATTTTGGGCAGAAAGACTCATTCTTAAAAACAAACAAGTCAATAGCTAAGATATGGAATCAACCTAGGTGCCCATCAATGGATGAATGGATAGGAAGATGTGGTTTATACATACATACATACATACATACATGTATGCATACATTGGAATACTATTCAGCCTTAAAACAGAAGGAAATCCTACCACTTGCAACAACACAGATGAACTTGAAGGACATTATGTTATGGGAAATAAGCCAGGCACAGAAAGACAAATACCACACAATCTCAGTCATATGTGGAATCTAAAGAAATTGAACTCATAAAAGCAGAGAGGAAAACAGTTACCAGGAAAGGGAAGCAGGGAGAGATTGGGGCGGTTTTAGTCAAAGGATTCAAAATTTCAGTTAGAGGGATTAAATTCCAGCAATCATGGTTGAGTGCGGTGCTTCATGCCTGTAATCCCAGCACTTTGGGAGGTCGAGACAGGAGAATTGCTTGAGGCCAGAATGGGCAACAAAGTGATACTCTATCTCTACAAAAAACTTAAAAATTAGTCAGGTATGGTGGCGCGTGCCTGTAGTCACAGTTGCTCAGGAGGCTGAGGCAGCAGGATCACTTGAGCCCCTGAAGTCGAGGCTGCAGTGAGCCATGATCATGCCACTGCACTCCAGCCTGGGTGACAGAACAAGACCCTGTGTCAAACAAGAAAAGAAAAGAAAGCAAATCTATTATACATCGTGGTGACTATGGTTAACAAAATTAAATTGTATATTTGAAAATTGCTAAGAGAGTAGATTTTAAATATTCTTACCAAAAAAAGTATGTGAGGTATTAGATATGCTAATTAGCTGGATTTAGCCATCCCACAATGTATACAACATATATCTATCAAGACATCATGTTGCATACAGTAAACATATACAATTTTTATTTGTCGATTTAAATAATTTCTTTAAAAAGTGCTGAGCATAGTTTGGTGCTGCCGTTGGGAGCTCAGGATCAGTGTGATGGACCTCACCACTGGATGTCCCACTTTTCTTCATTCCTTCCTGTCAGTCTCAGTTACTCCATCTCTGAACATCACTGTTCTGTTGCTAACAGCCCTTCCTCTCTTGTGCCATCCTATTGAATGCTTTTAACATGCTATTGGTGGGCACAGCAGATAACCCAACTTGTTAGCAACTGTATTTTAAATGAAAATCAACCTCATGGACTTGAAAGCTTTATAAAAAGCTATTTTAGGTGCAACAAGTCCCTTCTGTTTAATTCTAGTACATTTCTTTTTTTTTTTTTTTTTTTTTTTTTTGAGATGCAGTCTTGCTCTGTCACCCAGGCTGGAGTGCAGTGACACGATCACGGCTCACTGCAGCCTTGACCTCCTGGGCTCAAGTGCTCCTCCCACCTCAGCCTCCTGAGTAGAGTAGCTGGGA
>NW_012111031.1:3012781-3015578 GCF_000951035.1 Colobus angolensis palliatus
GTGAGCTGAGATCTGGCCACAGCACTCCAGCCTGGGTGACAGAGCGAGACTCCGTCTCAAAAAAAAAAAAAAAAATGTTTAGTGCTTTTGTTTCATGTTTTTAAAAGCAAACAAAAAGACCTAACAAGTGACAGTTAATAGGATATGAACTGAGGACAGAAATGCTAGCTCACGTTTACTGAGGATTACTGCATTCCAGATGGCGTACCAAGTACCTTAGGTTATTATATGTTATACGTACATTGCAATAGTTATATAACTAAACACTCCATTATAATGCATTATAATACTTCAATGAACTTAGTTTTTAAGAAATTGATCTTTTTCCCTGTCCAAATTGTTGCTATCCTCCATTTACATTTAAGTAGTATTTATCAAATCTATTACTACCAGGCACAATGCTAGTTGCTTTACACAGATTTAAATATTACTTCATTATCCTTTATGGTCTCAGTCATCACATAGAGTTACATTTTTTTTAAAAGAAGAACCACCCAGCTGGGAGCAGTGGCTCATGCCTAGAATCCCAGCACTTTGGGAGGCCGAGGCAAGTGGATTACTTGAGCCCAGGAGTTCAAGACCAGCCTGGGCAACATGGTGAGACTCAGGCTCTACAAAAAAATTCAAAAATTAGCCAGGCGTGGTTGTGTGTGCCTATAGTCCAAGCTACTTGGGAGGCTGAGGTGGGAGGATTGCATGAGCCTTGGAGGTGGAGGCTGCAAGTGAGCTCTGATTGCGCCACTGCTCTCCAGCCTGGGAAACAGAGTGAGACCCTGTCTCAAAAAAGAAAAAAAGAACCACCCCCTCGTTGTAAATTAATTAGTCATTTAACAAAATTTTATTTCATTCAACCGCTTTTGCAGAAAGAGAAAATAAAGCCTTAAAAAATGCGTAAGTGTACATAAACACCTAGGAACAGGTTAGATACAAATGAAACCTCTTCAGTTTGACAGATTGTCATGACACATTATATTCCAGAAAGTTCTGAATCAGACGCTTTCTTCAGTTTTGTGATTTTATTTATTTATTTATTTATTTTTGTTTGTTTTTTTTTTTTTTTTGCTTCCTCCTGAGTTTCCCCTTTTTTTTTTTTTTTTTTTTTTTTTTTGAGGCAGGGTCTTGCTCTCTTACCCAGGCTGGAGTGCGGTGACACGATCACGGCTCACTGCAGCCTTGACCTCCTGGGCTCAAGTGCTCCTCCCACCTCAGCCTCCTGAGTAGAGTAGCTGGGAGTGGGACTGCAGACATGCACCACCACACGTGGATATTTTTGTACTTTTTGTAGAGATGGGATTTTGTCATGTTGCCTAGGCTGGTCTTGAACTCCTGGGCTTAAGCGATCCTCCTGTTTCAACTTGCCAAAGTGTTCAGGTGAGAGCTACTGTACCTAGCAAATTTCTAAAATATACCCAAACCTACAAGGCTGAGGGAAGTGAGGGATTCACAGAATAATTTGTGTAGAAGAGATGACAAATAATTTGGTTCTAACCTTCTTACTTTATATTCGAGCAAACTGAGCTCAGAAAGATTTAAGGACTCCTCAGATGGAGAGTTATTGTTAATAAACTATGTGCAGCAGAGTTTGCATGGTTTGAGTCAACAATCACTATAACATCTTTTATTTTAGTATTATTATTTTTTGAGACAGGGTCTCACTCTGTCACCCAGGTTAGAGTGCAGTGGTGCAAGCATAGCTCACTGCAGCCTTGAACTCATGGGCTCAAGTGATTCTCCCACCTCAGCCTCTCTAGCAGCTTGGGACTACAGGTGTGCACCACCACACCTGGCTAATATTTTAGTTTTAATTTTTTCTTTTTTTGTAGAGACAGGGTCTTGCTATGTTGCCCAAGCTGGTCTTGAACTCCTGGCTTCAAATGGTCCTCCTGCCTTGGCCTCTCAAAGACTATAAAATCTTGACTACAACCATAGAAGGAAATTCTGGTTACTAAAAATAATACATTTAATGCTTGGCACAATTTCTCTAAATTCCCCTGCTCTTTATTAAAACTTATTTAATCACATCTATACTTATTGACATACTTTTTTTCCCCCCATCCTGACAAGTCACAGAATCTTGAGGTTAAGGGTCCTGGTCCTATTATTATTATTATTATTATTTTGAGACAGTCTCACTCTGTTGCCCAGGCTGGAGTGCAATGGCACAATCTCGGCTCACTGCAACTTCCACCTCCTGTGTTCAAGTGATTCCCGTGCTTCAGCCTCCCGAGTAGCTGAGATTACAGGGATGTGCCACCACACCCAGCTAGTTTTTTTTTTGTATATTAATACAGACAGGGTTTTACCATGTTGGCCAGGCTGTTCTCAAACTCCTGACCTCAAGTGATACACCCACCTCGGCCTCCCAAACTGCTGGGATTACAGGTCTATTCATTTTTATATATAGCCCAACAACTTAAACATAAAATATACATGTCAAAGGAAATCAGCATGTATATGGAAATTAGTAAATGAACATTTAAAGAATCCAACTTAGGAACTGCTACTGGGAAATGTGTTTATGAAATGCATTTTTATTTTTCTTCATTTTTAGAGGTGGGGTTTTGCTCTGTTGCCCAGGCTGGAGTGCGGTGGCTTGATCATAGTTCACTGTAGGTTTCAACCCCTGGGCTTAAGAGAGTAGTTCTCACCTCAGCCTCTTGAGTAGCTGGGACTACAAGGCTCAATCCACTGCACCTGGCCATTTTCATCTTTATTTAAGAAAACCAGGCTGGGCGCGGTGGCTCAAGCCTGTAATCCCAGCACTTTGGGAGGCCGAGACGGGCGGATCACGAGGTCA
>NW_012111031.1:3019373-3064283 GCF_000951035.1 Colobus angolensis palliatus
AAAAAAAATCAAAATAATTACCCACTGTGCAGTGCAGATGCCTAGCACAGGGGTGGAAGGTGCTTTCCTCACTAGGGCGCTGGGGTACAAGCCACAGCAAGAGAGGCTGGCTCTTGGGTGGGGGTACAAGTCCGTACAGTACAGGACTAGCAGCAAAGTCCCTTAACCAACTGCTGAGCTCCCTGCACAAAGAGGCCCCCAAGGCTAGGACCATCTAACCAGCCGTTGCTCAGTGGCCATTTCCTTTCAACTTACCATCTTCTGGCTCCTGCCCCAGCGCTCTCTTGAAAGGCACTTTCTAGATTCCTTCCTTTTGCCAAACTCTGTGGTCTTTCCATTGCCTGTATCCTAAGGTTACCAAATTTAAAAATAAAAATAGAGTGCCCATTTAAATGTGGATTTCAGATAAATGATAAATGATTTTAAAATATAAGTAATAGGTACGCCATACTTTTTAAGTGCGGTAGCGTGATCAGAGCTCACTGCGGTCTCAAACTCCTGAGTTCAAGCAATCCTCCCACCTCAGCCTTTCCAAGTAACTAGGACTACAGGGGCATGCCACCACATGCAGCTAATGAAGAAAAGCATTTTTTTGTGGAAATGAAATCTTGCTGTATTTCATTTCAAGGCTGGTCTTGAATTATTGGTCTCAAGTAACCCTCCTGCCTCGGCCTCCGAAAGTGCTGGGACTCCTGGTGTTTGCCCCACGCCTGGCCTTTAGTGTGTCATGCTAATACTATTAAAATATATGTTGTTTATCAGAAGTTCAAATTAAGTTTCAGGCTCTGAATTTCATCTGGCAACCCTACTTCATTCTCTTTGTGTTCCCCGTGGTGCGTGGCCCCATGGCCTCCGACCCTCCGTGAAATGGTCTTCCTTCAGGTTGTATCACATGCATCACATGCTTTTCCTTTTCTGCTCTTCTGCCTGCTTTGGTGACTTCCAGCCAGTGCAGGGATCATTAGAGTGCATCTCTCTGCCTCTACTGTGATCTTGGTAACTTTCTCCTAGTCGGGGCCATCTATTTCTATCACTGAAATCAGTGGTTCGCAAAGTGGGATCCTGGAGTTGTAGCAGCAGCACCATCTGCAAACTACACAGAAATGCAAACGCTCAGGCCTACTTTAGAATCATAACTTCTGAAGTGGGCCCAGAAATCTGTATTTTAAGAAGCCCTCTAGTGTTTCTGATGCAAGCGAAAGTTTTTGAGCCACTGGATAAAATAATCATTTCCATGCTGTTGCCTCCCAGATCTTTATGGCGAACCCTGACTTCATACCCAAACTTCTCTCTAGAATTTCAAGGTGGAGTATTTTGGGGAATGTTAATATATGAGAGGAGAAAAAAAAAAAGCTGTATGGTCAAAAAGAGCTTATATAGTATTGCAACATTTCTTAAAAGTATTTAAAGTGGTCAGGCGCAGTGGCTCATGCTTATAATCCCAACATTTTGGGAGGCCAAGGAGGGCAGATGGCTTGAGCTTAGGAGCTTGAGAACAGCCTGAGCAACATGGTGAAACCTCGTCTCTACAAAAAAATTCAAAAATTACCTGGGTGTGGTGGTGTGCACCTGTAGTCCCAGCTACTCAGGAGTCTGAGGTGAGAGGATCACCTGAGTCCAGGAGGCTGAGGCTGCAGTGAGCTGTGATTGTGCCACTGCACTCCAGCATGGGTGACAGAGTGAGACCCTGTCTCAAAAAAAAAAAAAAAAAGAGCGTTCGACTAAAGGGTCCTATCTGCAGGAGCCTGCGGAAAAAGCAACAGCAGAACTTTTCCAGCTGGATGGCTTCTTTGGAACCACAAAGTAGCCCCCCTTATCCGTAGTTTCGCTTTCTGAGGTTTCAGTTACCTATGGTCAACCATGGTCCAAAACTATTGAATGGAAAATTCCAGAAATAAACAGTTGTTTTCAGTCGAGCGTGCCCTGGGTAGCGTGATGAAATCTTATGCCATCCCGCTCTGTCCCACTTGAGACATCAACCAGCATCACCTGGGAATTCAATAGAAATGCAGGTTCTTGGGCCCCACCCCAGACCTGCTAAATCCAAACCCTCTGGGGGAAGCCCAGCAATCTGTGGCTTAACACGTCCTCCAGGTGATTCTGATGCAGGCTGAAGTTTGAGAACCACTGACCCAGAGAATTAGTGTGGGGAATAAAAAGCCTTATAGCCCTTAGTACACAGGTGTGCACTATTTAAAAAGTGTGTGGTGTTTTCCTAAGGCGGCCGGTTGAGTCGGCCCCTCTCCCCTCCGCTGTAGTGTACACCAGGGAGGGACAGGTTGTGTGATTGCCACAGAGCATTCCTGTGGAGCCCATGCCCCGTGCACTCAGAAGAGGAAACGTGATTTCGAAGGCTCCTCATAGAAGACTAGGGGCTCTGTAATAGTTAGGGTTTGGAATCCTTAGAAATTGGACTTATAATTAAATATTGCATCCCATCTATGTTTAAGTAATGCCACTTTTAAAACACTAAACCTAAGCTGGGTGTGGTGGCTTATGCCTATAATCCCAGTACCCTGGGAGGCTGAAGTGGGAGGATCGATTGAGGTCAGGAGTTGGAGATCAGCCTGGGCAACATAATAAAACCCCATCTCTTAAAAAAATTATTTTTTAAAATTAGCTAGGTGTGATGATGATGTGCGCCTGTAGTCCTAGCTACTTGGGAGGCTGAGGTGGGAGGACTGCTTGAGCCTAGCAGGTTGAAGCTGAAGTGAGCTATGATCAAGCCACTGCACTCCAGCGTGGGTGACAGAGGGAGACCCTGTTTCTAAAACAAAACAAAACAAAACATACTAGACCTGTGCAGCCACTACAATTTGCTTCCACATACTGGCAAATGTCATTATGACATGAGTAGAAAGGGTCAGGAGAGGGTGTGTTTGAATTTTAAACACCATTAGCACGTTGCCTGTGTCTCTTTGAGAACCTGGCACAGGGAACTCTTGGATCGCAGCGGATGTTGTGCAATAGCTCTTTGAACATTTCCTTCAGAAGTGGAAATGTCTCACGTAAAAAAGAGGAACGTCCAGACAGTGCAAACCTGATGTTCTGCACTTCCATCTGATCTAAATGGTGAATCCATGTTGGTCTAGATGACACAATACACATTTCAAACAGAGAATGCCATTAGAAAGTTGATTGATTTTGACATCATCACACGGACTAGTTTTTCTAGTGTATTGTGTTATACACATGTGGCACTTAGCAGTTGCTTGGTGAATATTTGCCATGGGAATGAATGAAATACAAACCCTCTTCCAAGGTTGGCAGCTCACCTAACAAAAGTGGTTCCCCCTGCAGAAGGGAGAGGGGGCTCAAAGAGAAGTGGCTGGCATGCCAGCACGGTTCTCTGTTAGGGTGGAGAGAGTGGCTGGCCCATAGCCTCCATGATTACCACCCTGGGTCGGGTGGGTAGGGAGCCCTGGACTGGAAACCAGAGCTCAGTGATTCTCCTGCTCCAGTGATTCGCTGACTTGGCCTCCCTTTTCCTAGCCAGTTGTCAGTGTAAGAACAGGCCGCTCTCTGCTGGGCTAGAGAAAAACTTTAGATCTTAGAACAACTTTTTAAACATTTTCCACCATGACCCACAGTTAGAATACATTTTATTTTGTAAACCAGGAAAGACACCAACCAAAACATAATTGAAACAAAAGTTTCACAGCACAGTAGTTACCTTACTACATGTGATGCACAATGGACTGTATTCTTGTCCACGCTGTTCCATTAAGGAAAAATGTGGCACACTTAGTGATTTCACAGTCCACTAGTGGGCTGAGACCACACAAGAATCCTGCAGGAAGGGATGGCCTTCAGGCCCTCCATCTCAGGGAACATCTGGGAAGGGAAGGGTGATCCTCCTTATGCCCACACCTGGAAACATGCTTAAGTCCCAGGAAAGTGTCATGTAAATCCTTGTTTTCTAGAATCTGAACAAGAAAGCTCAAAAGAGAGGTCTTTGCTTCTACATTTAGAATATTATACATAAGCCAGGTGTGGTGGCTCTTGCCTGTAATCCCAGTACTTTGGGAGGCTGAGGCAGGAGGATTGTTTGAGGCCAGGAGTTTGAGACCAGCCTGGGCAACACAGTAAGACCCCAACTTTACAAAAAATTTAACAAGTAGCCAGGCACGGTGGTGCATGCCTGTAGTCCTGCCTACCGGGGAGGCTGAGGTGGGAGGATGGTTCGACCCTAGGAATTTCAGGTTGCAGTGAGTTAGGATTGTGCCACGGCACTCCAGCCTGGGCAACAGGGTGAGATCCTGTCTCTAAAAAATTAAAATAAAGTATTATATACGTCCCAATAAGGTTTTTTGCTGTGACCTTCCCTTGGGAGGTAGCCACTCCTGACTGCTCCAGAGAGGAGCTCCCACGCGTAGAAGGACTGTGGCAGCTGCTGTACTCAGTGCTACCAAGCAGACAGTTACAGAGGCTCAAGGCTGGCACCACCACTGGCAGAACCCCTACATCAGTGCTCCCCAAAGTATTTCTCACTCCATGAGATTTTACTAAGTGTTCTTGGGGAGGGAAGATGGGGAGTTGGTTCTGTGATAAAATAAGGAGATGTTGGTTGAGAAAACTTCTCAGAGCCTCTGACATGCTATGTTGTGTTATGTGTGTTAAATGTTTCGGGTGTGGTGGGGGGAACACAATGTGGTATTTTCCTACCATATTTAACCCCAGATCCATTTTTTCCAATAATCCCTGAAAATCTGGCAGAACACAGTTTAGGGAATGCTTCTTCAAGTGACTGCAATCTGCTTCTTCCACTAGCTAGGAGAAAAAGCAAACTAGAGACTTCATTCCTGCGCCAATTGTGGACCGGGCTGGGGACTGAGCTAGGGCTTTGGCTAAGAAAATGAGAAAGCAACAGAACTTTGAGTGCATGTCGGGCAGACCATTGTTATTTATGTATTCATCTTTTGTAGTTTTAACTATTCAAAAGAGACTATGGTGGCCTATGGCCGAAAGTAATTTAGACACTCACCGAAGCTATCCAAACTGTGGGTTGTGAAGCAGAGACATCAAGTCAGTGAATCAACACAGCTGCCTCTCCAGCCTCCAAGTCTCAATGTGACTTTATGTCTATCTGTCATTATAACTCTGAAGTTATAGCATCTGTCACTTTTCTGGTATTTGTAGATTTGAAGATTCATGAAGGTCTCAGGACAAATTCTTCATAAAAATCAAGATCCTATTGTAATTTAGGTTTGAATTTATCAATCTGAAAGCCCCAAAAAAGGTCCCATGTACAGCTGTGAAAGCTGTACCCTGCCCACATCTTGGGGGTGCCATTCATACAGAAGGTGGTGTCAATGAAGCCCTTTAGAGCTGAGTGACAACAGTAACCCTCTAAAAATATTTTTGTTTTAAACTGTAAAAAACAAAACAAAGTTACAGAGTTGTTGATCAGAATGTCCTGTGAGTTCTCTTTCACTCTTGACTAAATCCATTGGCTGGTGTTTTTCAGTAAGGACAGCATCTTGGCTTGGGAGTAGGTGAGCAACTTAAACACTGGATTCAGACTCCAGCTCACCAGCTCCTGTTTGGGCAATCCAAGACTCATTTCCAAAACAGGAATGCTGATGACAGCACTCACCCCACCAAGCTGAGGTGAGATAAAGCATATTAAATAACTCTTTACAAATGTCATTTGTAGTCACCGGAGAAAGCCATGTCCTGCTGAGCTCTCTACTCTCAAATGTTGATGCCCAAAGTTTGCCGCCCCATGGCCAGTGGCACTGGGAAGGTCCCGTGGGCAGTGTCAAGGAGAAGTGGGTTGCAATACAGTTGCTTAATACTTCTGAAAGAGGGTTTTATTGTGCCTAAACTTTATGATTTGCTGTGATCTGGAGAGAGGTGGGACCCCAAACACTGGAGTCTACCTAGAATTCCTTTTACTTCTAAAAGTTTTTGCATCCATACATAGGTATTAAATCATTTCTTGGATCAAAACTGTCATTATCCTGGTTCCTTGTAGATGTACTGTTACATTGACATCCAAAACATAAAATGCACTCATGATCTCAGAGGTGGCAGTTTTGGGGGCAGCATCTCTGTGTATCACTTAACTGTAAAATGAACAAACATCCTTCCGAAGAGTAGGAGAATGAGGACTTCATGAAACCATCACACAGAGCACACTTTGAGATGTGGGATTTCGTGATGGTAAAATGGGCATCCCTTAGGAGGTACTTGGGAAGGAAACTAGAAAGGTTGGCACAGTTACATTTCATACCTTGGTTAAATAAATCATGCGGTCTATTTCTTAACCAACTGGCACAACTGCAACCCTCTTTCCATTCTTAACAGGATCTGTTCCTCACTTTCAGTCTTTATTTCTCTACACACTTGTTTTCCCCGAAGTCTTAGAACTGCAAGAGGAGCCTGGCTTGGCCATGCTGGTTACCCCATCGTCTTCATGTTAGCGCTTGTCTCGGTGTAGCCTGCTGTGTCTCCTCCAGTGTCCCCTGCAACTTACCCTGCAGTGTCCCTGCTTCTGTGTAAGCCTGTCGGCCTGGACTTCCTTGCGAGCAGCAGTTTACAGGCCGCCGCTCTGTACTTCTTTGAAATGAGGTTGTAGATGATTGGGTTGATAGATGCGCTCAGATAGAAAAGTTGCAGAGCGACGATGTTAAAGTACTGAGAGAAGTACATCATCCGCAAATCTTCTGTGTTTATGTAAATGATTCTGCCAACGTGGAATGGCAACCAGCAAACTATGAATGCCAGAACCACCACCACTGCAACGTAAGACACAGCACCAGTATTAACAAAAGCATTGGGAAGCAAATAAACCCCCCACCCTCACAAGGAACCATCTGCAGTAAATAACAGCAAAATAAATTAGAGAAAACTTCTACCTAGCCAGATCCTCACCCCAGAAAAAAATGACCAGGCTGCAGGACATTTGCTTTAAAACTGCATAGTAGGTTCCTATATGTGTTATCAAGGCTGGACATAAACCAGAAGGAGCAATTTCTCTGAACAAGCCGCCTTGGCAGGCTTCCTTCCACAAACCCACTTCGGAGACAAGTTTTCTGTTCTCTGTTGAAAAGAATTCTACAACAGGTCTGCACAATCTTTACTTTTTGATATGAGCAAGGTTTACTTTAGCCTTCAGCATCACTTAACATTAAATAAAACATTTTAGCTTAATGAAATCTCCCTCATCTTCTCAAGGGCACTGTGAGGACTCCTCATCTGTGGCATCTAACAGGTGGTTGGATTAAGAATTTCCAACTCTCCTTCCTGGTCTCAGAGGCTCTGGAAAAGCACTGCTGGTTACTGAATCAGATCCGGGGGTTCCACCCTCAAAGCGCCCTGGTGTCCCCCAGAGCTCCTGGGGGACAGGACATGGTTTTCTGGGGGGACAGGAAGTACGGGCGGGTGGAGGCTGGAATCGAAATAGTAAAGGGAGCTGGAAGCGGCGCCCAGAGCTGAGCGAGCAGGGGAAGGGGACCCAGCGTTTGCGCGGCCCCCGGCGGGGCGGACCGCAGGCAGGCGTCTTTGGAACCGCGGTGGCTCCACTTACGCAGGACGCGGACGGTCTGCCGGTGGCCTCTCTCCCGCCCCGAGGCGGCCGGGCCTCGCAGCGGCCGCCGGCTACTCCACAGCTCGCGCCCGATGAGCCCGTAGAGGATGCTGAGGCACAGAAAGGGCAGGAAGAAGTAGGCGGTGGTGACCCACAGCATGACACGCAGCGCACCCAGCTGCGCGGGGCTCGGCCGGCATTCGCGGCTGAACAGCGCCGCGGCCTCCGCGATCTCGAGCCCCGACGGCGGGGACGGCGGTGGCGCCCGCGAGAGCCAGAGGGGCGGCGACGAGGCGGGAGGCGAGGGAGCGAGCTGCGCGGTGCCATTGAGGCCCGGGACCACGGAGATGCCAGGGTCCTGCTCAACGTCCACCAGAAACAAGAAGGGCCCGGCAGAGAGCAGTGCCACCGCCCAGAGCACAGCGATGAGCGCGCGGACGCGGCGCCGGGTGACCAGGACGCGGGCGCGGAGCGGGCGACAGATGGCCAGGTAGCGCTCGACGCTGAGCGCCGTCATGTGCAGCAGCGTGGCGTAGGTGCAGCCCTCGCCCACGTAGAGCGACAGGCGGCAGAGCAGCGACCCGAACACCCAGGGCCGCGAGCGCCAGAGGCGGTACAGGTCGAAGGGCAGGCCGAGCAGGATGAGTAGGTCAGACACTGCCATGCTGCCCAGGTACAAGTTGGTGGTGGTTCGCATGTCCCGGTAGCGCCCGATGAGCAGCACGGTCACCACGTTGCCGCTCACCCCGACGGCGAACAGGCCCAGGCACACGGTGGTCACCGGCACCAGCGCCCCCAGGGGAAAGGGCGAGCAGCGGCGCTCGTCGCAAGGCGGCAGCGCGGCCCATGGCGGCTCCCGCGCGCCCTCGGGGCCGTCGCTGCTGTTCCAGCGGCTGCCCATGGGTGCTCCCCGCGGCCGTCGCGTCCCGGGTCGGGCTGGGAGCCTGGCTCGTGGTCCCGCTCGGTGAGCGCCTCCTTTCCCAGCCCGCGCGCTGCGGGCGCGGACCGTCAGACGGCGGAGAGCTGTGCTGCGCTGCGGGGCTCGGGAAGCGGCTCTGCAGGGTGGGCACCTAGGCGCTCCGCAGCTGGCTGCGCGCAGTCTCCGCCCACGGCCGCGGCCCGCCCCGGCCCGGCCCTGCTCCCGCGCCCTCTCCGGGGCCCATGCATCTCTGGGGCGCTTCCCTCTCCACCAGCTGGAATACCCGGCGCCCTGAGCGCACGAGCCCTACGCCGTACTGTGAGCGATGTCTGCACCCGAGAGAGCTTTGGTTACTGGACCCAGCACTGTACGGGCGCTTTTGTCGGTCCGGTACACAGGAGACCTTCGAAGGGATCTTGGTCTGGTGGCTGGTAGCTGCCGCTTGATGGTGGAGGAGGGCTCACGGTAATCCTCAGGAAGCCATAATGCTAAATAGTAGCAGGGGAGTCTAGACCAGAGTCTGGAGCCTCTCCTGTCTAATCCTGGCTCTACAACCGAGTAACTGCGTAATCTTGGGCCAGTCCTAGGCTGGGCCAGTCCTGGGCTTGCCCAGCCCAGTTCTCCTCTTCTGTAAATTCGCGAGTGGTGGAGGGAGCTGACCATATAATTGACCAAATAATTTTTCTTTTTTCTCTTTGTTCTCTCTCTCTCGCTCTCTCTCGCTCTCTCTCTCTCGTCGTCCAGGCTGGAGTGTAAGTGGTGCGATCGCAGCTCACTGCAGCCTCGACCTCCCAGGCTCAAGCAGTCCTCCCACCTCAGCCTCCTGAGTAGCTGGGAGCACAGGAGCGCCCATGCCCCGCTAAATTTTGTGTTGTTTTGGTATAGTCGGGGTTTCGCCATGTTGGCCAGCCTGGTCTCGAACTCCTCACCCAAGTGATCCACCCTTCTCGATCTCCCAAAATGCTGGGATTACAGGCGTGAGCCACCGTGCCCGGCCGTGACCATTAATTTCAAGGATCCGTGAGCATGTTTATTTATTATAAAGAACAAGACAAATATTTACGTGGACACTAGAGTACTTTCACATGTGATATGTCGTTCTTATGTACAATATGTTTCATAAACTTAAAAATCTAGACTATTTGTCAACACCGGAAAGAACGAAAATTGGGGAAAGGGGCTAAAAGGGATGTAAGCGTCTGTTCAATGTGGTCTTAATAACAATAGCTAACACTGAGAATTTAGATGGATCTGCTCCTGTGCTCTCCATTTAATCCTCATGGCCCTCCTTTCGCCCATGAACAAAGCGGGTCTCACTTGAGATCAAACAGGCAGTAAGAGGCGGGACTGGGATGTGGGCTCTGGTCGGCCTAATCCCAGAGCTTGCAAGACCGACGTCCCACTCACTGCCCAGCTCCACCCCCTCGGCTTAAATCCTCAACCTCTTTTCTGGACCTGACACCTGGCTTTGCCTAGGGACAAGCTTCTCCTGCAGTTCTCTCTCACATGCAGACTGTGAGTTTGGAGGAAGGACACCCGTCGCCTCCCTCATCGGTGCTGTTTCCAGCGGTCCTAAAACCTAGCTTTGAGTGTGACTTAATCAGACCCCGCCCTCCCCAGCGCTTTCCCGGGTGGTCACCCGCAGTCCCTGAGGATCAGGTGCCTGCGCTCTTTCAAGCACTGCATCTGCGGCCGTTCACACCCATGGCGAGTCTTGGAATGCCTTGGCCTCTAGTTTGTTGACCTCCTTTCCACCTATGACCTTGCTCTCCACCCGCTCTCAGCCGCGCCTGTCGACGGACCTTACACCTCACGGTTGCCGGGACCTGCCAGCCTTCCTCCACCTCCACTCCACTCTTCCTGACCTCCGCCCACTCTCTTTTTAGCTCTCTTCCCCTAGCACCTCAGTTCCGGTAATCCTTCAACCCACTGCGACCTCCATCGGTGGCTCCTCCTTCCTTTTCCCGGTCTCTTGCCTGCCCCATGTCTTCACTTTTCTTCCTTTACCCAACGGAAATTCCACGGGCAGCCGCCATCGCGCCCACACAGACGCCCTTGACTCCCTTGCTGTTTTCTCCATTGTCAGCCTCGTCCATCCGCCAAGAGCACCACAGCCCCGGTGAGGCCGAATTCCCTGCCTACTCCTGGCGTGCTCCCACATGGCGTTGTTTCACTTGAAAGCACGACCTCTAGCGGGGTGCTTCGTTCCCCCGGCCCTCCCAACTCTCACCTGACCTCATTCACTCTCCCACCACCAGGCTACTGGTTTATACCCCCTCCTCTCTCCTTAGACCCAACATCCCCCACCACCTCCTTTGGGTGGTTTCCTTGCACCCTGTTTCTCTGAAGATGACTACCACACACCCACCTCCGCTCATGCTCCCCTGGGACAGTTGGTGGTACTTGCAGTTGAAGTCAGCTCTGCCCCTTAAGTGCTCCTTTCTCCTCCTCCAGATATCACTGCCTCAGTTCTT
The DNA here is from genome assembly GCF_000951035.1 of Colobus angolensis palliatus. NCBI lineage: Eukaryota > Metazoa > Chordata > Mammalia > Primates > Cercopithecidae > Colobus > Colobus angolensis. Next base: position 3,030,298 of record NW_012111031.1, read on the forward strand.
TCTCTCTCTCTCTCTTGTCATCAGTTTTTCTCTTCTGGATCATTTTCATGCAAAACTCCTCAAAATTGTTTCTGTACTCACGGTTTCCACTTTTTCTTCCTCCCTGTCTCCTCCCCCTAGGCAGAGAAAATGTAATTTCTTCATTTATAGTTGATTTGATTTTCCCCTGTGCTCTCAACAAGAGAAATGAATGCTCTAGCCCAGGTAAGGCATGGTCCAGGCAGACCAGTTAAGCAGCCCCTCTGTGCAGTGTTCAGTTCTCTCAGGCATCATGCCTTTCCCCAAGGTGGCCCAGGTGTATGGGGAGAGGGGTCAGTGGCTTAAAGCTCGAGGGAGAGGTCCTTATGAAGCTTCATGCTGGCTCCTGGGGTGTGAGGGGCTGGCATTCGCTAGACTTCAGTTCCATGTCCCCTTCTGCATGGTCACCAGTGGCTCTGCTAGCCTTGGAGGCAGGGGCCTGTGGTTGGTGAAGAGGTGGCTTCTTTCTTTCACTCAGATGATGCTTCCAGGAGCACTCTCCATGGCTGTCATGGGCTGCGAACCCCTGAGTCTCTTTGGTTTTTCCCATTTGCTCCTTGGCCGGATGGACTACCCCAGCCTCTGCTGAAGGTTCCCTTTCTCCCTTCCCCACCCACCATGGTGGCGCTGAGGCAGGCTCACTGTGTCTGCAGTCAGCATCCTGGCTGTTGTGAATTACTCACCTCCATTCAGGCACTCCCTCTCTCTACTGTATTTTCTCCATATTGCTTATTATCAACTGACATGCTATTTAGTTTACTTAGTTATTTGTTTATTATCTATCTCTATCTCCCAACATGTGCACCAGAAGGCAGAGCTTTAATCTACTGTGTTCACTGCTGTTTCCTTAGTGCCTGGCACAAAGTGAGAATTTAATAAATATTTGTTAACTTGGAGAATGAATGAGCTTCTGCAGAACCAGGTACCATTGTTTTCTTTACAATTCCTAGCAGTTAAAACAGTGCTCTGATTGCAGTGGGTGCTCAGTAAGTATTCACTGATACTTCAGCTTAAGACAGGATACTGATATGGAGAGGTGGAGACCCAGTGGGCTTTTTGGATAACATTGCTGTGCTGAGGTTCAAACATAACTTGGCCCTTAGGACATATCTGAGCTCTTATGATGAGGTGGCATTCAATGTTTTAGGAAGGAATGGGACCAGATCTGTTTCCTACTTTGTGTTTCTGTAGACATTCACCAGCTTCCTGACTTCATAGTTCATCTAGTGAGAAGAAGTTCTCAGTAGACCAGGAGCATGGGCATCTCTCTTCTCTACTCTTGGAGTACCTCTCCGCCTGTAACTCATGTGGGGCAAGAGTGGGTCTAGGTCTGGCCCGGCTGTGGCCTGCATCCCCAGAGGCAAGAAGTTGGTGTCATCAATAGGCTTTTGGCTCCGGGCTGGAGGCCTCACTGGTTGGCTTTTGATGAATATAGAGGGATGACCTGGATGAATATAAAGCCAATGCTTGCTGTTTGCAAGGCACTGTTCCAAGTCCTTTCATATCTGAATGCATTTCATCCTCCACAGCAATCTAAGGCAGCAGGTTCTTTTAGTATCTCTATGTTAGAGACGAGAAGAGCAAAGCACAAAGAAGTGACCCCAGGTCACTGGGACAGCCAGTAAGGGTGGTGCTATCCACTTCCAGAGTCCATGGGCATAACCACTGCACTGGGTAGCCTCTTGCTATATAGACCATGGCACCACCAGCTGCAGAGAATGCTAGGTTATGATCTGGAGTCTGCTAGGAAAGTGTCTTCCAGTTTGTATCTCAGAAACCAGATTTTATGGGCAAATTGAAGATCTGGAAAGTTGTGAGGAGCATTAAAATAGATCCATAACTTGTATAATAGCTTACTTATGGAAGCTTGTAAACACTCTACAGGCTTTACACTCTTTTCCCCACGTAAGAGCAGGGCATGAAGTTTGTAGAGATGGGGTCTCCCTAGATTGTCCAGGATGCTCTTGAACTCCTGGTCTCAAGTGATCCACCCTTCTCTGCCTCCCAAAGTGCTGGGAATACAGGTGTGAGCCACCAAGCCTGGCCATTTCATAATGTTTTGAACCAACCTTTTACAATTGGGAAATTTCGTGTGAAGTTCTGGATTGTTAGCATGATATCTTAGGCCTAGGCAGACCAAATTCTTTAATAACTCCCAAGGACATCCATAAAATATTGTAAACCAGGCACATGCCGCAAGCTGAGAGGAGTGGTAACATCCAGGGAGGTGAGGGAGTTTGAGAAGGAAGCATTGTCTTGCAAAACTGGAAGCTGTGGCAGCTCTGAGCTCATGTTCCCCAAAGGCTGCCACCTGCAGCCTGTAGGCTGGTGCCACTCTGCAGGCACCCCACAGCTGTCACCACACACAAGGTATTTGTGGCTTCACACTCAGCCCCTTCCTCATTCACATGACCCACTGGGTCCTCTACACCCCAGGCACCAGGAAATGGTATCTTTAGTAAAACGCAGAGATAGCAAAGCTGGCCCTGGAAGGGAGCCCCTGGCAGAGAAGTTCAAGGCCAGCTATTTCCCAATCTCACCACATTGACGGGGGACTCAGTCTTTCCTAGGTTTTCTCTTTACATGGCAGGGCAAATTCAGGCAAGACTTTTGTGGAGTGTGGGTTCCTATTACTCTGTGGCTATTGCTTTAGCACTTTTCTTTTCTTTTTTTTGAGACGGAGTTTCACTCTGTCACCCAGGCTGGAGTACAGTGGCGCGATCTCAGCTCACTGCAACCTCTGTCTCCTGGGTTCACGCCATTCTCCTGCCTCAGCCTCCTGAGTAGCCGGGACTACAGGCCCACCACCATGCCCAGCTAATTTTTTGTACTTTTTTTGTAGAGACGGGGTTTTACCGTGTTAGCCAGGATGGTCTCGATCTCCTGACCTTGTGATCTGCCCGCCTTGGCCTCCCAAAGTGCTGGATTACAGGCGTGAGCCACCGTGCCCGGCCCGCTTTAGCAGTTTTCTGTTAGTCCCAGTTTCTCCTGAGAGACAGACAGGCTCAGCGTGGCAACAATTACCAAGGGGGATGGATGGTGGAGGGGGAACAAGCCCTTGGGAGGGTGGGAGGGAAGAGGTTATAGGCCTTATACTACTGGATATGAACATTCTTACTGTGTAGCTGCTGCTATTGGTAAAATGTGAAACTGAAAAGGTAATTTCTTCTTTAAGACCTCTGTGTCATCCTAGAAGGATTAAGAATGAGATAGAGCTGATAACTTTGGTCTGGGCAGGCCAAATTGTTTAATCGCTCTCAAGGACATCCATTAAATATTCAGTTGTAAGCCAGGCACATGCCACGGGCTGAAAGGAGTGGTAGCATCCTGGAAGGTGTGGGAGTTTGAGAAAAAAGAGACAAGTTGGCCTGTGTCCTTAGCAAAATGAACTTATTGACTACGTCAGTTTTATGGACTTGATGCCCAGGATTCTCTAGTCTTACATTAACCTGTGTATCAGTTTATAAGTTTTATATTCCCTTCTTAAGCAATTCAGGTGAAATTCACATAAAATTAACCATTCTGAGGTGACAAACTTATTGGCATTTGGTGCCCTCAGTGTTGTGCGACCACTGCCTCTGTCTGGCTCCTGAGCATTTCCATCAACCCAGCACCCACTGAGCAGTTACTCCCCATTTCCTCCTCCCTCCAGCTCTGGCATCCACTAATCTGTCTCTATAGATTTACTCATTCTGGATATTTAACACACATGGAATTGTACAATACGTGACTTCCTGTGTCTGGCTTCCTTCATCGTAGCGTGTTTTTGAGGTTGGTCCACATGGTAGCTATATTCATTTTTGAACATGTCAGCGTGTGTCAGTTGTGGTAAGTGGCAAAAATGGCATTTTCATCCTTGGATGAATATTTAAGATGGGCTATTCTTAAGGACTGAGTGTGGGCTCAAAATGGTAGTAAAAGTATCAGGGGATGAAATTCAAGAGGAAAGAAATTAGGGTTTCTCATTTAGTCTGTTATGCTTGTACCAGATTCTTCTCATCTGATTTCTTTCTGTTCAATCCTTAGAGGGTTGTGGCTTGCTTTGCATATGATGAAGTGCTTAGCACAATGCTTAGCAAACAGGTGGTACTCAATCAATAAATGCTATCATAAATGCACTATTAAAGTCAAATATAAATTTTGGGCCAGACAGCAGAGGATAGTGGTCAAGTGAGGGAGCACCAGACCAATCACCTGGATCAAACCCCAGCTTCATCATTGGTTAGCCATGAGACCTGTGGCAGAGAGCTCGACTTCTCTGTGCTGCAGATAATGCTTACTAGAGCAATTAAGAGGACTGTATGAGATGCCCAAGGTAAAGAACTGAACACAATGCTTAGGACACATTAAATGTTCCACAGATCCTAGACATAATGATTTGAATGGGTCACGTGGCTTCAAAATCTGTTCAGTTTTGAAACTGTTTTCTCTTGGCAAATTTCCCATAGTAAGTAGAAATGGCACAGTCACCCTGTTTATGAGACAAAAAATAGCCATTACAGCATCTAAACATTTGAGGGCACCACTCTGGACACAGAATTTGATGACCACCTTAATGAAATCTTGGTTCTTTTGTTGATTTTCTTTTTTCCTCCAAGTTTTTTCTCCCCCCTTAGGAGCATCAGAGAGAAAATGATACATAAACAAAAGGGATACATATTCTCAAGGGCATATACTTACAAAATGTATATGAAAATAGAACATTTAAAAACTCTAAAAACATGAGGCATCATCTTTTTTGATGATGGGAGTTAGGTTACAGAATCACTCTTAAGTTTGGGGGAACTATTTTCGTTCTTTTCTTTTTTTTTTTGAGATGGAGTCTTGCTCTGTCACCCAGGATGGAGTGCAGTGGCGCGATCTTGGCTCACTGCAGTCTCCACCTCCCTGGTTCAAATGATTCTCCTGCCTCAGCCTCCTGAGTAGCTGGAATTACAGGTGTGCACCACCATGCCCAGCTAATTTTTGTATTTTTAGTAGAGACAGGGTTTCACCGTGTTGGCCAGGCTGGTCTGGAACTCCTGACTTCGTGATCTGCCCACCTTGGCCTTCCAAAGTGCTGGGATTACAGGCGTGAGCCACCGCACCTGGCCTATTTTCTTTTAAAGCCTGTTTGCCTCCTTGAGCCACCATCCTGCAGAAATAATCTTATACTGGTGAGAAGCAAGGGATTTGTGTTGGAAAGCAACCCATGGAATGCTCAAACAGGATGCATAAGATTCTATACTCCTATTTCCAATCTACAGAAAAAAAAGAGGTGACATGCAATCATACTGTCAATCAGTATTATACCCTACTCAAACCTGGACTCATGCTTAGCTGCTTCTGTGATGTTCCTATTTCCAGACTCTCCTTCCGCAGCCCAACATTTTAAACTGTCACGGAGTTGTGGCAATTAAGAGATGTACATGGATTTTAAAAGCACTGAATCGAGTGTGGTGTGGCTCTGTACCTTGTGAGGAAGTGAATGGGAAACGGCCAGTGGACCCCAGCCCAACCTGGGTGGGAAAAAAGGGAAAGAAGGAGGTGATGGCAGAGTTTTCGAATGCTATCATGGAGGAAACCTTGAAAAAGCAGGTGCCTGAGGCCTGGAGCTGTGGGACTCCATTCAGCCACGAAACCATTGTCAGGGACATGGACCCCTTTCTTCACTGCATGATCCCAAACTTCATCCAAAGCCGACTTCTTGGCAGGGCTTCAGAAGGAACTTATGAACTTGGATTTCCATGACAACTGTAATGATTTATATAAGTTCCAGCAGTCTGATGATTTGAAGAGGGCCTCACATCTCTGCTTTAAGGAAAATTCTGTTTGAAGATTTCTGGTCCTGGCTTTCTGGTATTTCTAAAATTTACTGGGAACCAACCACTGACGTGTCCTGTGCTAAGTATGAATTCACTGATGCCCCTGCTGTGCCATGATGATGAGTTAGAAGGGCGCTGGATCGCCTTTATCCTGTACCTGGTTCTTTCCTGGGACAGGAGCCTGGGGGGTACCCCGGACCTGTACAACACTGATGAACACTTTCAGCTGAAGCAGATTGTCAAGTCTCTTACCCCTTTATGGAACAAACTGGTTTTCTTTGAAATATCTGCAGTGTCCTTTCACCAGGTGTCCGAAGTCCTGTCTGAAGTCACGTTTGTCTGTAAGTGGCTGGTTTCATGGTCCTTAACTGACTAGGCCTCCCAACTACTTTGAACCCCCTCACACCTTGGAGCCCTCATACCCCACAGATCATGAAATTTTGTATGATTGGATCAACCCTACTTATCTGGTCATGGATTACCAAGTTCAAACTCAAAAAGAGTCTGAAGAAAGTTCTGAAATTTTCCTGAAGAAATTTCTTAAGCCTGAGAAATTTGCAAAGGTCTGTGAGGCCTTGGTGAATGGAGATGTGGAATAGAGCAGCTGAGGTCCCCTTAACAACAGGTTTTCATGTTTTTTTTAAATCTCAGCTCACTGCAAGCAGTATTTCCTGGGTTCAAGCGATTCTCCCGTCTCAGCCTCCCAAGTAGCTGGGATTACAGGCACCTGCCATCATGCCCGGCTAATTTTTCTATTTTAGCAGAGACAAGGTTTCACCATATTGACCAGGCTGGTCTTGAACTACTGACCTCAGGTGACCCGCCTACCTTGGCCTTCCAAAGTACTAGGATTATAGGCGTGAGCCACCATGCCCGGCCAACAAAAGGCTTTATGAGAAAGCTGAGGAGAGGAAGCTTCCCGATATATTGAAGGAGTGAATGAAGTTACTTTGCTCTGAGGCACTATTCTTGCTGCTCTCCAACTTCACAGGCCTGAAGCTTCACTTCCTGGCCCCTTCGGAAGATGAGATGGATGACAAAAAAGACGAAGCAGCAGCCTCTGCTGCTGATAGAACTGAGGAAGGGACTGGCCATAGCCCTCCTGAGTGAGAGAATAATCAGGCAGCCATGAGCATCAACGGCCAACAGAGCCATGACCAGACAGACCCAGAGTCAGAGGAAAACGAAACAAATAATGAATCAGGTGTTCCCACATGCCAAAGGGAACTGAGGCATTGGAAGACTGGTCACCACACTTTTAATTTGTGACCATAGCAAGGCGGATTTTGCCCTAGACTTAATTCTCCACTGTGACCGTGAAGGCTGGGAGCCAGAATATGGTGGTTTTACTTCTTACATTGCCAAAGATGAAGATGAAGAGCTGCTAACGGTGAATCCAGAGAGCAATTCTTTGGCATTGGTCTACAGAGATAACAGACTCTGAAATTTGTCAAGCATATTAACCACTGAAGCCTGGAACAAAAGAAAATCTTCCCAAACACAACAGGTTTCTGGGACTTTTCATTTATCTATTATGAATGACAGCACTGGGCAAAGCTGAACAAAAACATGATCCTTCATCAATACTGGGAAGTCTGGAAGAGCTAAGCATGGAGTGAAGGAGAGCTACATGGTAGCTTGCCTGACAGTGTTCTTAAAACTGGTTGTCCTTTAATAGGACTCATAATGATTGTCCTCAACCTAGACCTTGAGCTTGAAACTATGTACTTATCTTTTGATTTAAAAAAAAAAGGTGGCTTTATTTTAAACATTGAGTTCTCCTCTTTCCATACTGGTTTCTTCAGTGAATTTTTCAAGGATTTTTTTTTTTTTATGGTGGTAAAATATTTATAACATAAAACTTACTAGCTTACCCATTAAAAAAGGAAAAAAAAAAAAAAAAAGCACTGAGTGTCCGTCCCCAGGAGGAAGTCCTTGGGATGGAAATTTTAATGGGGGATGAGTGAGAGAATGTTGGATTTTCTGGTGGAAGGCAGACCCAGCAGTGCCACTAACAGGAAGGTTCTGGGCCTCTGGTGGTGGGCGAAAGAAGGTACTAGAAAATAGGGATGTGGGAAAGGCAAGGAGAGGTTAGGGATCTTCTTCCCACTGGGAAGTTTACCTTAGACTCACTGTATTCTTTATATACAGAAAGGAAGTAAGATATTTCATGAGTTGCACAAAATCAAGTCACTAGGATAAAACTTCTAATTTCATTCTTTACTGGGCTTTATATAATAAATATACATCCTCTCATGTTGAAGATTTGTATACTGTTGGGAAAAATGTTTTAAGCTCATTGGAAGAGGGGAGACCATAACATTTCATTTTCTTAAACAGGCATCAAATAATGAATATATATGAATACAATAAACATATCTCAAAAAGAATGATACAACTTTTATTTTCCATGGATTTTAAAGATACTTTTGCTACATAGTTTAGGTATTTTTATGAGCTTTTTTTCATTTGTATGAAGTTCATTCAGCCTTATACAATTTTAAGGTGATATGTTTGGTAGTGTATCTATAATCTTTAAAAAGTTTAGAGTTTTTGGAATGTACAGTATATGAGGTAAAATCAAGATTACATTAAAAATTGTTTTCTCCTCTGCACTAATTTTGCAGTGAGGCTCAAATGGCAAGTATACTATTAAATGACATTTACTATCAAAAATAGGAGGTTCATTTGAATTACTATGAAAAACATAAGCCACTGTAACTTGACACAGTGGCACATTTTACCATTTTAGACATTCAACTATATATAAATCTCTGGGCTATTACACTCAGACTCATTTGTACTGCCAAATGTGGCACTTTAAAGAAGTTTCTAGAAAACAATCGCAATCACTGTTGTTTTGGGGGAAGGTTATCACCCTATACATAAGAGATTAAATTTAAATAAAATGTAAACATACAGTATATTATAGTGACAGGTCATTCTTACCACTTAGAAAGGCCAACTTTATCCATTTCTTTTTTGAACAAGGGTTAATGTTTTTCTACAGCACAGATCATTTGACATAAAACTGTTACAACACATGCCCATTCTATTATAAAAGAAATTCTTCAGAGATCTTCAAAGCACAAAACTTACGTTCTTTTTTCAAAGACTGACAGAAGTGCTTAATCACTAAAATGCCAACTTCAGCAACTAAAAATTAGTGATTTGCTATCCTAAAATTCAAATAATAAATTAAAAAAGCTAGTTACAGGTGTTTTACGGATAACAGATGTGCTAAAACAAGAATTGTAGATAGTTTCATTATAAACTGTATTATTACTGGCAGTCATTGACATCTAGGCAAGATGTACAATGTGATACTTGACAAAATTCAATCTGATCATCCAATAACTCACAAATGCAAGCTCACAAAACATTAATGAATTATGCAATTGCAAAGTGCTCTAATGCAACATTAACCACATGCAATCAACAATTTGGAACAGTATCCAAACAGACATTATACATTAAACGTTTAGTTTTCAAGAAAGAAAGCAGCTTGAAGTTTACTGGTGCAAATTAATTTTGTCTTCAGATTTGGTGCCCCAAACAAAAAGGTTAGGTTTGATTATGAATTCTGATGGTGGTGGCAGCAGTTATGGGAGAAGCAGCAAAAACATATGGGAGTTCTTCACAATTAGCCTATACCCGACAGAGTGAGTGTATGTGTGTAATACATATGTCTACACTTGTTATGTGTGTATGTGTACACTTGTTACCCTTATACATGTACATATAGTTCAAAGGTTCACAAAATAGAAGCCAAATAGGTTTGAAATTCAATTTACTTTTATGATTACTTTCTAAAAAGTATTTAAAAGCACTCAGTTCTTTTCCATGTTCTCAAGACCCGAAGAGGTACTTTTTGAGTAAACATCAAAATATTTTTAGGCCAAGTAAACTGTCTGTGCTTTCTTTAAGTACTTATCTGTGAATTCATGAATATATATTTATAATGAAGAACTCCACATTTATCAGAGAAGCTTTACTTCATGCATACTCTTTCATCCAGTTTTTGTTTCCAAGCCCCTCCAGTTATTCATCATAATCCCACTTACCAAATAATTAAGACAAATGAGGAGGTAGAAATATAGCACTAGATTGCTTTCACAGCATCAGACTTTAACATTTTATATAGCATGTTAGTGTAAATTCTATTCATTCTGATTTTTCACTTGGTAATAATCTTTAAAACAAAAAGATCAGGTTATCACTGTTACACTCATGCCGATTGGTCAAAATATCCATTCTAAATTGTTGCCTCTTAGAAAGTTTTTCTATAAGAAGGCATGTTAAAAAAGAGAAAAAAAAGAGAGAGGGAAAGAAAAAAAGAAGACCCACCCTAACAAAAAAACCCAAATTGATATTTTTGTGGCTTGCATTCTAATAAAGTGCCAGCCTCTACCTAGCAATATAAGCACTGAAAATGGCAAAAATGATGTGCTATAGTCTCAATGCCAGTGCTAAATGCCACTGTTTTTTATAAAAGCAATACAGAAATAATTTTAGTACATGACAAAATAAAATGTAATAGAGTTAAAAAATAAAGTTATATTTTCACTTGATTACAAAGTACTGAATGATAAAGGCAATCAAAATGGAAAAGAAAGCAAACAGCACAAGGATGACGGCAGCACACTGCTCGTCACTCAGTGCCCGTCGGGTCCTTGTGCTTTCCACAGTGTCTCTGTTGGTGTTGGCTGGTGGTTCAGTCCTCTGAGAGATGAAGAGCACTGTGGTGCTGTAGGGACCTACGAGATCCTGGTGTCCCAGAGAGTCTTGGCACTGGCGAATGGCACATACACGGAAGCGATATTCACAGTTCAGCTGAAGGCTGGAATACCGGAAGGAAGAGTCGGGACCTTTGTAAATCTGTTAATAAATTATTGGAAGGAAGAATTACGTGTGAAGGTTGGACGGAAAATGTGTTAAAACTGGCTAGTTTTGGAATCTTTTTGATGTGAAAGCCAGTGAATGCCATTGATTTTATCTTTTAAATGACATGTTAAAAATATCTATCCATTAAAGTACTTATCTGTTTGTTGCATAGGGGCAAGAGAAATTTCAAAAGCGAGGATGTGAGATCTACCCTTATACGGTTCACAGATGAGTTAAGGAGTGCAGATGTGCCCCAGGGCAGCTAGAGAACAAGCAAAATCAGTCCTCAAGCATTTTCCTGCTTTTCTCAAATGTAAGAAGTCATTTTTTAATGAAATAATTCCATCAAAGAAGGGATAGTGTCTACTTTTGCTTCCCCCATTATGTCTTTGTATAACTGATAAATTTCCATACAATTTCAAACATATCTGTTGAATGAAATGGCAAATGAATAAGGGGAGCTTTCTATAGGTGCCTATGGCAAATCACTGTATAACCTCCAGAGAGGGGAGATCACTTAGAATCAGAAAATAGGACCTCCTCTGCCATGCCTTACAAGGGAAATAAAAAGAATGAAATTCCACGGATTTTCAGGGGAGTGTGCTAGTAATTAACCCATTTATGCCAGAGGTTGCAATTTTTTTTTTTTTTTTTTTTTGGTGAAAATCAGACCTTGGCAATAAGCTTGATCAGCTGGATATAAATAACTACCACAAGCTTAGTGTTCCAATAATGGAACACTAGGCATAAATGGGTTAAGAAGATATATACTGGAACTGTTCACCCCTGGCATCCAAGGTCTGCTCTACCACTTCACACTCCAGATGTGATTTTAGACCAACTACCACAGGCATACTAGTAGTTAACATGTATGACAGTTATGAGGATGAAATAAACTAATGCTTGTTAAAGCACTTAGTGCAGTGTTCAGCAAGCAGTCACTGCTCAATCTGTAGGAGCTATCATTTCCAAAAATGAGCAACCTCCGCCCCGCCACTCATTCTGTAGTTGAGAAAAAAGCTCATAGGGTTAAATGACTTGTCAGTTGAGTTTCTCCAGCTAGTTGGTGGGCTACAAGTCAGATGAACCAACATGTGGGGACTTTCAAGTACTTTTTGCTGCCTCAATTGTACCTGTGTTGTAAATCTAATTTTTTTACGTATGGCTTTGCTCTCAAAGTAAAGTAAGATCTCTGTGTCGTTTTTCTATCTCCAGAATCCAGCATATAGCAGGTACTCAATAAAAGGCCATTAAATTAGTGAATTATTGGCAATAAATAAAAATGTGGATGCTGATAACAATATATAAAGGAACTTATTGAAAGAAGCTTTTAAGATAAATCTGAACGAAAATGGTGACTATGCATTAGTTCTAAGGATGCATAATGTTTCAGGGAGTAGAATGTAGAAATGATCCATGTTTGGGAGATGGTACAGGTTGGGTATTCCTTATATGAAATGCTTGGAACTAGAAGCATTTCAGTTTTTTTGACTTGGAATAGTTGCATATTTCCTAGTTGAGCATTCCAAACCTAAAAATCTGAAATTGGAAATGCTCCAATGAGCATTTCCTTTGAGTGTCATGTCGATCCTCAAAAAGTTTCAGATTTTGGGTGGAACATTTTGAATTTTGGACTTTATTTGGGATGCTTCAACCTGTAAAAGGATTCACTTAAAACAGAATGTTGTATGAGAAAGTAGTGTAAAATTGTATACATACACTGAAGTAAATTTAGTAAAAATTAAAAATATGTATTTGTCTTATGGATATAATGGATAATTTTTGTCTTTACATTTTCCATGTGTCTTCATATACCATTCCATGAGCCTGGCAGTATTAGGTTAAGAAAGAAAAACCTCCACAAATGGCATAAGGGTGATAAATGAAGAGATCTGGTACAGACAGGAAGAATACATTAATTACACTGTTGGAAATTTAGGTTAATTCAAAAGGGACCACTGTAGGTGTGTGACATTCAAACAGTGTTTATGGAATCCTAATCATGAGGCTGTGTGAAGGACTGAAGGGAGCTGAGTAGGGCAGGGATTCTTGATCTATATGTAAAAGTGATGAGGCCCTAATGTAGTTTTATGGATTTAGAAACAACTGATTAAGAGTTGATAGGAAAAAAAAATTCATCTAAGAATTTATAGCTTGGAGACCAAGATGATATTGGTGTCCATGACACTGATGAAGTAAAGATGTTGGAGAGGAGATATTGGGAGGGAAGATGATGGGATCAAGTATTCAATTTTGTATTTCAGATGTGGGAAGACATCTAAGCAGGAAGAGAGACAGTTGGCTGTAGATACAGGACTGAAGAAAACAGATTAACTTGCTCAAGCTAATTTCAGATGGTTTATACACCCAAGAAAAGTCATTCAAACAAGCCTCAAGCTTATCCATAAACTACTCAAATGTGGAGTCCCTATTTCCTTGAAACGTGTAATATAATTATATTTTCTTTAATATTAATTTTGCTTCCTCCTTAGAAGGAAACCTACTTATCTGTAAATTACATTTCAAATCTAATTATCATGGCAATTTGCAGATGGCTTAATAAAGAAAAACAATTGCATGTCAGATTTAATCTGACTCTTTGGATCTTTTGTAATTTCAGTTAAGATATTACACAGAGTAGTTACAACAGCACAATACTGGAATAAAACAAATGAATGATCATTTTTTTTTTAGTGGAAGAGGAAAATATAAGACACAATGAAAACAACCCAGCTTAAAAGCCCTCAAAATTAAGAAGGTTACAGCAAAACGGGCAAATCAGATGAAATGTATAGCTATTTAATTAGTCTTTGGAGTGGTATAAAAGCTTATTCTTTATAAAAGTTGTAACAAACATTGGCAACTCTCCACTCTATGTGACTGCTATTCTTGCTTTACTAGAAAGCTATCTTTGAAACCTCTTGGCTAGGAAGGTGACACTCCCTGTAGGATTCCATTATAACTTCATGCCTAATGTCATATTTATGGCACTGCATTATGACTATTATTAATACTATTATTGTAAAAGCCTCCTTATTAGTCTTTCTAGTTCTGCCCTTGTCCTACTGTAGTTTTGACACTAATCAAAACAACCTTGTGTCTGATCACATGAATACCCTTGTCAAAATCCTCCAGTGTCTTCTCATTTCACGTGAAGTAAAAGCCACAGTATGGCCTATTACACCCTACATCACTCCATACCACCTATAGGCCCCTTAGGATTAACTACCCGACCTTATCAACTCTTCCCTTTGCTCTCTCCATCCCAGTCATCTGACTCCTTTAAGTTCATCAGATTTAATAGGCATGTTCCTGCCTCAGTACATCTTCTTGGAACACTCTTTTCCCCATAGTCATCTCCTTTGGCCATGCTGAAATGTCAGCTGAGTGCCCCAAATGAAATAAGACTCAGTGCCCTCCCCCTCCACTACTCCCTATTTCTTTTATCCAATTTTGTTTTTTCTCCATTGCACTTATATCTGACAATGTATTGGCATGTTCATTTGCTTATAGTGTCTTCTTTTCCACCAGAATGTACGTAAGCTCCATGGAGGTAAGGGACTTTTTGTTCAGTGCTGTATCCTGAGTGCCCGGCACAGAGTTCAATGAATACTTATCAGATAAATAAATAATCTGTTCAAGTGTGGTTCATACTGAAAAGATTTGGAATCTTGAGATCTCTGGAAGATAATATATACTGAATACATGTTTGTGAATTAGAAAGGTAAAGATGGCCAAATCTTACAATGAAAATACATAAAAATTAAAAAAGGGTAAAAATATGCATCCACAAATTAGTATCTTGGTACATACCTGTTTGAATTCTGAATCTTTTCCTAACATAACTTGAAGACTGTAAATAACTGGATCACCTTTCATTGGTTGTAAACACTCCCATGTAATTTCACAAATGTGATCATTTACTTTCTCTATTTTGGGTGCTGTAGGAAACAAATATAAATAAAATCTGTTCCACTTGATTTTTAATTTGGTACATCATGCAGACAGTTGTTTTAATAAAAATCAACAAATATTTAAAATCCACTTATAAACTTGAAATAAGTACCAGTGAATTTTTGAAATTTGTATCCAAAGAGGTTAAAATCAGCACTCTTGTATTCTAAGATATGGGATCTCACTCTGCCACCCAGCCTGGAGAACAGTGGTGCAATCATAGCTCACTGCAGCCTCAGCCTCCTGTGCAGCTAAATATACAGGCACATGCTACCATCCCCAGCTAATTCAAAATTTCTTTTGTAGAGAGGCAGGTCTCACTATGCTGCCCAGGCTGGTCTCAATACTCCTGGCCTTAAGTGAGCCTCCCCCTGCAGCCGCCCAAAGCACTGGGCTTACAGGTGTGAGCCACTGTGCCCTGCTTATAGTCAGCATTCTTCTTAAAGCTAAGAGACCCTAAACTTGATAGCAAACAGAAAAAGGACTCAGTGAAACTCTCAATATTATTAGAAAGACTATTCAAGAAGAGTTCTGCTTTTTCTGTTTAAGTACATGATCCAGGATACGGTTCTAGAAGTCTCTGTGATTAGTCTTTAGAGCAATTAACTTTATAGACTTTTCGGCTAAAAATAGAGTGCAGCCCTTGCCAGAGTCACTTTAAAATAAGAACCCCTCTAGGCCGGGCGCGGTGGCTCAAGCCTGTAATCCCAGCACTTTGGGAGGCCGAGATGGGTGGATCACGAGGTCAGGAGATCAAGACCATCCTGGCTAACACGGTGAAACCCCGTCTCTACTAAAAAATACAAAAAACTAGCCGGGTGAGGTGGTGGGCACCTGTAGTCCCAGCTACTCGGGAGGCTGAGGCAGGAGAATGGCGTGAACCTGGGAGGCGGAGCTTGCAGTGAGCTGAGATCTGGCCACTGCACTCCAGCCTGGGTGACAGAGCGAGACTCTGACTCAAAAAAAAAAAAAAAAAAAAAGAACCCCTCTAAAATTAAAAGATAAATGTACTACAAATGTGTGTAAATATGTGTACATGTGTGTGTAAAATTGACTGAAAAACCCACATTAATGAAGAATTTGTTTTGCTTAACAGATGACCAGGCTTTCCTTCTGAAATCTAAATGAATGTAATATCAACAACTCCAAATGTTTAAACAATCAGAGTTTATAATTTTTTTTCTTTAAGCCAATGGCCTAATTAGAAAACCAGCCTACCTATTCCATTTAGTATTTTTATGTTACATTATTAAAAACATCAGTGACAAAAGCCAGTACTTGTCTGAATATGAACGTGCTAGATAAAACAGCTTTTATTATTGAATCTCTACCCTCAGTAGAGATGGGCTTGCCTATATGATTTTGTATAACCGGTGGACATACACTGGATGCTAAATTTTAATATTAGTAAACAAAGCATTTAGGAAAATACATTAAAAAGTAATTTATTGGCCCGGCACGGTGGCTCACGCCTGTAATCCCAGCACTTTGGGAGGCCGAGGCAGGTGGATCATGAGGTCAGGAGATTGAGACCATCCTGGCTAACACAATGAAACCCCGTCTCTACTAAAAATACAAAAAATTAGCTGGGCACGGTGGCTCACGCCTCTAGTCGCAGCTACTCGGGAGGCTGAGGCAGGCGAATGGCGTGAACCCGGGAGGCGGAGCTTGCAGTGAGTCAAGATCGTGCCACTGCACTCCAGCCTGGGCGACAGAGTGAGACTCCACCTCAAAAAAAAAAAAAAAAAGTAGTTTATTATAAAAGAAAATAACTTCAGAATGTATAACTTACCTTTCAAGGCAGCTGGGACAGATTTTGGAGTAGTGAAAATATATTCTTGGGAGAGGGGACCTTCCCCAGCTTCATTACAAGCTTGAATACAGAATTTATAGGATGTTGACTCATTAAGTCTTTGTACTTTGTATGTATGACATGGTCCTCTGTATAGGGATACAAACCTAAAATGGAAATAACTATTAGATAAACCTTATACTACCTTATGAAAATGTTTTACAAAATAGTATAAACACACTTATTTAGGAACATTATTTATGAGTGATAAGTTACGCCAAAAGTTTGATGCCAGGAACTCTTTGTCACTTAAAATAAATCTCTGTTTTTCATCAGATGAAGAGAAATAGGATATTTGGTACATTTCCCAATTTGACATGATTTACTGAAAATCTGTTACTAAATTTCATATCCAACCATAACTGTTTCTTCTCAGGCTTCCGGTTTAGCTTTGTTTCTGAATACTATTTTGTTAATGTACATTTTAAAAGATGCTCAGAGCATCACAATTTTCATTACAAATTATTTCTAACTAAAGTCATATTAATAAAATTTGTCAAGTATGGCATAGAGAGCTGAGCTATGAGATTACATTTCTATTTTAATCTTCCTTGTCTTTATCCGGAAAAAAAAGAATTCTCAATTCCCAGGCAGATTTTTAGTTGCCTTGGTGATGTTTTTCTAGAGATTTACAAAAGCAGTATGACAATATATAATTTCCAATATATCATCCACTTGAACTGTTCAATGAAGTTGAATATCATATATATTTCTCCTAATATGTTACCTATAAGTTGAATGCATCCCAATATTTTTGATTGGATGTTTCTAAAACTCTGGGAAATTAGAGAATGAATAATGAATGCTTATTCAATGCTAACAGTCTGAAAATTGTAGTCAAGTTAAAAATAAAGAAATATTTAATGACAGGAAGAAACAGTACTTCCAATAAGCAGTAATTGGATAAGCCTTGCCTTTTCAATCTCTAAATTTTTTTTTAATGACAGGAAAAAAAATAGTGGTTAATACCACTGTTTAAAAAAGCTGAACAATGACAAAATCTGGATCAGGGAGCAGCTGAAGTATCATTATGATACCATCCTCACAGCAAGTATATGTAGTTGTGAAAATCAAAGCAAATGAAAGTCATCAAGGATATGAAATTGATTTATTAAATGTGTGCATTAAAATTAACAGTATCATAAAAGGTTTTGATTTCTTTATTTTCCACAACCAAAGGCCATGAGCCATATTCATACCCTATAACAAGTCTCTAGATGCTAGCTGAATATTAACTTGGAAGTTCTATAATAGAATAGAATTTATATTTAATAGAATCTTTATTCTATTATCTTTCAACCAAACACTAATTAGACCTGTTTCCAGTAAGCCTTCTTGCACTACCCCAAATGTATGCTAGAAAGGGGAGGAAAAAAATTTAAACAGTTAATTTGCCCAGTAATAACAACATATATTAAAGATAAATGCCTATACCAAAAACCTCTATAAGGCAAATAATCTCTTTGTAGAGGTAAGACTACAAAGATTACATAAAATTCTGCCAAGAACAAAGGCTAACATTCATCGATATATAGATTTTAGGAAATGATCAATAGTGTTTGTTCTGTGTAATGTTCTTACTGGTGATATACTAGTATACAAAATTATTCCATGTTATTTTAAATGTATAAGTATTTGTGATAGAGAGTACTTATGTACAAGCACCATGAACATTCCATTGTT
The DNA here is from genome assembly GCF_000951035.1 of Colobus angolensis palliatus. Classification (NCBI taxonomy): domain Eukaryota; kingdom Metazoa; phylum Chordata; class Mammalia; order Primates; family Cercopithecidae; genus Colobus; species Colobus angolensis. The sequence continues at coordinate 3,048,493 of NW_012111031.1, forward strand.
GAATATCTGGCTAAGATACAAACAACACAAAAAAGTAAATCTTTTTTTTTTTGAGATGGAGTCTTGCTCTGTCGTTCAGGCTCTGGAGTGCAATGGCACCATCTTGGCTCACTGCAAATTCCGCCTCGCGGGTTCACGCCATTCTCCTGCCTCAGCCTCCCAAGTAGCTGGGACTACAGGCGCCCGCCACCATGCCCGGCTAATTGTTTTGTATTTTTAGTAGAGATGGGGTTTCACTGTGTTAGCCAGGATGGTCTCCATCTCCTGACCTCGTGATTCACCTGCACTGGCCTCCCAAAGTGCTGGGATTATAGGTGTGAGCCACTGCGCCCGGCCAAAAAAGTTAATCTTGGGAAAAACTGTTACTAGTATTCTGAGTCCATCAGATATGGAAATTGTTTCTAATATATTCAGTGAAAAGCAGAAAAGCAAAATTCAAAATTCTTAAAATATTAAAGGATTAACAGCTGTGGGAGGATGTGGCATTGCTTATATGGAATATAATGTGAATAAACAGCCCTAGTTGGCATTAGCATGACTGTTACAAATATTCAGAGTTAACACTGTAATTCAAATACATGATTTAGTGCGGCAGTATATGGCACATTATATAGGAAATAGCATAACAGGTACATGAAGATGTAAAAGAGGCACAGAAAGAATCTGAATGAGACAGAGATTAGCAAAGGGACGAGATAATTAATCACAGAATTTAACTGAGATCACACAGTGAAAAACTGAACTGTACTCATTTAGTGTGCAGGCCCTGTGTTAGGGGTGTGGAAAAGATTGAAACATAATCTCTGCCCTCAAGGATCTCAGAGGCCAGAAACAATCATAATAATTTACTATAAAATTGTTTTGGGACCAGGTGTGGTGGCTCACGCGTGTAATCCCAGCACTTTGGGAGGTCGAGGCAGGTGGATCATGAGGCCAGGAGATGGAGACCATCCTGGCCAACATGGTGAAACTCCATCTCTACTAAAAATACAAAAAATTAGCCGGGCGTGATTGGTGCGCACCTATAGTCCCAGCTACTCAGGAGGCTGAAGCAGGGAAATTGTTTGAACCTGGGAGGTGGAGATTGCAGTGAGCCCAGATCGCGCCATTGCACTCCAGCCTGGCAACAGAGTGAGACTCTGTCTCAAAAAAAAAAAAAAAAAAAAAAAAAATTGTTTTGGTCAGGCATGGTGACTCATGACTGTAATCTCAGCACTTTGCGAGGCTGAGGCGGGAAGACCACTTGAGCCCAGGAGTTCAAAACTAGCGTGAGCAACATGGTGAAACCCCATCTCTACTAAAAATACAAAAATTAGCCAGGTGTAGTGGCCCACGCCTGTGGTCACAGCTACTTGGGAGGCTGAGGTGGGAGGACGGCTTGAGCCCTGGAGGCAGAGGTTGCAGTGAGCCAAGATAGTGCCACTGCCCTCCAGCCTGGGTGATAGACGAGACCTTGTCTTAAAAAAAAAAAAAAAATTGTGTCCTGCTAGAAATAAACATTGAAGAGTTTATTTTGTATCCAAGATTAGGTGTCTTTTATTATCATGAAAACAGTAAACGGATTAGAGAAAACAACGAAAGAGTAGTCCACTTATTTTTTTCTCTTGGTATTCCACTCACAAATTATAAACAGGAAATCTACATTGTGTTTTCAAATGTTTTAAAAACAACACACTTTTGAATGACAATCTTGACTTCATTTTTGAAAACTTACTTCATTAAAAAAAATTTTTTTTTAGAGACAAGGTCTCACTATCTTGCCCAGGCTGGTCTTGCACTCCTGGGATCAAGCAATTCGCCTGCCTTAGCCTCCCAAAGTGCTGACATTACAGGTGTGAGTCAGCACACCTGGCCTACTTCTAACAGTTACAGAAATTTATACACTTAAGACCTAAGAAACTATATAAAGAAGCAATTAAAAAAACCTACCGTCCATTCTTATCCTCCATCTGAAGGTGGTATTGAATAGAATCGGTTGACAATGTCTTTGGAGTTCCTTCTCCCCATTTCAGCTTAAGGTTCTGGTGGCTAAAGGCAACACATTCCAGACGAGGTGGATCAGGAGGGAGAGGCTTAGTTTTTAATTTTATCATATGGCTGAAAGGACCAGCTCCAAGGCTATTCAAGGCTTGAATTCGTATTCTAAGTGCCACATAAGAAAAAAAGTTTGGTTATGATTGTTAAAACATGTTAAAGTGTCTCTCTGGTCTAGGCAAAAATCAACATAATATTTAGAGTATACCTGTATGTTGTATCTGGTTGCAAATTGTTGATAATATAGCTTGTAACCTTTCCCACTGTTAGGGACTGTTTATCTCCAAAGTCTATGCTGTAGGAAAGGATTTCCGAACCATGATCACAAGGCTTTTCCCAGCTTATTGCAAGGCATGTAGAAGGTGAATAATGGGGATTTTCTATCTCATCATCACTTATTTCTTGAAGACAGGTCACAATGCCAGGAACTGATGGTGGAGTCACACAGGCTACTACTTCACTGAAAGGGCCTGCACCCACAACACTGAGAGCCTACAAATTAAGAGAGCCTCTGAGTTAACAAAGTCATAAGCATGAAAATGCCAATGAAATATAAAACTCTGGATAGAGTTAAGTGATAAAGTACTGATCATCTTTACCTGGACCCTGCAATAATAGGTAGTTGCTGGTGAAAGTCCTTTTATTTCATAATTGAGACCAGGCCCACAGTAACATATCTGCATACTTCCTTCAACTCCACCCCACTCCAATCGATATTCAGTGACATCTGTTCCATTACTCAAAGGAACCTTTAAATTAAGGATAAAGGTCTTAGTCTTGATGTAGGTTAAATAGCTTTTGACCAAAAATGTTCTTTACCTGACCACATGTAAAACTAGATTGCTTCTGAATTTCTTTAAAACTTTTAAGCACAATCAAAACCGTTCAATTTTACATTTTTTATTCATTAAGATTATCTGAATTTAAGATTGGTCAAATATGTAACTGTTTTGAGTAGAAAAATGACTAAGTCACTTTACAAAGTGTTTTAAGGTACATATACTTCAAATAATTCTATTAATATGAAATGTTAAAACCATACAGACATTTTGTTAAATTTCAAAGGGAACTGAAAATATAATAATTGTCATCACTGATTATTACTATCCACAATAAGTACACTGGTGATGTGTACTGGATAAATATAAGAGAAACAGAATTTACTAATTCCTATGTATGTCTGTTCTGAACAGTAAACTTACCAGTGGCTGAAATATCTCAGTACTGAGACAAAGCCTTTCATAAAAATACAAAGCACATAATGAACAGGAATCTAAATATCTGTAATGCAAATATACCTCACTCAAATTCTTCAAAGAGGAAAAAGAAGTCACTGTTTCTCATGTGAATTAAACTAGGACTTGCTCTGTATAATACAGGAAGTAAAAATGAACAGTATCTTTATTCTTTTATATAAACTATTCTAATCACTTAAGAAAGTAGATATAAGTCAATGGAAATTACAATACCTCCCAATTCACTTGTGCACAAGTTGCAGATTTACATGTCACTTGAGGGGGCTTGCACTGATCTGGTGGCCCAGGGGCTGTAGTAATATCACATTTTTCTGAAAATGGTCCAAACTAGAAAAACAAATGTAACTAGTGTTTTTATTTTTCACCCTTAAATGCCCACTGATTGCACAGAACTGCATATTTAAAGATTCATTAATAATTAAAGTCATTTCCCTGTGTTTCAAGATTAATTTGGTCATAATTCTGTAAGTATTCACATAAACTAAAAAGACTTAAAAATCATGAGAGTAAAGGTGTGAGAAATTTTAAAGTTTCATTTACTTATACTTTCTTCTGCCCGTTATTTCTTCAGGAACTGGTTTTTGTAAGAAGGGCAGGACATTAGAGAATTAGGTGGGTGGAATAATTCAGAAGAAATATAAGGAGTGGAGAAATTGATACTAATTAAAGGTATGGGAGATGATAGGTGTAAATTATTATTTTAAATTTTTTAATACTTCACAAATCTTTCTTAGGCATTATATTCCATATCAAATTTTACCAACATACTGTTCTATACATTTATATTTATTTTGTACCACAATTTGATTTTTCTGTTCCATGCTAAAAAGCTCACTTTCTCATAATTACTTTTAACATACATTACCTGGAATATAAAACATTTTATTCAGTACTGGCAAATTCATTCCCTGACACAGAGGAGAACAATTACAGAAATTTATAGTCATCAATTTTTTAAAGCTCATTAGCAAAAGAAAAGCCCCAATACACTGGTATTTTCACTTAACAGTGGCGCATCATTATAATGATCAGAAGTAAACCTACTTGTTACTGCACTGTATCAGGCAGTTTTGCCAAATGCCCATCTTTAAGAGCTAGGTCAACTTCTTTTTTTTTTTTTGAGACAAGGTCTGGCTCTGTCACCCAGACTGCAGGAGTGCAGTGGTGCAAACATGGCTCCCTGCACCCTCGACTTCCTGGGCTCAAGCCATCCTCCCACCTTAGCCTCCTAAGTAGCTGGGACTACAGGTGTGCACCACCATGCTGGGCTATTTTCTATTTTTTACAGAGACAGGGTTTCACCATGTTGCCCAGGCTGGTCTCAGACTCCTGGGCACAAGTGGTCCTCCTGTCTCAGAGGGAGGGCTGCTTGAGCCAAAGTGCTGGGATTACACGCATGAGCCACTGGGCCCAGCCAGCTACAAAAATCTAAGAAACTCAACTTCTCAGAAAATTCTATGGAAAAATTCAGTTGTTAACAAAGATTTAATATGAAAATTATTCCAAGTTATTTAAATTATATTTAATTTAGGAAAAAAACATGCATTAATCACCTATAAAAATGTTAATAAATAGCAGTAGACTTACCAAAGGGTAGGGATTTTAACATATCAAGTTTCACGAATATTGGTAATAAACCTTAAGAAGGTGAAACCAACTATTCAATGTAACCATTAGGCCCTAAAAACAACAGTATAATACTTTAAAAATAAAAATTTAAAAAGTTTTTCCAAAAAAAAAATAGTTTACTCCTTGACCATACTTATTCAGAGTATCAGTGACTTCAGTTAATGTTAAGTCCTTCATTTTTCCTCCAAATCTGATTGCACAGGGAATATACACCATATTGTATCATCACAATGTCATTAAATATCTCAGGCTAATCTTGTGAATGTAACTGTTTTATAACAAAGTAAAAAATTAACGCTACTATATGTGGCAAACAGAAACAAATGTAAATGTTTCCTTTTGTTTACAGCACTGATTTTAGCTAGACTTTAAATGAAGGTCATCAACTCTCTTGAAATAACCTCAACCTCTGGCCATAAATCCACAGTATAAATATGATGAATAAAGTTAAACTATATACTAATCAATTATAACAACTAATACGGCTCTTGAAAACCAATCTTATGAAAAAAGTATTTGTAATTTTTTTTGCCTCCCTTTTTTGAGCAAGGTTAATTCATGTCAATAACAACAAAATAATGATACAAAGCTTCACCATTCTAGCATGCTGAATGGCTGAATGGCTTTTATTTAAAATAAAACTGTAAACAGTGTTATTTATAGTACATTATTTATCAGTACTGCTTTCTGGTAGGCATAAATTTTATCTTAAAATCTGGAATAGCTTTAGAAAAGTCTAAAATATATTCTTTGGGAATATGGAAAGTAAATATTTACTTAAGGTGATTTTGACAAATTATCACAAACCTGAAAATATAAATTAAGACGTAAGTATTAAAGATGTGATCTTAGCGTACTGTAACCTTGTGAGGCTGACAAGATGGCTTCTTACAGAAAGGAATGACTTGTGTAAGAGCTGCCTAAGTATATAAACTTGACATATAAGAAATTTAGGCCGGGCATAGTGGCTCATGCCTGTAATCCCACAACTTTGGGAGGCCGAGGTCGGTGGATCTCTTGAGCCCAGGAGTTTGAGACCAACTTGGGCAACATGACAAAACCCCCTCTCTACTAAAAATATGAAAAAATTATCCAGGTGTGGTGGTGTGCACCAGTGGTCCCAGCTACTCGGGAGGCTGAGGTAGGAGGGTCACCTGAGCCCAGGAGGCAGAGGTTGCAGAGAGCCAAGATCATACTACTGCACTCCACACTGACCCTGTTTCAAAAAACCAAACAGTAATAAATTTAAAAGTAAGTTTACAGATGTAAATACAGAACCCTTTTGGACAACAGGATATGAAATATAGTATAGTTCACCAAAATAATGGGTATGAGAGAACTGTCAATTTAATTCTATAAAATTTTAATTATAGAATAGTTCAAAGAAATCGTTCTTTAGTTGATATAGGAAATTACTGCTTTGTCCTTAGGGAACCTGTTTTATTGCAGAGAGATGAGAGGTGTCATAGCTGAGTGGAAAAAACTTTGGCTCTGGAGTCTGGCAAACTCAGGTTTGCAGCTTATCTCTATCACTTATTAGTGTGTACGACTGTGGACAAAATATTTAGCTTTCCTGAGCCCCCGTTTCCTCAGTTGTGAAATGGAGATATTACCTACTTTGTCCGCTTTTTGGAGTTATATATTAAATACATACAAAACCAGAATAGTTTAAAGCATAAGTTTTTTTTCACTTGGGCAAAAAATCATAATTAGTTGCCAACTGAAAGTAAATGCTACTTCAGCCTCAAAAAACTTCAATCAGCCTCAAAAAACTCAAAAACTTCAATCAGCCTCAAAAAACTTCAGTACTTATGATTTTACTTCAACTTTTAAATTGATTAAGTAAACTCTACTAACACTGCCTAAAAGGTAAACTCTAGCCCAGCTGAAGTCCAAAGTGTCACAAACTGTAAGTGAGATCTAAAAATACTGAGATTTCATAAAAATTAAGTTGTGGAACATACTAACTTCTCTTGTATTTATCAATGTATGCTTATTAAAAAATTGTAAAATTTGGAGTCATATAAAAGCTAAATGGCCAAATAATGGATATGATGATATATGTTAAAATGAAATATATATCACCATTGTGATTATAATTCTACCAGCACAGCCTTCTTACCCCCATTTTGTTAGCTGCACGCAGTCTGAAGCTGTATGTCTTTCCAGGAAGAAGGCTGCTCACTGTACATTCTACTTCAGAACCTTGGTAAACTTCTCTAGGTTCATCTTTTTCTATAGGAGACATTTCCACACTGTAACAGGAAATGGGTGATCCACCATCAACCAGAGGGGGTCCTAAAGGTGGAAAGATTGATGCAATTTAACAAGACGAATACTTTCTGTTCTAACTTAATAATAATGTATTACCAAAATGGAAATTACCCCATCGTAACTGTATTTCTTTTGCTTTGGGTCTACCCTGTAATCTGGGAGGGAGGCATGGGCCAGGAGGCACAGCTGGAGTCTGCACAAGTAAAGATTCAGAGACCTGCCAAAACAAAAGCAAAAAGAAAACAAAAATGCCCCAAAACCAAATAATCAGATTGCTTTTGGTAAGGAAAAATAATATAAACATAAATATTGCACTGATAATTTGAAATTGTACTTGTCAATGAAAAAGGAATAAAGTTCTGAAAAAAAATCAAAACCCAATTAAATAAAAACTCAAAATTTTCATAGACAAAGACATGTACTGTGCAAGTACTATATACAAAGCAAGTTACTGAAAACGAACTTCAATGAACCCTTCCTTTCCTTTTCCTTCCATAACTAAAGAAAAAAACAACTTCCAACACAATTTAATGGGCAATATTTTTTATCTTCTCCAAAGGGATCCATAAATCTCTTCTAAGGAGGGATGTATTAATATACTGTATAAGCTGATTGATTGATTGAGTTTTAGAGGTGGGGTCTTGGTGTGTTGCCCAGGCTGGAGTGCAGTGACTATTCACAGGTATGATTACAGCCTCAAATTCTTGGGCTCAAGCAATCCTCCCACATCCAGAGTAGCTGAGACTATACACATTCATCACTGCACCAGGCTTAACTTATACATTAAAAAATTATCTTTCCTTTATCCTTTCCACCTAAAAATAATTCTGAAATCAGGTAAGCTTTTCCAGGTATTTGGCATCTTTCTAGGTATTTGATATTGCTTTTAGTTTCTATGCTATATTTATATTTTTAAAAGACTTTATTTTCAAAGACACTCTGTTAAAAACAATGCCACACTGGGCCGGGCGCGGTGGCTCACGCCTGTAATCCCAGCACTTTGGGAGGCTGAGGCGAGTGAATCACAGGGTCAGAAGATTGAGACCATCCTGGCTAAAACGGTGAAAGCCAGTCTCTACTAAAAATACAAAAAACTAGCCGGGCGTGGTGGCGGGCTCCTGTAGTCCCAGCTACTCAGGAGGCTGAGGTAGGAGAATGGCGTGAACCCAAGCGGCAGAGCTTGCAGTGAGCCGAGATGGTGCCACTGCACTCCAGCCTGGGCGACAGAGCCAGACTCCGTCTCAAAAACAAACAAAACAACAAAAAACAAAACAATGACAGAAACTCAGTGCCATATTCCTTACATGCAACATATTAAGGTTCGTATTTAACATTCTTTTTAAACACAAAATATGAATCTTTTTATCAGAAAGCTATCCTATACAAAAATGCTGTAAAATGCTATAGTAGAACAGGATTTTGTGCATGTGTATGTGTGGCTGCTTTTCTTAAATCCAGGGAGATTTTCTTACTGGATAAAATGAAGCAATTGGAGCACAAGCCAGCTGGGCAAGACTCACACTCAGTTTCACATTAGTTTCATTTTCAACAAAATGCCTATATTTCATTTTTAAAAAAGAATACTTTCATTGCATTAAATTTCATTTTGGAAAAAAAAAACAAAAACAGCCATTATGAATGATCCAAGAAAGCATTCTTGGTTTAATTCATTTAAAAAAAAAAAATCACTTGCCAGGTATGGTGGCTTATGCCTGTAATCCCAGCACTGTGGGAGGCCGAGGCCAGTGGATCAGGAGATTAGGAGTTCAAGGCCAGCCTGGCCAACATGGTAAAACCCCGTCTGTACTAAAAATACAACAGTTAGCCAGGCGTGGTGGTGGGCACCTGTAGTCCCAGCTACTTGGGAAGTTGAAGCAGGAGAATTCTTGAACCCAGGAGGCAGAGGTTGCAGTGAGCCCCGATCGTGCCACTGCACTCCAGCCTGGGCGACAGAGTGAGACTCCGTTTCAAAAAAAAAAAAAAAAATCACTCTTATTAATAAACATATGTCCCTAGAACATTATGTCTTTATATCAATGGTACACTTTAAGTTCATTTTGATTATTGAGTCTGTAATAAAAAAAAAGGCCAACTTTTTTGAAATAAGTAAATATTAGAAAGTAGATTTAAATAAGTAGATACTATTTTATGATGTGTCCTCACACACATAATTTATGGAGCAGTAAATCAGTCTATAATTTTATTTCTATTTCTGCTTAGTATGGTTATTAAGCATCATTCTCAAATTTATCTTTGTAAAATTTTCCCAATGTTTTCATGTATTTGTTTTTCCAAAGCTGAATATCAACCAGACAATAGATATACACTGAATACTTACTGTGAGCTAAGTACATTAGAATATTTTGGTCACTATTAAATTAACCAAACAGGTTATAGAAGTTACTTTGCTCCATTTGTGGATATGTTTCAATATTTGAAGTGGCACCTGGTGACCCTACCCCATTTAGCCAAACTTAACAACTACACAAAAGAATCTACATATAAGTATTACCGCACTCTGTCCTCCATCACTGATGCAGTAAACTCGTAAACGATAGAAACAGCCTGGATTCAGCCGATCACAAAGATGTTCCCTGGTAGCGCCACTGTATATCATTTCCCATTTGTTTCCTGTAAGGTGAGGAATTGTGTTCAATCAGATACTAGGTAATGTTTAACGGTTTGGTATCATGGACACATCAGGTATCCTAGCTTCACAAAGTAAGTATTTATGTAATTTGTCAGAAACAATTTAGGCTTGTTTCGGTTTCCTGGAAATGATCTAATTTTCTTTATGGGTGCAACTTCCTAGACAAGTCTGCATGGCTTCATGGAAGTGAAATATCTCTGTAATTCTGTACAGACTTTGGCCTAGATTGATAATTTACTTTTAATTAAGCATTTTAAATGTGTTTACTGGTCCAGTAATAATGTTATAGCACACAAAGAGTACAAAAAACCAGTATCAGAGGAAGTCTAGTCCTAATTAAAAGACATCTTTTTTTGGCAGGAAATAGGTCATTTCATAGAAATAAACACTGCTAAATGTGCGATTCAAGAATAAAGTTCACTAGTCATAAAACTTACTACTAAAACTAGTATGATATGAGTTAAATTTTAGAAGTTAATGCTTCTCTATCTGTATATAAATCTAACTGAATAAACTAACCTTCAGAAGATTCATAGTATCTAAAGACTTGGTCTAGGTGTATAGAGGCTGAGTAATGTAAACAAATGAGAACAAAAAGAACATGTAAATGCAATGATACAGGTGTACAGCACTCTTTCATTTGATTCACTGCATTTCTGGAAATCACAATTTAAAGTGGATCGTAACAGGCAAAATCCTAACTGCTACAAACAAAGAAAAAAAAATCCAGGACAGCCCAAAGTGAAGTAAACATCTTTTTACAGTGCCTTATGAAAAGCAGGAAGAAAGACAAGATATAACATAAAATGTAAAGCCATAAAGAATAGAAAGAGACTGGCTGGAATAAATCTATCAGTGTTTAATATCCATTCATACCGTTAGAACCTTCTGCCATCTCCACCACATATTTATTGATGGCTGCTCCGCCACTGTCTTTTGGTGGATCTATCCAAAGAAACAAAGTAGTATTAAGCAAAGTACAAAACAACATAAAAATGATAAAAAACCTAATAAACAGAATACGAAACTAGGTTTAAAAAAAAAAAATCACCTGCAATGACTTAATACAAGTACCCAATTACTCCATGCTGTTGTCATCTGCTTTCACTTAATTTACCATATTTAAAATAGGGCTCTCTATAACAATTTTTAATGGCTGCATGATATTCCACTTACTTTATTTATTTTTATTTTATTTTTTTTAGATGGAGTCTCGCTCTGTCACCCAGGCTGCAGTGCAATGGTAATGATCTTGACTCACTACAACCTCTGCTTCCTGGGTTCAAGTGATTCTCCTTCCTCAGCCTCCTGAGTAGCTGGGACTACAGGCATGTGCCGCCATGCCCAGCTAATTTTTAGACTTTTAGTAGAGACGGGATTTCACCATGTTGGCCAGGCTGGTCTCAAACTCCTGACCTCAGGTGATCTGCCTGCCTCGGCCTCCAAAAGTGTTGGGATTACAGGTGTGAGCCACCATGCCCAGCCTCCATTTACTTTAGATGTTAAGGTTGTTTGAAATTTTTGAATATCACTGAAGCATTTTTATTGGTCTGAATTTTTCAGGCAAGGGTCAAGTTTATGGGATCTTTGTTTTTCCATTAGGTATGTAGGTAGGTGATCGATACATGTTTGTTTTAAATGAATGGTTTTCATTTCTCATGAGAGCCAGATGACCCAGGTGACTTTAGCTGCAAGTTCAGTAATCTTTCATTTCACACAGTGCTACCCCTGCTCATTATCTTACAGAGGATCGCAAGTTGCTCTTTATAATATCTTAACCCACCATGTATGAGTATAAGGTTTTCCACAAAAAATATACCCAATGAATGACTCTCACATTTCTTTTTGGACCGTCTTGAGATAACAAATTTACTCAAATATCTTAAAAATTATCTTCATATTCAAATTATTTTAATCAAACACAAAAGTAATAATGTATAAACATGCACAATATCTTACCCCAAGTTATTTTAAAACTGTGTGAATGTATCTTTCCTTTCACTGAAGGCTTTACAGGTATGCCTGGTTTATCAGGGCAAGTAGTAAATTCTACTACTTCACTTGGATTACTTTTACCTTCTGAGTTGTAAGCAATAACCTGTGATGAGAACACAAAGACATAAAATAATGCATTTGATACCTAATGATACTGGCTTAATGAACAAAGTGATAGGAGACAAACAGCTTCAACCAAATGATAAAATACATTTTTTTAGCTTGGAATGGTTTGTTCTTTGAGAACTGCTTGACTCCAATAGATACTTGGCATGTATGAAGATTATGAAACTGTACTTCCCTTTTTAGAGTCCATCCGGGGAATACAAGTGTAAAACCTAACATTTTGATACTAAATAAGAATCAAAGGAACAAGCTATAATCTGGTAATTCTTGATGGGCTTTAGGCTTGCTTTGTTTCTTCTTTTAATATTCTTTGTGGGTTTAGAAAGAGGTCCATACATTCTTTGAATCTCCTTTCTTCAAAAGGTGAAGTTTAATCCCCCTTCCCTTGTGTGCGTGTTATACTTAATCACTCACTCTAACAAACAGAATACAGCAGAAATGACAGTGTGTGTAACTTCCCTATGGAAAAATTCATGTGGTGAGGAACTGAGGATTCCTGGAGACAACCATGTGAGCGAACTTGAAAGCAGACTCCAGTCCCAGGAGAGCCTTGAGATGACTGCAATCCTAGGTGACATCTTGATTACAACCTCATAGAGACCCTGCATTAGAATTACCCAGTTAAGCTAGTTCTCAATTCCTGACCCACAGAAACTGTAAGTTTGTTTTTTCAAGATGCTAAATTTTGGGATAATTTTTTATAAAGCAATAGAGAAATATAATTCCAATCTAGGTATTATTCTATTATAGACATTTAACTATACCTGTATTGTTACATTTTCTCCTCTACTGAACTTAAAGATCCTCAAGTCCAATACCAAACCATGATTTTTTCTTCTCTAAACCTGCCCCTCTTTTTCTCTCCCCACAGTAAAAAGCTCTACCCGTCTACCTAGTTGCTCAAGTCAAAAGTGTTAGAGAGAAACCGCCCCAAAAAAGCTTTGTGCTACTTTGTACTGCTGACACTCCCCACAAACCTCTCCATGCTGCCCACCCCCTCCCCCTTATGCTCTGCAACTCTTCTCTGTGCGGCCCACCTTTCCCTCTGAGCCCCTTTACATTTCTAAGCCCTTATCTAGGCACCACAGTGAAGCCAGCAGACTTCACCTATCAGGCCTTGCTGTGATAAGCAAATCCCAATTACAGGCCATTGGGACTACACAAGGGGAGGTCGTGGGAAGCACAAACTTTACCTACACCCACCTGTAAGTTCCTTCATTTAGCCGCTACCACAAACGTCACAAGGTGATATATGGCAAAGTTAACCAACAAACGACTCCAGGGTCTCTCTCCCCAATATAAACCCCTCATTTGGTAAGCTCAGGGCTTCCTCCTCTCTCTGCAGTGGAGCAGCCGACAGGTTCAATACACTTACTCACCTGACTTTGGGTCTATTCTTTCTCTTGGCTGACCTTACAAAAAGGAGACATCCTTGATTCTTCTCTAAACCGCATCAAATCTCTCACTATATACCTCCACTTCACTATTCTTTACAATTACGACCACGTTAATGAAAGCCTCCTTTCTCCTATCTTTCCTGAGTAACTGTAATTATACCGCTACCTAGTTTCCCAGTGTACATTCCTGCCCTTGACCCCCACCTACTTTCTACACCGCAGCCAGAGAGACTTTATCACTGCTCAGCTCAGAACCCTCTAATGGCTTTCCATCTTACTCAAAATAAAATCTAAATTCCACACCATGCCTACAAGACCCTGTGTGATTTCATCCTTAACTACCTCTTGAAACTCCACTGCAGGGTCTTTGTGCTAGTAGAATGTTCTTCTGATTTTGACATGCTACTTCCTTGTTACTCAGATCTGTTTAAATGCCATTTCCAAGAAGACTTCCTTAACTACCCATTCTCTCTTACCCCATTCTATTTTAATTAAGCTGCATTGCACTTAACACAATCTATTTGTTTGCTTATTTATTGTCCATTCCCCTCATCAGAATATCTGTTGTAGTATCAGTGTTTAGAACAGTGCTTAGCAGAGAGTAGATGCTCAACTACTGGTTGAATGAATGACTCATAGATGGGGACTATGATTCTATATAACACCATACACAAGGATATGAATAAATCTACGACCCCAAATAATTCATAGAGCCCATCAGAACTCAGTAAAGTTTAGTCCAATTGTTCAATTTTGCTCAGGCTTCCTCAGTCCTCTCACAGTCACATGGATTTTCAGGATGTTTTCTCACTCTACTTCTTTACAAATGAGACTACAAATGGGTTTGAAACACTTCTCAATATTGTGCACAGAATCTACTTAAACCTTTTAACCAGAAGAACAGTCTTCCTAAAAACTATAAAGATTCATTTAATTATGTTTTTAAGGCTCTATATTTCAACATTGTCTCTTTTTACTGTAAAGCACCTCCTAGTCATAAGGGTAATTAAAGGTATAAAGTCAACAAGATAATCTCCCTCCACCCAAATTTTAATCAAAATTTTCATTTAGTGCCTATCACATAAGGAGCACTGTGCTAGGAACCCTGTGTGATCAGATCTTATCTTCAAGGAGTTTAGAATCTTCATGCGGAAGATAAGCAATATGTGTATCAAAAGAATTCGGCAGGAGAAGAAAGATTACTAAGGCCTAAAATGGTTCAGGAAGGCTTTGAAAAGGGAAATGGAAGTGTTATGGAGTCTTCCTGAGCAATAGCAATCAAAGGGGAAGCTTGGGTAAGAGAAAAAAACAGAAAGCCCTGCACGTAAGAGCACAAGTGAATAGTCAACAGTGAGCTCTGCTCTGGGAGAGATCAGTAGTTAATCTGGTGAGGTAGGTGGTTCCAAGTATGGACTGGAAGGTAGTAAATTTTAAAAACTGAATGGAAATATAAAGAACCTTATATCAAACTAAGGAAATTGTTTCTTAGAGGGAAAGCTGTTTTTCAGAAAGATTAATCTAGGTATAGAAGAGAACCTGGATTGGAAGGTAAGAAAACAGCCTGAAAGCAGTTATATATAGAACATGTTTGAAGACTCAGTATTCTTCAAGACAGAAATGGCGGATGATATAAGGCAAAAAGATGGTATATCCAAGCAAGAGAGGGATACACCAAGAAGACCTAAGGACTTAGCTAGGGCACACTTAGGGCAGAAAAGATAGATCATAAAATGACACCAGACAAGATGAGAGGAAGAAAACATGACTACATACTATGTACTGTAACAGATGCTGACATAAGTGAATTTCAAGGATGGAACATAAAAGTAGTTAATGGAGTCAGATACAAGCTGTTTTGATTTCTCTTTACCTATAAAAAGATCTCAAACAAAAAGAGATAAGCTAAAAGTGAAAGTATCTAAAGGTTCTTAGCTCAAGATGCCCAGACCTTGACCTTTAGAAGCCTTGCTACATCCAAAGTGGGGACTGGAAATAAAAAAAGAAAAAAAAAATCCCAGAAGGCTTGCTACTTGAAAAACTTTCACAGGAAATTCAGGAAACAAGGCATCAGTTTTCTAGTGGCCTAGGGTTCTAGGACTGGCCACTCAGCTATGAGGCCTTTGATCGTTTAAAAAAAAATTTTAGACACCAGGTCTTAGCCCAGCCTTCAGTGAACCATTCGATGAAATTAGAATTGCTTATAACTCTTAATTTTAAATAATTTTAAAGAATTCTGATTGCTTTGTTGTGCTTTAAAATTTTATTTTTGGCTGGGCGTGGTGGCTCATGCCTGTAATCCTAGTGCTCCTTTGGGAGGCAGAGGTGGGAGGACTGATTGAGTCCAGGAGTTCAACACCATCCTGGGCAACATACAAGATTATCTACACACACACACACACACACACACACACACACACACACACACACACA
>NW_012111031.1:3064333-3085992 GCF_000951035.1 Colobus angolensis palliatus
CACACACACACAAACGCACGCACACACTCTCTCTCTTTCTCTCTCTAGCCAGGTGTGGTGGCTCATGCCTGTGGTCCCAGCTTACTCAGGAGGCTAAGGTGGGAGGATCCCTTGAGCTCAGGAGTTTGAGGCTGCAGTTAACTATGATTGTGCCAATGCACTCCAGCCTGGGTGATGGTGTGAGCCCCCGTTTCAAAATAAACAAATAAATAAATAAATAAAATTTAATTTTCATTTTTCTTTATCATTTACATTTTTTCACTGTTCTAATCTTGTTTTAGTATTTTGATTATCCCAGAATTGTCCTCAGTGTAGAACATGGAGCTCTAGTATTTGGTAAACTTGGTCATATTAGTAGTTCATTTTACGTTAATCATATTCTTATTGTTTCTTCAGAATAATAACATGCTACTTAGTCATTACTTCCTGGATTGTATTTTAAATATTTTTAAAATATTTTAATTTTTTATAGTTTTTCTCAAAGTTTTCTAAGATCTCTCTTCAGTGTTCTAAGATCTCTCTAAAATATTAAGATTTTATTTTGATGCAACTGTTTGAAAGAGTCCGCAATATCTAGCTAGAAAAGGAAGACAGAGACACAACAATAGGATTTAACAATTCAAAATGCCCTTAAGCTGGGTTCCCCGCACATGGCAGATTTAAAATAAGTGTCTGAGCTCCTAGAGCTTCATACAAACATCATTTTCTACTTCCTGGTTTTTTTTTTCCTCCTCTAGATCAGTTGTTTCCAAATTTTGGCAAGGATCCGAATTACTTGGAAGTATACCACAACAGATTGCTAGGCCTCTGCCCCCCAAATTTCTGATTTAGTAGATGGAGGTGGAGAGGGGAGGGGCCAGATAATTTACATTTCTAACAAGTTCTCAGGCAATATTGATAAAATGGCCTGCTGACCACTTTGATAACTATTGCTCTACATCTTAATAAGCCAGAATATAGCCCTCTTCCTTTTATCCAGTGCTGTGTAAAGTGGTGGCTTTCAGAAATATTGTTTTCCCATCTCCAACCTCATTATCTGGGAGAATTTTGTGCAACAGCCTACTGTCTCCTTGGAGATTCTGACTATATACTTCTCCCTCCCCTGAAATTTGACAGTGACTACCATAGTGAAACACAGTTTAATTAATTAGTTAATATTATTAAGAGATGAGGTCTTGCTCTGCTGCCTAGGCTGGAGTGCAGTGACACGATCATAGCTCACTACAGCCTTGAAATCCTGGGCTCAAATGATCCTCCCTTCTCAGGTTCTGAAAGTGTTGGGATTATTACAAGTGTGAGCTACCATGCCTGGCAGCTTTTACATAGAAAAAAAAAATTTTTTTTTTTTTTTTGAGACAGAGTCTTGCTATATATCACCCAGTCTGGAGTGCAGTGGCATAATCTTGGCTGACTGCAAACTTTGCCTCCCAGGTTCAAGCAGTTCTTGTGCCTCAGACTCCCAAGTAGTTGGGATTACAGGCGTGAGCCACCATGCCTGGCCTAAATAGAAATTTGACTGGTTTATAGTAGAACACTAAGGAATTTGACACATATGTGTATTTGTATGCATTTCAGTCCCTGTAATACTATGGTGTTACAAGGTAGTATAATTTTAGGATTTTCATAAACTTAACAAATTACAAAGACAACTTCCTCTTTAGAAGACCTGTTGGAATGCTTCATTAATGAAGCAAAAATACAACCCAATATCATCACAAAACTGGAATGGATGTGCCTATTTCTCAAGTATTTTATAAATCTTGTAAATATGAAAACCATATTTAGAAATTAAATTGACCTGGCATTATTATACATTTTTAAAATGAAGCTAACAGCATAAAATAAAGCATAACAATTATTATGTACTAAATAATCAAATTTCCCATTGCTAAAGACTTAAGGTTCTTAAGAAGTAATAAAATTTATCTTTGCTTTTTAATAGTGAACACAATTTACAGCAGCTTTTTATCATTTATTTGAAATGGTTTGATTAAATAAGCACTGGTAGGAAAATTTAAATGCTGAATTTATCAACTAATGAGCATCCTGTTATATTCTTGGGAAAACTTCTGTGCAAATACAGTCTGGCTTATATTAACTGGTATATTAACTAATTCAAGCACGGTCGGCCAAGAAATAGCAATGTATATACTGACCAAGACAAAGAGCAAAAATATGTTCTAGAATAATACTATACTAGGAAAAATAAGAATTTCAGGAGTCTTCACACTAGAACAATCTTCAAAGCTTGCCTCAAGTGAGCAAGAATGACATGTAGTCTCCCCACCCTCCTCCTGGAATAATTTAGTCCAAAGGCCAATAGGTGGGCTGAGTTAAGGCAAGCCTTTGTGCTGGGGACAGGGATGTGTTGGGTGGAGGCAGCAGCATGTACCCAGTAGGAACTCAAGCACCTTGATCCTGAATAGGACTTTAGGGAAGAGAATAGGGGGACAGGGAGGGGTTTGATCCAGTAAGTAAATATACTGAACTGGATCAAAGTTTCTCACTGATGATGAAGGAAGTTAGAAATAAAGACAGGGGAAAACTAAAATTAACCTGTGGCACTGGATTAGAATTGAGGGTATCTGGTGTGAACTCATGATTTTTAAAAATACAGAAATAAGAAACACAGACATGTATCTGTGTTGTAACTGTATATTTATGTATATACATGTGTATAAATATTTGTATATAAACTAAACATATGCACACATATAGTTCCTAGCTCTGTCCATTGGGAGGGTACCCAGGAGCAGTAAAACCTCTGTGACAATTAAGTATACTTAGTATCTAGATCTTGATTCCTAAATCTCACTGTCCACTAAAAGGATCCTGGTGCTTTGAGAAATGGCCAATTCCAGAGTTGAAGAAGGTAAACTTTAAGATGGGACTAGAATATCTTGTGCCAGAAAGGAAGGGCTCAAAGAATGAGAGACATGTCAAAAGGATTCTGCAGCCAGCTTGTAGGGGATCCCAAATCTGGGACAATTTGAGCTTCACAATAATCAAAGCAACAAAATATAACCCATTGAACAGACTTCCATGAGTACCTACTGATATAAATGGGGAGAAGAGAAAGTCTTTCTTTCCTTACAGTATAATGCCAACTAATTAATGTAGAAAAAATGATAAAATTTTAAAAATCACCACTTGGCACCATCAATCATGGTTATAATTGATTTAGGCAAGAATCACCAATGGGTGTTAAAACGATGGATGAAAGTTTAATAAGGAACAAGATGCTCACAGGGTACACAGTATTTACAAAATACTTATTAATTACAAACAAAAAAGAATAACTTTATGGTTATTATAAATATGAGAAGAATATGGTAGATACAGGCTTTATCAAGTGACTACCAGTAATAAGACAAATTGAAATGATACGCCACTTGATATGATACACTGAGAAAAATGTAGCGTTATTTTCTGTGATATCCTTGCCAACAAAGCATACACTTAGTGCGTTCTAACATTCATATTTTAAAAGATGTTTGGTCACATTACACAAATAAGAGTCATAAAAATTGGTTTTTGTTTTAAATATATAAAGTTTGAGAAGCACCACTATATAATAAAGTAAAACAAAAAAGCTCACTAGAAAAGGTCAACATTATATAAGATCTAAAACCAAAGGAGTGAAGTATATACTTGGATTTAAAACAGTAAGAATAGAGGCCGGGTGCAGTAATCCCTGAACTCTGGGAGGCCGAGGCAGGAAAATCGCTTGAACTCAGGAGTTTGAGACCAGCCTGGACAACATGGTGAAACCTTGTCTACAAAATAAGTTAGCCAAGTGTGGTGGCATGCACCTGTGGTCTCAGCTCCTTGGGAAGCTGAGGTGGGAGGATGACTTGAGCCCCGGAGGTTGTGGCTGCAGCGAGCCATGACTGTGCCACTGCAGCAGCCAGGGTGACAGAGTAAGAGCCTGTCTCAAAAAACAAACAAACAACAAACAGAAAACAAAGAACCCCAATGTGCCAGTAAGAACAGGAACAAGGAACAAATCTTTTAAGGGTTTTCAAAGCTTACCTTAAATTTATACTTAGTACTACGTCTGAGATTTTTCACTGTGTAAGCAAGATCTTCTCCATCATATTTAGGCTTAAAACCATATCCCTGGAAAAGGAAAACAAAGTCTTCATTCGATGTCTTAACAATAGAAATATGGGCAATAATGAATATGTAAAAAGACCCAGGTTTCTCTTCATCTTCTACTATGTGCAATATGACTAAAGCTCTGTTGAGTGGAATCCTCACCTTGATGCTTCTGTCTTCAGTGGGTAGACCCGGAAATGCTTATTGAACATTTGGTGGAAGATGAAGCAGACCACTTAGTCTCAGTAAATATAGTAGGCCAAGAGAAGACGATCTTTGTGTTGAGGGAAGAGAGGTTAGCGTTGGAGCCAATGGTAACTTCACCATCAGTAAGCTATCCCAAGAACAGAGATTTCCCAGAGACATCGTGCAAGAGCTGAACAGAACTGTAAGTAGTTAACATATTTAACTTGCCCTTAACACATAGTTGTTTAAGTAAATAATTAAAGGGTTAGCTGCACTGGCAGGTGAGGGTGTCACTTAGATTTGGGATTGCTATGTCCAGCACCAGTGACAACGCTTTACAAACTTTCCAAACGTTATCATTTCTTGGATTAAAAAAAATTGAGATATAATTCATATGCTGTAAAATTCACCATTTCAAAGTATAAAATCTAATGGCTTATAGTGTATTCACAAAGTTGTGCAACCCTCACCTAATTTCTAATTTCAGAAAAAGCCTGTCCTTTTTTGGGTAGCAGTCACTTCCCTCCTCCTCCTATCTACTAATATGCTTCCTGTTTCTATGGATTTGTCTATATCCATATAAATGGAATCATATAATATGTAGTCTTTTGTAACTGGGCTCTTTTATTTAGCATAATGTTTTCAAGGTTGATTCATGTTGTGGCATATACCGGTACTCTTTTTATGGCTGAAAAATATTCCATTGTATGGATACACCACATTTTGTTTATTCATCTATCTGTTGATTGATATTTGGGTTGTTTCCACTTTTTGACTATTATGAATGCTGCTGCTATGAACATTTGTGTACTAGTTTTTTGTATGAACACGTGTTTTCAATTCTTTTGGGTATATACTTAGGGGTGGACTAGTGCTATTTTTGACCTATATTCCTTCAAAGTAGCTCTGAAAATCTATGAACTATATATAGATCTAATAATAGAATACACCCTAACTTCTGGTCAGCTAGGCTCTAGGTAACAGGATGTGAGTGACGGGTAACTAGATTCAGGCTGCATCACAGTTTCACAGGAAACTTTAAAAATCTTCTGTGACACTTTGGGAAGCAGTGTATAAATACATTTAGAGAAAGGCAGACACATATTTCTTCATCTTTTAGAGCTGCTTAGTCAAGAAGGCTGTGATCTTCCCCTCCCCATAATTCCCCTAAACAGATACAGTTAAAGTGTAGCCTATGTGGTTCCAAAGCACAGACAGACATATATATATACACACACAAACAAAACAAAACCTCTTTCACATCAAAAGAAAATACAGAGTTTTCAGGCTGGGCATAGTGGCTCAAGTCTGTAATCCCAGCACTCTGGGAGGACGAGGTGGGAGGACCACTTGAGCCTAGGAGTGCGAGACCAGCCTAGGCAACATAGCGAAACTCTGTCTCTACAAAAAATAAAATTTTTTTATTTTAAAATTAAAATACAGGCACATGGTGGCATGTGCCTGTAGTTCCATCTACTTGAAAGGCTGAGGCGAAAGGATTGCCTGAACCCGGGAGTTCAAGGTTGAAGTGAACCGAGATTGTGCCACTGCACTCCAGCCTGGGCTACAGAGCAAGACCTTGTCGCAAAAGAAAAAAAAAAAGACTGAGTTCTTCATCATGCCTAACCTATTCCAAACAGTAACAAGTCAAGGCTTCAAAGGACTGGGAAATTAGCTAATTACTGTGGCAATATTTATTGTATTAGGATTAATGCCACACTGTTTTTTTTTTTCTGATTTTTAAAAAAATTATGCTTTAAGTTCTGGGATACATGTGCAGAACATGCAGGTTTGTTACATAGGTACACATGTATCATGGTGGTGTGTTGCACCCATCAACCCATCATTTACATTAGGTATTTCTCCTAATGCTATCCCTCTCCTACTCCCCTACCCCCCAACAGGCCCTGCTGTGTGATGTTCCCCTCCCTGTGTCCATGTGTTCTCATTGTTCAATTCCCACTTATGAGTGAGAACATGCAGTGTTTGGTTTTCTGTTCCTGTGTTAGTTTGCTGAGAATGATGGTTTCCAGCATAGCCTACCAACCAAAAAAAGTCCAGGACCAGATGGATTCACAGCTAAATTCTACCAGAGGTACAAAGAGGTGCCGGTACCATTCCTTCTGAAACTATTCCAAACAATATAAAAAGACAGACTCCTCCCTAACTCATTTTATGAGGCCAGCATCATCCTGATACCAAAACCTGGCAGTCACAACAAAAAATGAAAATTTCAGGCTGAGATGCCTGATGAACATCAATGCGAAAATCCTCAATAAAATACTGGCAAATCGAATCCAGCAGCACATCAAAAAGCTTATCCACCATGATCAAGTTGGCTTCATCCCTAGGAATGCAAGGCTGGTTCAGCATACACAAATCAATAAATGTAATCCATTACATAAACAGAACTGATGACAAAAACCACATGATTATCTCAATAGACGCAGAAAAGGCCTTTGATAAAATTCAGTACCCCTTCATGCCAGAAACTCTCAATAAACTAGGTATTGATGGAACGTAGCTCAAAATAACAAGAGCTATTTATGACAAACCCACAGCCAATATACTGAATGGGCAAAAGCTTGAAGCATTCTCTTTGAAAACCAGCACAAGACAAGAATGCCCTCTTCTCCTATTCAACATAGTATTGGAAGTTCTGGTCAGGGCAATCAGGCAACAGAAAGAATAAAGTGTATTCAAATAGGAAGAGAGGAAGTCAAATTGTCTCTGTTTGCAGATGATATGATTGTATATTTAGAAAACCCCATCGTCTTGGCCCAAAATCTCCTTAAGCTGAAAATGTTTTAAATACACTATTTAAAATCCATATTTGCACTTACTGAAGTTTCTTCCTCCATCTCTAAAATGTAAGAAATTCCTTCATCTGATGGTGTTCCTGAAGGCTTACTCCATTGTAAGGATAACCAAGTAATTCCAGCCTTGGTTAATACAGGACTTGCTGGCATAGAAGGAGCACAGCCTGAAGTGTAATATAAGACTTCTTCACTAAAACCACTGTTGAAACAAATGGTTTTAAAAGGTGTGAAAAAGTTATTTTTACAGTGAAAGAACAAGTTTGTAACAGATGTAATTTTTTTTGAAAATGACAATTTTTGATAATGAATTATAATACAAATAATATATCTTGGGTTTGATCTCTTTATGATAACCAGGTCAGACACCAAACAGTCAATTAGTGTTCTATTAAAAATGCAGTTTTGTTCAGATTTGTAAGCCTTTATATCATAATTTGTCCAGTCAATGAAAAATTATATATATTATCTTATGGAAACAGTAACACTCATGTACTGGTGTAAATGCTGTAACTTTTAAACACACTTTCATACAATGCCATTTATATAAAATAGAAAATGTAAGTTCTCAGTTGTGTAATTAAATGCACCTGCCCCTAAGGTGAGCAGCGCTATCTCTAGATCAAAAATAATTTTAATGACTCTTGAAAGATACTTGGCCTTTCTATTCAAAATTGGGTATTTTAGATGTTCTTACAACTCACCTGACTTTAAACAAAATATTGAAATTACATATGCTGAGGAGCAAAAGAAAAATCTCTTGGTCACATATACAAATCTAATTTATATCGGAAGATCTTGGAAAGTTGTAAGTTTAATCTTTCCTGTGGTTCCTATGTAACTAAGATAACTCTCTCACAGCTTTTGCTAGACTGGTGAACACATCTTAACCATATCAACAAAGAGATAAACTAAACAGAATTTTTAATGAATAATTTGGACAGTAAATAATTATACAAGTGAAGTTGACTTGATAATCTAAAAATATTTACATTCTTTTATAAAATACACCTTACCTTGTACCATAGTCATTTCTGGCCGATAGTCTGAATTTACAGCCCATTGCTGGTGACAGTTTAGTAATTTTAAATTGTTTCTGTAAGCCCATGTAACACTGACAAAATTCTCCATTTCCTTTTCCCTATAAGAAATGGCTGATTATTATATATCATGTACATTACTGCAAAAAGATAAATCCACATCAATTCCTTCTTGACAGTTACATATTAGCAAGTGTATACTAAAAGCCATGGATCTCAAGAGAAGGCTGAGATACAGCACATCTTTTATATGATATAGATCATCAAACACAGAATTAAAACACCAGAAAGCAGGTATCTTTGTATAGCTTCCTGAATTAAGCACTATCTTTTAGCCAATGTCAAATCTCTGGTTTTAATAAAGAAAACTCTGCAGGTATGGCCCCTACAATCTCCATGGAAGACTACCAGTGGTAGAAATGGGGTGACGATCTTTGACAGGGTCAACTGGCAGTTTTTTTCAACCTATGGAAAGCTCTAAGTGAACAGTTTTAAGAAAAGGTCCTTACCCATGCCCAAACTTCCAACTAGATAGCTCATAAACTTCTTTAAAATAAAACTTTTGGAGCTTCTACTGCTTAGACTAACACTGAAAAAGTTCTAGCAGAGAGCACAGCCCAATTACAGGCAATAAGAGGGAGAGAGAAAAGTTAGGACAACTAAAGAGTTTTAGAAATTTAGAGTGCTAAATAAAACGGGTAAGTTTCACATTCACCACCCATTTTTCTTTATTGTGTTGCTAGAGATGAAAGGGTAGTTAGGGTGACTTCGGCTTCAAAGAAAACCTGTAGACTGTCCTTGACTGCTTTACTGAATGCTTGTTTAGTGGATTCAACTGAGTTTCTAAGTAGAAAATCTTATCATCTCTAAATAATGACAGTTTTGCCCCCAAGCCAGACCCATGACTGTACTTTTTGCTTTGGTTTCAAGTCATACTGCCTTAAGAATAACTTCTGAAAGAATGTTAAATAAAGGTAGGGATAATTGGCAATCTTGACTTATTTCAGCGTTGCATAAAAATGCCTTTATTTGTTTAGTGATGGTACAAAAATAACTATCAAATAAGAAATTACCTTTCTATTCCTAATCTGCTTTGAGTTTTAACTCAGATGAATGGTAATCAAATACTCTTCCTTAATTTATCAATATAGTTTTCTTCTAAATTAATGTGATATGTTAATAGGTTTTCTAATTCTAAATTATCTTAGAATTTCTGGAATAAAATCTACTTGGTTGTGCTTTATTGTTCTTTTAATATACTGCCAGATTCCCAACTTATCAATGGAATTTCTTCCACTCCCTCTGGCCCCTCTTCTTAGCTTGGTACAAGCCACAGGGCAAGAGAGAACATAGTAACTGATAATAAAAAAA
The DNA here is from genome assembly GCF_000951035.1 of Colobus angolensis palliatus. NCBI lineage: Eukaryota > Metazoa > Chordata > Mammalia > Primates > Cercopithecidae > Colobus > Colobus angolensis. The sequence goes on from NW_012111031.1 coordinate 3,073,845, forward strand.
ATGTACTAAACCAGGCTTGTCCAACCTGCAGCCCAAGGGCCACATGCGGCCCAGAACAGCTTTAAATGTGGCCCAACACAAATTTGTTAACTTCCTGAAAATATTATGAGATATCTTTGTGATTTTTCAAAAGCTCATTAGCTATTATTATTAGTGTTAACGTAAGTTGGTGCAAAAGTAACTGCTGTTTTTGCCATTACTTTTAACGGCAAAAACAGCAACTACCTTTGAACAAATCTAGTATTTTGTGTGGCCCAAGGAAGCCAAAAGATTGGACGCCCCTGTACTAAACAACGAAGTCCAGTATGCTTGCTGTGGTTGGCTGAGTAATGGCCACCATGAATATCCAGGTCCCAGTCCCCTGAACCTGTGAAAATGACCTTATATGGTAGGAGGAACTGTAAAGTGTGACTAAGAATCTCGAGATGGGAGCTCATCCTGGATTATCTGAATAGACCCTACATGGAATCTTAAGTGTTAGAGGTTTGAAGACAGAGGAGGAAGAAGGTGATGTGATGATGGAAACAAGGGGAGAAAAGGCAATATGATGTGGCCATGAACCAAGTAATGACAGCCTACAGAAGCTTGTCAAGGCAAGGAAACAGATTCTCCTCTAAAGTTGCTGGAGAGGGCCTGGCCATGCTGACACCTTGATTTTGTCCAGAGAAATTCATTTTGGATTTCTGGCCTCCAGAACAGTAAGAGAATAATGTACTGTTTTAATATCAGGTTTGGGGTAATTTGTTATAGCAGCCGTAGGAAAAGGAATACACTTGCCTCGAAGGCTGATGTGAAAAAAAAGTTCCTTTATCAAGGTAGTTACCTAAATAATAGTTTTGATGGTGATTTAGTTGAAAATAGGGAAGTCAGGAATGTTTTCTAAAAACACCATCAATCCACTCATGCACCACACAAAATCATTCATACTTTTTTTGACAGAAGAATATACTTGATGATTAAAACAAACGAAAAAGTTATTTCTGCCTGAAGATACGCACATAATGTTAACCATTTAAAAAGATTCAATTTACTTACTTCATCCCATTCTAATACAAAGTTTTGGATTTTAGAACCATTGTCACTAGGTGCCTAAAACCAACATCAAAAAACAAAATGAAAACAAATTAGTACATTCATAAATGATACTGTGATGATCTAATATAAGGATCTAGCTTATGTGGCAGATGTTCTCTGTGACTTAGTCCTGGGAAAATGTTCATGAAAATACAAAAATATATGTATTGTATACCCTATAATCCTTTCAAATTTAAGGAAAGAAATATAAGGAAAGAAAGCAAGAAGCTACTCAAGTCTTCCTGAACACTGAACAATCTCTTTTAGCAAGAACTATTAATAAATTGAAAAAGTCGTTAAAAAAACCATTTTGCTTTTCTTACAGAGAGTTTTATCAGCTTTAAGTTTGTAGGACTGATCCTGTCATTTGTATTAAAACTCACCTTACAAAATAAATGGAATATTGTATAAAATACCAAAGAGTGAAGAACCAGGGTGCTGAAAGAAGCTCTGGGAGGGCAGTGTCTCGGTTCTCGTTTCTAGACTGACTGTGCTGGTTACCTGAGACTGCTGACTTAGCAATCTGTTAATATTTTAGATGTAAAAGAATGCAGTTCCCTTGGCATTTTATTTCAGTATTTAATCACTCTCAAAATCATGAATTTCAACCTTACTTCCATCTGAATTTTCTTTCTACAATTTCAGCCCATTTCCTCTTTGCAGAACAAATGATCACCCCTATTCTTATTGTAACTCCATATATTTGCAGACAATTGACTTTAAGACTCTGGTCAAAATTCTACCATTTTAATTTTTGAAATGATGTTTTATTAACTCTATCCAGTTTTTACATAATATTGCTAACTATGTAAATGGCAATCAAGGATCATTAACTTTTTAATACAGAGGAACACAGAGGTCTAAATTATTTGTTAAACACTAATACAGATCTTATAACATTAATTTTTTATTAAATTATAATTTAAAACTGGTTAGCATAGCCAGAATTTGCTTGTTAAGTTAGGGTAATATCTCACTGAGTGGCAAAGCAGTGGCAGTTAAAAATGAATATAATGTGAACGGGGCATAATGTGAACGGGGCAGAGAAAGAATCTTTGGGAAACTCCAACTCTTATGATGTAGAGGAAGAGAATCCAAAGAGAGAGATCAAAAGTCTCAGCAGGAAGTGAGGGGTATAAAAAGACATTTTCCAACTGTTAATGACTCCAGACTGCTCTAGTCTAGTTGCTGAGGTCTCTCACATTTACTTGATTAATTTTTCTCTTTTTCAAAAGTGAGGCTATTAAAATGTCCACCTTAACCTGAGACTGATCCTCTCTAGCTTTTCTCCAAGTTAGAGGAGTGTAAAGTGTAAAGTGTTTTTTTTTTACCTTATTTCATTTAGTCCTCAGATCAACTCTATGAAGTACCATTACCTGAACTTTACAAAAGAGGAAATGAGGGCTTCAAAGAACCAAATAAATTGTCCCAGATCACAAAGTCGTTCAAAGTAGAGCAGAACTGAATTTGTTCTACCTGCCCACAAAATCAGTGTTCCTACCCAGTATTCTAGGGGCTGAGAAGTACACAGTCTGCCTCGGGGAACTGGCAATAAACAGAAAAAGATCATCTTTAGTGAGCTTTTTGTTATCACCATGCTCTGGCAATTCTAAACAAAGTCAGTTAATAAGATACCTCTCTCAACTGCTACCTCCCATGTTAACCCCCATAGGAATCCTTTTAGATTAGGTGAGGTAGCAGTCAAAAGACTAGATATTCAAGTCACTAAACTACTCTTAGTGACTTTTCTTCATTTTTAATATTAAATAACAATAGTTATTATGCTCATTATGTTCTAGACATTATACCTTGGGCTGTTTAGATGCTACCTGTTTTAATCCTCCCAACTCTGAGGTATATAATACTATCCTCCAACAACAGTGACAATATCTTTTTCCAACAATGTTGATTATTGTGTGTGTACATAGGGCCATTTCTGGAAAGGTTCAAGCCTGGGAAACCTGTGTGGGTAATCTGAGGTACCACTGCCTACATCTTATATAGGGATGTTAGGATACTGTTAAAGGCAGACATTTCAAAATTGTATTTTAATTATCATTGAAATAAAGGAACAGTTACCTACAGAAATCTTTAATTATATAAAGAACAATGGGTTGCTACCTCAACTGCTCTACCAAAGGAAAGGGTCTGAGCATATTCACAAATAAAATACTACTGTAAGTGACATGAAATAAAAGTAGTCATACTTTTTAATCACACATGAATATATGTATATATACACAGCTGCTTTACTTACATGTGTTAATAGTACTTTTTGACTACAAAAGTATCTAATATCCTCAGAGGAACTAGAAACTAACAAGCTACTGAACAAGTAGTAAGCCTCACATTTTTAAAAGCTTTCAAATGTAAGGCTAGCCCTGAGCTTGGTCTCGAAGCAAGGACAGATAATTAAATCAAGAGGAATAGTTACATCTCACTGCAAACCAATACTAACAGGAGTGGTACCCCATTCTAGAGGATGCTTTGAAATTTTGTGGGGGCTATTTCTGACCTGATCACAATAAAGCAGGAGGGGAGAGTCTGGTGGTTATGGGGTAAAGATCAAGGGTGCTAATAGCCCCACAGAATGGGGGACAATCAGTATGATGAGGAATTGTTCTCTTCCTCTAGGACTTTCAAATATCTATCAGAACTGAAGAACCAAATTCCATTTTATAAAGTATTTTTAGTATGGTTTTAACAGACACCAAGTTTCCCAAAATGCAATAACTGTGCAATCTGGGAAAGACTGAATTTAATTTGTTCAGAAATTTACCGAGTCCACACTATTTCAGAAAATCACATAATCAGTGACAATGCTGTCTGTGGTATTTGAATGACTAATTCTATGTATGGTATATGTCCACTTCATTGTATCTTCTTGTGTAGCTGGGACAAAACATTTATAAATTAAAATATATACTTTTCTATTGAGAATAACTTTATTCCTCCTTTTAGGCAGCATATTGATCTATGAGTACAGTTATTATAAATCTAATTTTACAATACAACTCAGAATATAAAGGCATCATGACAAAGTATGACAAAAAGGAGTAATGGGTTAAGAATCACTGTTATGAACCTCAATGCCATCACATGTGCAATGTAATAAGCACTGTTAATTACAAATCAATCGTTTTTGCTATATTTACGTATAGTAAGAAAAACCAGTAACAGTGCTATTTTAAGATACATTAAATAGGCATTTGTGTCTCATATGTAAAGAGCAGGAACAAATTAGAGCTCTTTGTCTCCAGAAACAACTGAAACTTAATACTACCAGGGGAAACAAAGAAACACACATCCAGCTGGAAACACCCTAAAGAATATTCTTACCTTCCATTGCAAAGTGAGTGAATTTTTGGTCCGATTGGCTATCCTTGGTGGATTAGGTATATCAGGTTCACAGCTCAGGGTGGTAAAGATTTCAGCTTCTGAAGGAGTTCCCTTTATAGAATTATATTCTGCCTGGACTCTATGGTGATAAAATAAATAGTTTTACCTTTCAGAATCACTGTATCCTGTTTTCAACAGTGTCACCTTTAAGTACTTGCAGATTAGGAAGGTGTCCACTAAAAGTTCTATCAAGAAAATATGACTATCAGAAGTAAAAGGTGACCATTCCAAAAAAAAGGACAAGTTTTTTTTTTCTTTTTTGCTGCAACCAAAAGAAATAATTTAAAATTGTGATATAATGTGAGTGTACATATATGTGTATTTACACACACATGCAAAAAAAATTCCTGAAACAAGTTTCCTGAAACAATGTTCTCAACTATGGGGAATACACTGATGCTTTCTGTCCTATTTGATTCTATTTCTTTTAAAAAAAATGCTGAATATAACGCACAAAATTAAATTCATGACTAAATGTGACTACAATCTACAGTATGAAAAATATTAGGTTGGACAATACTTTGAGTATATCCATAGGAAGTACACTTGAACACTTAGTAGTTTAACAGAAATAATCCCAACCACATACACTCTTTATAAAAATGGGGGTAATTAACTAAATGTGTTATATTAGGCTTCAGTTGGGTAAGCCCTAGAGTCTATGAAATTTTAGTAAATTACACTAGAAGAACTGCATAGAGTAAAACATTATCTAAGTTCTTCCTATTAAACGTTATGAAATTCTAGTCTTGTATCCCGAACCCTAAAATAGGATGTAGTAAAAATATGTGTGTAAACCAAGTATTTATAATTATTTTATAAAAATTCCAAAAGCTGGGACAAGTTTCCACTGCCAAACTAGATGCTACAGACATATTCTACAGATTCATTCCAAACCCAGAATTCTAGCCCTTCACTGTAACATGAGTTAAATGTTTTTGTTTGTTGAAAAATTTTGATAATTTTACCAACAGAAAAATTGAAGTCTGCAAATTTTTTTTTTTTTTTTTCTGAGATGGAGTCTCACTCTGTAGCCCAGGCTGGAATATAATGGCACAATCATGGCTCACTGCAGTCTTAACCTCCTGGGCTCAAGCAATCCTCCTACTTCAGTCTTCTGAGTAGCTGATGCCACAGGCCTGCATCACGATGCTTGGCTACTTTTTGGAGTTTTTTGTGGAGATGGGGTCTCGCTATGTCGCTCAGACTGGTCTCAAACTCCCGGTCTCAAGAAATCCTCCTGTCTTGCCCACCCAAAGTTGCTGGGATTACAGGCGCACTGTGCCCAGCCCACAAAGTCTGCTTTTAATCCGAAATTAATGTTTAAATTATATAACAGATTAAAAAAATAATTATTAAAAAAAAAAACCCTTATGCTGTATCATATAGAGGCAATCTGTAGGAATTCCTTACTTTGCATGGTAATCCGTGGCTGGCTTGAGATCATTTAAAGTGATATTTGTTTCTTCTCCTCTGGGGAAAAAAAGGTAGTATTTCAATGTCTGGTAAATAAAGCATTTTCAAACGATGTACATTATATACACTATAGTTTAGAGTATTTTATGAAACTACTTCTTTCTTTACCAACTGTAACTGGATTCAGATTCCACTAATATGGAATTTGGCAGCTAGGATATGTACCAAACTTACATGTGTACCTGCATACTACTTTAAAACAAAAGGTAGTGCTAAGCAAATCCGCTGAGTGAGCCAGACTCTTTTTTTTGGAGCGGAGTTAAGGAAGATATTTAGTTTACTGAAGAAACAAAACTATTATCAATTATTTAAAAATCCATTTTGCATAGTTAAAATGATAAATAAAAGATGTACTGTTGAAAGAAAAACTGCCAATTTTTTACAAGGAGTCTGTCACTATTTTATTTTATTAGAAAATAATGTGGAACTTCATTTAAAATGTTACACTTTGAACAGATCACCTAAGAGAGAACACTGGAATTAAGCAGGAGTGACTGGAAACATGTAAAACAAGGAAGGAGAGGGAAGTAAGCCTGCCAGGCTGCAATCAGCTGGGAGCCTAGAAAGGTTCTCCAGTGTGGGGAAAGGGTAAGTAAGTGACTCCCAGGGGTCCACATTCCCATCGTGGACTCCTGTATTCTAGTCATGGGAAAGACCCTAGACCCTTGTGGGCTGCAACTAACACAGGGAGATGCCTGGAGTCGTGCAAGGCATTGCTCAAGAGACGGAGCTCACGATGGGTCCTATACACCTCCCAAACCCTAAGCAGGTAGAACAAGGTATCATATTGAGAGCACAACCCCCAACAGACTGCATCCTGCCCACGGGCCCTACAGTCCCCACATCTCCCCATGTCTGGAGTCCCACTGACATTTCCTACCCACAGGCCACCACTGTGACTGGTTGCTGCTTTCAGGACTAAAGCTTGAGCCATTGGCAAAGATCCTGCTGCCCCCAGCAGCGAAGCTGCTGCACATCTTTGTGTACTCCAACAACAAACTTCCTGTCTGCAGCAACTGCAGCTGTGGGCTGCTGCAGCTGGGGCCAAAGCACAAGTGAAGTGGGTATTCCCTAGCTGCCTGCATACAGCTGTTGCCACTAAAAGCCCTCCCTAGTAGCAGGTCTGCAGCGTAGCCACTGCCGCCTTCACCTGAGGATTCTTCCTTGGGCCTGGTGGTCATCCCTACCCTGCCAACACAGTTAGCACCTACAAACACCACTGGAGGGTCTAAGGACAGGTCTTGATTCTGTGCTCCCAGTATTTGAGCACACTGGGAGGCCTGGGGACTACCCAGCCTAGTCCATCACCTGTGCCACACCTGAGCACTCCTCCTGGTGGCCTGAGATTGAGCCCACCCAACCTGCCTTTAATCACTGCAGCAGGTATCCATTTGCATGTACCACCTGTGGACCTGGGGACTGGCTTGCCCAGACTGTCACAGTCACCACCAACATCAGCACGGACTGCTTGGAACCCAGAGGTTAGTCCTAATGCCATCACCCAAGCCATATCGGCTTCCCAGAGGCCCAAGAACCCACCTGCCCACCTGCCTGGCCCACCGCTGCCACTACTAGCACCTGAGCAAGCTGCCTAGAGGCCCAAGAATCAGAATGCCTGGATTTGCTAACACTGGTACTCATGTACAACACCTGGGGGCCCAAGGACAGGTAGGCTTGGGCCTGCTGCTGCCACCACTGAGGCCTGAGGGCAGGCTCACCTCACATCCCCACCCCTAGCAAAACTTCACTACAGCCTCCACTAACAACTGTACCCTAAGCCACTGTGGAAATCACAGACACCATAACACTGTTTACAGCAGAAGACATATGAAGACTGTACTTTCACATGCACCCTGAATCAAAGCCACAGTGCTCTACCCAACCAACACTATAGATGCATTTTCAGGAAAAAGTCTTCCCCTATGAAAGCAAGCTCAAAAAACTGAAAGAAGTGACTGCTGTACCAGATGAATGGATATTGACATAAGGACAGAAGAAATATGAAAAAGCAAGGCAATATGACACCTCCAAAGAAACACAATAATCCTCCAGCAATAGATTCTAATCAAAAACAAAAATTTAAGAAATCCCAGATAATGAATTTGAAATACTGATATTAAAGATGCTCAGCTGAAATATAAGAAAAACCAGAAAAGCAATACAAATAATTCAGAAAAACAATTTAGAATATAAGAAATTTACCAAAGAAACACAATCATAAGAAAGAACCAAATAGAAATTCTAGAACTAAAGAATTCATTAAATGAAATACAAAACACATTCGAAAGCATCAACAAAGGACTAGATACAGCTAATGAAAGAATTTCAGAATGTGAAGACAGGTCTTTTGAAATAACCCAGTGAAACAAAGATAAACTTCAGGAGGCCGAGGCGGTGGATCACCTCAGGAGTTCAAGACCAGCCTCCCCAACAAGGCAAAACCCCGTTTCTACTAAAAATAGAAAAAAACAGCCAGGTGTGGTGGTGAGCATCTGTAATCTCAGCTACTTGGGAGGCTGAGGCAGGAGAATTGCTTCAACCCCGGAAGCGGAGGTTGCAGTGAGTTGAGTTCATGCCACAGCACTCCAGCCTGGGCAACAAGAGCAAAACTCCGTCTCAAGATAAAAAAAAAAAAAAGAATAAAAATGAATGAACAAAGCCTATGTGACATATGGGACACTATAAAGCAACCAAATATTTGAATTTTTGGTATCCTAAATGGTGAAGAGAAAATAAAAGGGTTAGAAAACCTATTTAACAAAATAATAGCTGAAAACTTTCCAAATCTAGCAAGAGATTTAGACATCCAGACACAGAAAGCTTGGAGAGTCAGATATGAAACAGATATAAACACAAAACAGTCTTCTGCATGAAATTATAGTCAAACTGTTAAAAGCAAAAAAGCAAAGAAAATTCTAAAGACAGCAAGAGAAAAGCATCTAGTCACCTATAAGGGAACTCTTATCAGATTAACAGGATTTCTCTGCAGAAATCTTACAAACCAGCAGGGAATGGGATGATATATTCAAAGTGCTGAAGGAAAAACAGCTGTCAGCCAAGGATATATACTCAACAAACTTATGTTTCATAGAGGAAGGAGAAATAAGGTATTTTCCAGACAAGCAAAAGCTGAGGGACTGCATCACGACTAGTGCAGTTCTGTAAGAAATGCCTGAGGGAGTCTTACACCTGGAACAAAGGGACAATATCTGCTGTTATGAAGACACAAGAAAGTATAAAACTTACTGAACTTACTGATGGAGCAAACACACAAATGAGGAAGAAAAATAACTCAAATGTACCATTACAGAAATAAAAAAAAAGAATGAAACAAAGAACATAAAAATCAGATATCAATTAATAAAATGACAGAAATACACCCTTACATATCAATAGTAACTTTAAGGTAAATGGATTAAACTTTCTCCTTAAGGAGGCTGATCCAAGATGGCCGAGTGCCGAATAGGAACAACTCCAGTCTACAGCTCCCAGCGTGAGCAACGCAGAAGACAGGTGATTTCTGACTTCCAACTGAGGTACCGGGTTCGTCTCACTAGGACGTGTTGGAAAGTGGGTGCAGCCCAGAGTGTGAGCCAAAGCAGGGTGGGGCATAGCCTCACCCGGGAAGCGCAAGAGGTCAGTGAATTCCCTTTCCCAGCCAAGGGAAGCTGTGAAAAACGGTACCTGGAAAATCAGGACACTTCCACCCTAATACTGTGCTTTTCCAACGGTCTTGGCAAATGGCACACCAGGAGATTATATCCAAGGGCCTGGCTCGGAGGGTCCCACGCCCACAGAGCCTTGCTCACTGCTATCACAATAGTCCGAGACGGAACTGCAAGATGGCAGTGAGACTGGGGGAGGGGCGTCCGCTATTGCTGAGGCTTGAGTAGGTAAACAAAGCAGCCAGGAAGCTTGAACTGGGTGGAGACCAACACAGCTCAAGGAGGCCTGCCTGCCTCTGTAGACTCCATCTCTAGGGGCAGGGCAGAACTGAACAAAAGGCAGCAGAAACTTCTACAGACTTAAATGTCCCTGGTCTGACAGCTTTGAAGAGAGTAGTGGTTCTCCCAGCACGGAGTTTGAGATCTGAGAATGTACAGACTGCCCCTTCAAGTGGGTCTCTGATGCCCAAGTAGCCTAACTGGGAGACACCTGCCAGTAGGGGCTGATTGACACCTCATACAGCCAGGTGCCCCTCTGATACGAAGCTTCCAGAGGAAGGATCAGGCAGCAATATTTGCTGTTCTGCAGCCTCCGCTGGTGATACCAAGACAAACAGGGTCTGGAGTGGACCTCCAGCAAACTCCAACAGACCTGCAGCTGAGGGACCCGTTAGAAAGAAAACTAATAAACAGGAAGGAACAGCATCAACATCAACAAAAAGGACATCCACACCAAAATCCCATCTGTAGGTCACCATCATCAAAGACCAAAGGTAAATAAAATCACAAAGATGGGGAGAAACCAGAGCAGAAGAGACGAAAATTCTAAAAACCAGAGCACCCCTTCTCCTCCAAAGGATCGCAGCTCCTCAGCCACAAGAGAACAAAGCAGGATGGAGAATGACTTTGATGAGTTGACAGATGTAGGCTTCAGAAAGTTGGTAATAACAAACTTCTCCAAGCTAAAGGAAGATGTTTGAACCCATCACAAGGAAGCTGAAAACTTTGAAAAAAGATTAGACGAACAGCTAACTAGAATAAACAGTGTAGAGAAGACCTTAAATGATCTGATGGAGCTGAAAACCATGGCACGAGAACTACGTGACGCATGCACAAGCTTCAGTAGCTGATTCGATCAAATGGAAAAAACGGTATCAGTGACTGAACAACAAATTAATGAAACGAAGCGAGAAAAGAAGTTTAGAGAAAAAAAAGAAATGAACAAAGCCTCCAAGAAATATGGGACTATATGATAAGACCAAATCTATGTTTGATTGGTATACCTGAAAGTGATGGGAAGAATGGAACCAAGCTGGAAAACACTCTTCAGGATATTATCCAGGAGAACTTCCCCAACCTAGCAAGGCAAGCCAACATTCAAATTTAGGAAATACAGAGAACACCACAAAGACACTCCTTGGGAAGAGAAAACCCAAGACACATAATTGTCAGATTCACCAAAGTTGAAATGAAGGAAAAAATGCTAAAGGCAGCCAGAGAGAAAGGTCGGGTTACCCACAAAGGGAAGCCCATTAGACTAACAGCAGATCTCGGCAGAAACCACATAAGCCAGAAGAAAGTGGGGGCCAATATTCAACATTCTTAAAGAATTTTCAACCCAGAATTTCATATCCAGCCAAACTAAGCTCCATAAGTGAAGGAGAAATAAAATCCTTTACAGATAAGCAAATGCTGAGAGATTTTGTCACCACCAGGCCTGCCTTACAAGAGCCCCTGAAGGAAGCACTAAACATGGAAAAGAACAATCAGTACCAGCCACTGAAAAAACAGGCCAAATTGTAAACACCATCGATGCTAGGAAGAAACTGCATCAACTAATGGGCAAAATAACCAGCTAATATCATAATGACAACATCAAATTCACACATAACAATATTAATCTTAAATGTAAATGGGCTAAATGCCCCAATTATAAAACACAGACTGGCAAATTGGATAAACAGTCAAGATCCATCAGTGTGCTGTATTCAGGAGACCCATCTCACATGCAGAGAGACAAATAGGCTCAAAATAAAGGAATGGAGGAAGATTCAGCAAGCAAATGGAAAGCAAAAAAACCCGCAGGGGTTGCGGTCCTAGTCTCTGATAAAATAGACTTTAAACCAACAAAGATCAAAAGAGACAAAGAAGGCCATTACATAATGGTAAAAGGAGCAATTCAACAAGAAGAGCTAACTATCCTAAATATATATGCACCCAGATTCATAAAGCAAGTCCTTAGAGACCTACAAAGAGACTTAGACTCCCACATAATAACAATGGGAGACTTTAACACCCTACTGTCAACATTAGACAGATCAAGGAGACAGAAAGTTAACAAGGATATCTAGGACTTGAAGTCAGCTCTGCACCAAGCTGACCTAATAGACATCTACAGAACTCTCCACGCCAAATCAACAGAATATACATTCTTCTCAGCACCACATTGCACTTATTCCAAAATTGACCACATAGTTGGAAGTAAAGCACTCCTCAGCAAATGTAAAAGAACAGAAATTATAACAAACTGTCTC
>NW_012111031.1:3087667-3124532 GCF_000951035.1 Colobus angolensis palliatus
AGAACTACAAACCACTGCTCAGTGAAATAAAAGAGGACACAAACAAATGGAAGAACATTCCATGCTCATGGATAGGAAGAATCAGTATCGTGAAAATGGCCAAACTGCCCAAGGTAATTTATAGATTCAATGCCATGCCCATCAAGCTACCAATCACTTTCTTCACAGAACTGGAAAAAACAACTTTACAGTTCATATGGAACCAAAAAAGAGCCCACATTGCCAAGACAATCCTAAGCCAAAAGAACAAAGCTGGAGGCATCACGCTGCCTGACTTCAAGCTATACTACAAATCTACAGTAAACAAAACAGCATGGTACTGGTACCAAAACAGAGATACCAATAGAACATAACAGAGTCCTCAGAAATAATACCACACATATACAACCATCTGATCTTTGACAAACCTGACAAAAAAAAGAAATGGGGAAAAGATTCCCTATTTAACAAATGGTGCTGGGAAAACTGGCCAGCCATATGTAGAAAGCTGAAACTGGATCCTTTCCCTACACCTTATACAAAAATTAATTCAAGATGAATTAAAGACTTAAATGTTAGACCTAAAACCATAGAAACCCTAAAAGAAAACCTAGGCAATACCATTCAGGACACAGGCATGGGCAAGGACTTCATGACTAAAACACCAAAAGCAATGGCAACAAAAGCCAAAACAGACAAATGGGATCTAATTAAACTAAAGAGCTTCTGCATAGCAAAATAAACTACCATCAGAATGAATAGGCAACCTACAGAAAGGAAGAAAATTTTTGCAATTTACCCATCTGACAGAAGGCTAATATCCAGAATCTACAAAGAACTTAAACAAATTTATAAGAAAACAATCAAACAACCCCATCAAAAAGTGGGCGAAGGATGTGAACAGATACTTCTCAAAAGAAGACATTCATGCAGCCAACAGACACGTGAAAAAATGCTCATCATCACTGGTCATCAGAGAAATGCAAATCAAAACCACAATGAGATCCCATCTCACACCAGTTAGAATGGTGATCATTAAAAAGTCAGGAAACAACAGGTGCTGGAGAGGATGTGGAAAAATAGGAATGCTTTTACACTGTTGGTGGGACTGTAAACTAGTTCAACCATTGTGGAAGACTGTGTGGTGATTCCTCAAGGATCTAGAACTAGAACTACCATTTGACCCAGCCATCCCATTACTGGGTATATACCCAAAGGATTACAAATCATACTACTATAAAGACACATGCACACATATGTTTATTGTGGCACTATTCACAACAGCAAAGACTTGGAATCAACCCAAATATCCCTCAATGATAGACTGGATTAAGAAAATGTGGCACATATACACCATGGAATACTATGCAGCCATAAAAAAGGATGAGTGCATGCCCTTTGTAGGGACATGGATGAGGCTGGAAACCATCATTCTGAGCAAACTACCGCAAGGACAGAAAACCAAACACCACATGTTCTCACTCACAGGTGGGAATTAAACAATGAGAACACTTGGACACAGGGTAGGGAACATCCCACACTGGGGCCTGTCATGGGGTGGAGGGGAGGGGAAGGGATGGCATTAAGTGAAATACCTATTGTAAATGACAAGTTAATGGGTGCAGCACACCAACATGGCACATGTATACATATGTAACAAACCTGCATGGTGTGCACATGGTACCCTAGAACTTAAAGTATACTAATAATAAAACAAGCAAACAAAAAACTTTCTACTTAAAAGACATAAACTCACTGTATGAATTAAAAAATGTGACCCAATTATATGCTGTCTACAAGAAATTCACCTTGCCTGTAAAGACACATATAGACTGAAAGTAAACGGATGAAAAACAATAATCCATGCAAACAGAAACCAAAAGTGAGCAGGAGTAGCTACACTCAGATAAAAGAGACTTTAAGTCAAAAACAGTAAAGAGACAAAGTCATTATATAATGATAAAGGGATCAATTCAGCAAGAGGATATAACAAGTCTAAACATATATGTACCCAACACTGGAGCACCCAGAAATATAAAGCAATTATTAATAGATCTAAAGGGAGAGATAGACTCCAATAAAACAATAGCTGGGGACTTCAACACCCCACTCTCAGCATTAGACAGACCATCTAGACAGAAAATTAACAAAGAAACATTGTATTTAAATGGCACATTAGGCCACATGGACATAACAGACCTTTGTAAATATATCTCATCCAACAGTTACAGAAAACACATTTTTCTTTTTAAATTAATTAATTATTTTATTTATTATTATTATACTTTAAGTTCTAGGGTACATGTGCACAATGTGCAGGTTTGTTACATATGGATACATGTGCCATGTTGGTGTGCTGCACCCATTAACTTGTCATTTACATTAGGTGTATCTCCTAATGCTATCCCTCCCCCATCCCACCTCCCCACAACAGGCCCCAGTGTGTGATGTTCCCCTTCCTGTGTCCAAGTATGATCTCACTGTTCAATTCCCACCTATGAGTGAGAACATGTGGTGTTTGGTTTTCTGTTCTTGCGATAGTTTGCTGAGAATGATGGTTTCCAGCTGCATCCATGTCCCCACAAAGGACACGAACTCATCCTTTTTTATGGCTGCATAGTATTCCATGGTGTATATGTGCCACATTTTCTTAATCCAGTCTGTCACTGACGGACATTTTGGTTGATTCTAAGTCTTTGCTATTGTAAACAGTGCTGCAATAAATATACGTGTGCATAGAAAACACATTTTTCTTTACAATACATGAAACATGAAACATTCTCTAGGGTAGAACATATGTCAGTACAGAATACAGGTCTCAACATTTTTTTTTTTTTTGAGACGGAGTCTTGATCTGTTGCCAGGATGGAGTGCAGTGGCACCATCTTGGCTCACTGCAACCTCTGTCTCCCGGGTTCAAGCAATTCCCTTGCCTCAGCCTCCCGAGTAGCTGGGACTACAGGTGTGCACCACCATGCCTGGCTAATTTTTTTACTTTAGTAGAGATGGGGTTTCACCATGTTGGCCAGGATGGTCTCAATCTCTTGCCCTTGTGATCTGCCCGTTGTGGCCTCTCAAAGTGCTGGGATGACAGGTGTGAGCCACCGTGCCCGGCCGCAAGAAATTTTAAAACACTGAAAGTATATCATATATTTTCTAATAATTCAATAGAATAAAACTAGAAATCAATAACAAGAGGAACTTTGGAAACTATGCAACTACCTGGAAACTAAGCACAACATGCTCCCGAATGACCACTGGTAGATGGATGAATTAAGAAAAATAAAAAAAAATTCTTGAAACAAATTAAAATGGAAACACAAAATATTAAAACCTATGGGATACAGCAAAAGCAGTGTCAAGAGGGAAGTTTATAGCAATAAATGTCTACATAAAAAAGCTGAAAGACTCTAAATAAAAAATCTAGCAACGCACATCTCAAGAACCTCAAAAGCAAGAACAAACCAAATCCAAAACTAGTGGAAGAAATAATAAAGATCACAGCAGACAGCCAGGTGCAGTGGTGCAGATCAGAGCAGACAGCCAGGTGCAGTGGTGCACACCTGTAGTCCCAGTTACTTGGGAGGCTGAGGTGGGAGGATCACTTGAGCCCAGGAGTTTCAGTCCAGCTTAGGCAACACTGCAAGACGCCATCTCTCATAAAATAAAAAGTCAGAACAGAACTAAACCACTACCTAGACTAATATAGAGAAGAAGAAAGGATACCCAAATAAACAAAATCAGAAGTGAGAAAGGAGACACTACAACTGATACCACACTTACAAAGAATCATCAGAGACTATTATGGACAACTTACACCAACAAACTGAAAAATCTGAGGAAGTCGATAAATTCCTGGATATGTACTACCTACCAAGATTCAATAAGCGAGAAACAGAAAACATGAACTGACCAATAATGAGTAATGAGATTGAATCAGTAATAAAGAGTCTTCAAACAAAGAAAAGTCCAGGACCAACGGCTTCACTGACAAATTCTACCAAACTTTTAAGGAACACCAATTCTCCTCAAACTATTCTAAAAACATTGAAGAGGAGGGAATTATCTCTAACTCACTGTACAAGGACAGCATCACTCTGGTACCAAAACCAGATAAAGACACAACAAAAAAAGAAAAAGTACAGACCAATCCCTGATAAACATAGACACAAAATCCTCATCAAAATACTAGCAAACTGAATTCAACAGCACATTATAAAGACAATACACCACAATCAAGTGGGATTTATACCAGGGAATGCAAGGATGGCTTCACATATACAAATCAATAAATGTGATACACCATATCAACAGAATGAAAGACAAAAACTATATGATCATCTCAACAGATGTAGAAAATTTTTGATAAAATTCAGCATCCCCTCATAAAATCTTTCAACAAACTAGGCACTAAAGGAACATACCTCAACATAACTAAGACCACATATGACAGACCCACAGCTAACATCATATAGAAAGAGGAAAGTCTAAAAACCTTTCCTCTAAGAACTTGGACAAGACAAGGATGCCTACCTTCACCACTCCTATTCAATATGGTACTGGAAGTCCTAGCCAGAGCAACCAGCCAAGAGAAGGAAATGAAAGGTAATCAGATTAAAAAAAAAAAAAAAACAACACAAAGTCAAATTGTTCCTCTTTGCAGATGACATGATCTTACATGTAAAAAATCTGAAGACTCCACCAGAAAACTCTTGGATCTGATAAATAAATTCAGTAAGTTGCAGGATACAAAATCAAAACACAAAAATCAGCATCATTTCTATACACTAATAATAAACTAGCTGAGAAAGAAGCCCAAAAGGCAATCACATTTACAATAGCTACAAAAGGAAAAAAAAAACCCTAAGAATAAATCTAACATAACAGGTGGAAAGATCTCTGTAAGATAAAACTACAAAACACTGATGAAAGAAATGGAAGAGAACACAAATATCCTTGAGAGAGACCTTAATTCCTGAAGGATATGGGAGATGACTAATGCCCCCCTCGTGCTCCCTGGTCAGGCTGCAAATGGAAATAAAGAATTCCTCTTAGTAAGCAACCATATCTAACTAGAAAACAGTCATTAACACAGTAAGAAACCTTTATGTTGATAGTCCTTTATCCCCTACTTACCCCTTAGGTAGGTTTACTTGTCTCTCTTAAGAAAAATTAATAGGACATAAGGAAATCTCAATAGAGAGGAAACAGGAAATTTTTATAACCTTATGTGACTAGATGAGAGGCACTGGGGCAGTTTCACTTTCCTTTCTTCTTGCCAGCTATGTTTTGAAAAAAGATAGCAAAAAGGTTGATGGAGCCCATGTTCTGTGCTAATTATGATCATTCAAATGATTAACCATCACCTTTACAGTCTTCTTGGTGCTTAAATAATAACTAACCATTAACTTTACCCTTTTTCATTAGAATAATCAACTTTTATATGAACAGGAAAATAGGACAGGAAAATAGTTTAATTCAAAACTGTCAATCATAAATGTCACAATTTTAGTTACTGAATCTTTCTAAGGCTTTGTGGTGTGTAATATACCTTTATTTTTTTCTTGACACTGAGTCTCGCTCTGTCACTCAGGCTGGAGTGCAATGGCACAATCTTGGCTCACGCAACTGCCACCTCCCAGGTTCAAGGGATTCCCCTGCCTCAGCCTCCTAAGTAGCTGGGACTACAGGTATGTGCCACTACCCCTGGCTAATTTTTGTATTTTTAGTAGAGACAGGGTTTCACCGTGTTGGCCAGGCTGGTCTCAAACTCCTGACCTCAGGTGATCCACCTGCCTCGGCCTCCCAAAGTGCTGGGATTACGGGCGTGAGCCACCATGCCTGGCTGTGTGTAACATACTTTTAAACCAAGGAAAGAACTACGTAAGTTTTCAAAATGTGATTAAAAACATACTAACATGCAAATAAATAACATTGCTACTAAATTCATTTTACAACAGGACACGAGCTTGTACATGTAAGAATTAAATCCAAGTCCTTAGAGGAGCAGTGTCATACTTCATGAGTTTACAATCATGAATTGTCCATTTTTGGTCATGGGTTCTACATACTTCATGGGTTCTACATACTACAACTTATATTTAATGCATTAAGAATACGTGAATACTGAACCATCTATTAGGGAGCCTACTGGGAAAAAAAAGCTGAATGTGGCCAATAAAAGTGATTATTCTGAAGGAGAGTAGACAGAAATGTGTACCAAGCTATATTTGGACCATTTACACTGAAATCACTCTCATTAGCCAACTTAAAGATTGAGAATATAAGCATGAAGGAAAAATAGAGCAAAATTAGTAATAAGCTCTTTATAATAAACCATTAATTTACACAATGGGAGAAAGCAAAACAACAAATACTTACACATATACACTTTTGTATTTCCCATCTTTTCCAGTACTTGAGATCAGAACTTCATAACCATAGAGCTCTGGTACAGTACTTTCATCTGTTTCACCATTAATGAGGCTGGAAGGTGGTGACCAGGTAAGTACTACTGTCCTTGCCTGGATGTCAGAGGCCTGTAAAAATACAACGTTTAAAAGTTCTTTAAAACAACTGTAATGTATACAATGAGCAGTGAAATATCTAATGAGGTTTCAAGATTAAATAAAATGTATCTGTTTATACAGATAAAATGGCTCAAAATATAAACCTGCTCATTGTAAATAACTTGTTGTGGGTTCCAGAACAAATGAGGTGGGTTCCACAAAAATTTAAAACCCAGGCCATTCAAAACTATTAGCACAGACACCACATATAGTCAAAAGAAAAAAAACGGGATTAAAAAGACCATTGTAACATATTTAAAAGGGTTCATTTCCTCAGTTTAGGATGTGTTTTTACAACAGGAAGATGACAAAAACTCAAGAGAAAAAGGAGCAAAGGACATCGACATCCAAAGATACATAAATACAAACGGAAAACATATAAAATGATGTATGTGTGAAACTGCATTCATAAATACATGTAAATTAAAACAAAATCCCAGTTTTCATCTACTGGATAGGGGAAGATTAAAAAGCTAATACTATCTAGTGTTAAAAATGTGGAGAAATGGCACTCTCTAAGCATGGTATCAGTATATATAAGTTCAATCTTTGTGTATAGCAACTAGTGAATCATCACAAAATTTAAGATGTGTTTGCTTTTTCATTCAGAAATTCTACATCCAGGAATTTTTTTTTCAGGGTAATATCCTATAAACTTAACATATGTATACAAATATACACTTAAGAATGTTCACTGCAGCATTATTAATGGCAAAAAGCTAGAACTATAGGGCACTGACTACCTAAATGATGGTACATAATACAGCCCACAAGCACATTATTCTGCAAGTGTTCAAAAAAGAATACGAGGTGGACATACCTGTGCTAACATCTGAAGATTTCCTCAATATACAGGTGCTACGTAATAGGAGAAAAAAGTGAAGCTGGAAAGCAGTACATACACTGTGACTGCAGTTGAGTTAACTTTTATAAAACTGCACAAAAATGTCTGAAAATGTGCTGTACAAATATATCAATTGTTATCTTTGGGGATTTAGTGTATGTGTGGTGAGATGCAGAGAAAGTTGTGACAGAAAAAAACGGGTGGTTTCAATTATGTTTTATATATTTTTATACTACTGAAATAATTTTATGAGTACAAGTTACTTTTACAAGACAAGCCTAATAAAGCGAAAAAAATCTAGAGATCGGGTAAGGTTTACAGATTGGTAAGAAAAGTACCAGATTATATGTAGGCATTTATATAAAAGCTTGCTTTAAAATTATACACGTTTAACGACTACTTTAGCATTTCTAAAACCAAACTAATAATCACTAGGACGACAATTACTCCTATCTTGAATTAAAGTAAAATAAGTAATCTCCATAAAATTGTAATATTCTGTCCTTTTCAATGTTCTCAAAGTCTGAATAAATAAAAAAAACTATTACTATATTTATTTTGCTTCTGTTAAATCATAGGAAATGTAATACTGTATTCACTGTAATACTGTCTTAAAGTCTTGGTACTGTGTTTCATTTACAATGAACTTAAACATGATTCCTCGTATGATCCAGTATACAGCTGGCTATTAACCTGAAACTGAGCAGGTTTTTTTCTTTTTTAAAACAAACTATTACTATACATGTATGGCTACCCATTAGTGTCTCTTGATTTTATGGGATGATCATAGTTGTGTTAAACTTTGAGAACGTGAATAGGACTATGAAGGTGGGTCAGTCAAAAGCATTAACTGGCATCTACTTTAGTAGTAGTAGTAGTAGTAGTAGTAGTAGTAGTACTAGTAGTCAAAAGCATTAACTGGCATCTACTTTAGTAGTAGTAGTAGTAGTCAAAAGCATTAACTGGCATCTAGTTTAGTAGGAGCAGTAGTAGGAATAGTAGTCAAAAGCATTAACTGGCATTTACTTTAGTAGTAGTAGTAGTAGTAGTAGTAGGAGGAGGAGGAGGAGGAGGAGGAGTAGTCAAAAGCATTAACTGGCATCTACTTTAGTAGGAGGAGGAGGAGGAGGAGGAGGAGTAGTCAAAAATATTAACTGGCATCTACTTTAGTAGTTTTAGTAGTAGTAGTAGTAAAGATGGGGTCTTGCTATGTTGCCCAGGATGGTCTCAAGCTCCTGGCCTCAAGCCACCCTCCCGCCTCAGCCTCCCAAAGTGTTGGAATTACAGATGTTGAGTCACTATGCCCAGCTTGGCACCTACTTTATGAAGCTTACTTTATCAGGATCTGTGGTGAATACAGACAGCCGAGAAAATATTAAATATGGAAGCACAAGATGTGTCACTAATTTGCCTGGTGGTACTGAACTCCACCCTCTTAGGGTTTTAGGCCTCATCAACAAAATGAGTGGCTTAGCGAGATGAACTGTTTACCAGAGTTACACAAATAAAGTATTTTTAAAAGCCTTTTATTTGGAAATAAATTTAGGTTTAAACAAAAGTTGGGAAGACAGTATGGAATCCCTGTCTATCCTTTACCCAGCTTCCCCTAATATTAACATCCTATATAACCATGCACTTTTGTCAAAACTAAGAAATTAATATTGGTAAATACTATTAACTAAGCTTTCAACTTAAACTATACTTTTAACTAAACAGACTTCCGAAATACTAGGTTGAATTTAGCATAGTTTTAAAAATAAATTTAAAAAATTTTAAAATACTAATTTCAACTTAAAAAAATATATATATATGTATATATTTTTTTTATTGAGACAAGGTCTTACTATTGTTGCCTGGGCTGGTTGCAAACTCCTAGGCTCAAGTGATCCTCCTGCCGCGGCCTCCTAAAGTATTGGGATTACAGGCATGAGCCACTGCACTGAGCCAATTTCAACTTTTTCAATTTGCTTTTCCAGAAAATCTTTTAGTACTAACTCATTCTATTAAAAGGATATCTTATGGCCAGGTACAGGGGCTCATGCCTGTAATCCCAGCACTTTGGGAGGCCAAGGTGGGCAGATCACCTGAGGTTAAGAGTTCAAGACCAGCCTGGCCAACATGGTGGAACCCTATCTTTACTAAAACTACAAAAATTATCTGGGCATGGTGGTGCATGCCTGTAATCCCAGCTAATCAGGAGACTGAAACCCAAGAATCACTTGAACCCGGGAGACAGAGGTTGCAGCAAGCTGAAATCACACCACTGCACTCCAGCATTCCAGCCCTCCAGCCTGGGTGAAAGAGCAAGACTCTGTCTCAAAAAAAAAAAAAAGGATATCTTATTACTTGCACATAAATGTTAAAGTCACAGAAAGAGTGATTTCATTGGGATAAGATGTGGAAAACTTCCTAAGTGAATTCTGAATTGAATTTTAAAGGACTTGGATGAGATAAAATTTGGTAGAAAGAGGTGGGTGATCAATACAGGAATGAGTATTTATATTTCCAAGCTTATAACTGCAATCTAGTAGTCCAAGGCATGTTCTCATGTATTTTAAAAATCTTCTAAAAATGCTGTTTTCTGTTGCTGGTTTCAGGTGAATTATAAAGAGTTGCATAGAAGAAAAAGAAGTGGACACTCACATAGATACCACAAAATTCCTGTGTGAACACTGAGGTAATTGTGTGTGTATGTGGAGTGGTAGGGGACAGTGGGCAGAGTGGATCCTATAAACTTATAGTGAAATAATAAAGCTTGGAGTATTAATCTGGCATGGGGAGAATGAAAGGTAAAGAAGAAATGTAAGACGATACTGTAACACAGGAAAACCTGGATGTAAGTGTTTACCGATGGAAACGATAAAAGGAAACAGAAACAAAAGAGGTCTAACCCAATTTCTTCTTCATTTTAGAGGAATGAAGAACGTGTTAAGTTGGATAGACAAGCAGATTGAGAATTTGGTTTTCTAAAGTTGCTAGTGAAACATTCAAACTTGGGTATTCTTTAGTGTGTCTCAGGAGATACAGTTCTATAGGAACAGATGAATAATTAGGATTGAAAATATAGATTTGGAAGTAATTTGAACTCTATTTGTATGTTAATGTTAGAAGTAAAATTTGATTTTATATCCATATCACTTGATTCTTACAATTACCACCTAAAGTAGGCAAAATAGGCTTAACTATCTTCATTTTATGAAAGGAGCATATTCAGAAAGGTTAAGTAACTTGTCTGAGGTCACAGAACCACTGACTAGGACCTGAATAATTCAGTTATTTTCCTACTACTCAATGATCCTACCCTCAATCTACTTCTAGGTGGTAGCTGAAAACAGATACAATTGTGTAAAAATGTCTAAGAACTGATAAAGATGGTAATAGGAAAAAGTGAAAATAGCTCTTTTAGAAAGTGGCTAGATTATGTACAATATATTTTTTGAGGCAGATTGTGATCCTTGTAAGGTAGTCATCAAAACTGCCCTTGAGAAAAACTGTACATTGGGTTAAATTAAGTATATATATAGGAAACTAAACTGTTAAAAAGGTTCAAAGCCATATATATTGTATGAATTTTGACAAAGACTGTAGAAGAAAGAAATGAGAGTATCTAATTTCTGGATTTCCAGAAATATTAAAGTAGAATAAACATCAATGTTTGATCCTTGTCTAGATAAGGGCATCAGGAGGTGAGAGAATAATTCTGAAGATAACTCAAAGGCTGAGCCTAAGGAAACTTGAGAGTTAGTAAGTACTTCTAGTAACCACAAAAAGGTAAAGGGAAGGGGTAATGATTCTGAAAGCAAAAAGGTAATGAGTAAAAGGCATGAAACATTTAATTTTAAGCACTACTGAAATAAATGGAAATGAAATCCACTGAAATAAATGTCAGTAGATTTTCACAAAAATGCGACTGAGAACAATGTCAAAGAAGAACAAATGAAAAGACAATACTTTCAATATAGTTAATTATTTCATGCATGTGAGGGTATACAATACCATTATTCTCCATTTTCTGAAAGAAGAAACATTCACAAAGGTCAAGTGACTTGTCATGGGTCACTCAACTCCTAAGTACACAGCTGAGACTGTGAGACTAGTGCATGTACCACATTCTCCCCTACACACTGCACTCTGGTCACATGAGTGAGCTTTTCTCTTTCCTTTTTTGTTCCTCAAATGTGCCATGTTCAGTGCTTTTCAAATGCTGCTCAGTTTGCAATACTGTTCCCATACTTTCCACCCCTGTCCTTAATGCCCAACCACTACTTTTCCTTCAAATATCTGTACAATAATCCTTCCTTAGGGAAACTTCCCTGATTCCCTATCCAGGTTTAGTCCTCCTATTATATGCTCTGATTGCTCTCTATCTTTTTGTTCTGGCACTTCACAGTTACAATTTACCATTCATTGTGTGATGCTTAGTTTTCTAAACTAAGTCTTGTGGCAGAGCCTGTGTCTATCCTTTGCTTTCCATTCTATCTCCAGCTTTAGAGCACAGCATCTGCCACTTTGTAAGTGGTCAAATATTTATGGAATGAAAAAGTGAACACATTTAATTTAGTGCTCTAAATGAACTAGAGCATGCAAAAACAACCAAACACACAAAAACAAGCAAAAACCCTGACCTGCGCTTTGTAGCTCACAAATAATTTAATCAAAGAGGAATCGGCATTCAAACTATAAACATAAAGTAAAACAAAGCAAACAAAACCATCAGCATTACTTTAAGTTTTATGATACAGGGCTTACTATCTTATTAAATTACATGTTCTTCCTGATGTTGAGTAAGAAAGTCTTTGAATTGGCTTTAAGATTGATTTTGTGTATGTAAATTATACATTTATTTATTATTTACTTATTTATTTATTTTTGAGACAGGTTCTTGCTCTGTCACCCTGGCTGGAGTGAAAAGGCACAATCTTAGTTCCCTACAGCATTGAACTCCTAGGTTCAAGGGATCCTCCCACCTCAGCATCCCAAGTAGCTGGGACTACAGGTGTGTGCCCCCGTGTCTGTAGTATCTGTATTTGTTTTTTGTAGAGACAAGGTCTCAATATATTGCACAGGCTGGTCTCAAACTCCTGGCCTCAAATGATCCTCTTGTCTTGGTTTCCCAAAGGACTGGGAAAGTGTGAGCCACTGTACCTGGCCTGAAAATTATACTTTTAATATATACTACAACAAGTAAATGCTACTAGCATTAGCTATTAAATCATTCAAATATCAATCTTATTAAGGCTACTAAATTCCTTTTCTAGGAAACCTAGTGATATACACTTGGACATAGAGAGCTCTTGGAAGGATACCGCCTAAATTTCAGCCGTAGCTCTACTACTACTGATTGAAACTCACTGTTGCTTCAGTTTCTTCATTTGTAAAATAGGAAAAATAGTACATATATGGTTGTCACAGGTATTAAATAATGCATATGTGCATTCCAAGCACTCTGAACAGAGACTGATGCTAATCAATTTGTGTTAGCCATTACTATGAAATAATTCTGTGTAAATTTACATTTATTGATACATATATGCTCTATTCTCAAGAGAAAACAGATTAGAATAAAGAAAGCTAGAGCAACCGAATCTATTATTTGGGAGTTGTCAGAAAAAGTAGGACCATAGTAGTCTATTAGATGAGGAACTGGTTTACTCAAACATCCTGAAACATGGCAAGATAAGCTTTAAAAGCCTTTGTGGAGACAATACTAAGAATAATAACTTTTCCAATTTGTTTTCTTAGAAAAACAAAGTATTTTTGGGGTAACTTAGCATAAAACATTTTACCATGGATGTTTCTGAAAGTTGGGAGAAAGTAGTTTGTTTTATGAACCAAAAAATATTCTTATCAATCTTAAATTGCCTTATTCTGGCTGAAAAAGTCCTATGGCCTACTTCTTCCACCATCTTTCTCCCCTTTACTATACTCCAGTGATAATGGTTCTTTCCATCTGTCCAACTCCCCATGCTTACTTACACCCATTCTCCCTCTCCCATTCCTTCCACTTTTGCACTTTTTCTCACTTGTCAGAGAACGCTTCCCTGATTGCTCTATTTAACCTAACAACCTCTCCTAGTAATCTCATTATATTATTCCTATTTCTATAATAGCAATTTTTACTATCACACAGAATTCTGTTTGTGCATTTGTTTTTTATTTACTGGCATATAGTAAGGGATCAATAAATACCTGATGAATGAATGAAAAACTAGCTCTTCAAAGAATCAGGTAATGACATAGAAAGACAGCTAAGGCATACCATATTGAGTGAAAAAAGCTTGTCACAGAATACAGTATTATCCTATTTTCATAAAAAGTTAAAAGAAAAAAACATTTTGATGGATGAACACCTTATATTAATATACTAAATATAAACATCAATAAAATTCATAAGATACTTACCACTGGTTTGACAATGTTGGAAAGAAGTGCTTCAAATGCTTTAGTTTCTTCATTTTTTTCTTAAAAAATAAAACATTTGAATATTAAAAAAAAGAACTTAGATACAATCCCTTCTTCTCCCTAAATATATATTTTGAAACTAGGTTGGTATTTGAGACTTTTCTAGTTCTTATTCCTTTGTTCATACTCAGCAGTGTGTGGCCCTTCAGCATTCATCTACTTCAGTTTTTATTTCTATCTTAACTGTGACTACTAATTGTAACACCACTATATATACATATATCTATATATATTTAGACATGGCTATATCTATCTGAACCAAATTTTTCTTATAGAAAGTATATTTTTATTCACGGTTGTAAGAATATTCTTTCTGGAAAGTTCTCATTTGTTAATCTCATATCTCTTAATAAAGTTACCTGTTTTTTTCACGACATGCCTTATCTATGATTTCCCAAATTAGAAATATAATTGGCTTGACTGTAACTTATAGCCACCACTGATAGGCAAAAAACTTTCACTTAATTCTTCTGAAACATCAGTGCTGAAAACAATGATCAGGAGGTCTCAAATAAACGGGAGAACATTTATGTAAATGTTGTTAATATACAGGTCGTGAACAGTTAAGGCAGTTTTTGAAATTTGTTGGTGAGGAATAGAAATTTCAAGGAAAAGGAAGGTAGAAAGAGTCAACATGGCTTACATTTTCATATTTCCCTCAAAGTTGGAAGCATTTTAGTTTCTAGTCGATATTAATTACCTACACTATTTGGTAATAAAAATCAATTTAGATAAGCATATTCAACGACTGATAGAGTTGTGGTTATTGGTGCTTGTGAAATGACATGTTGGTATGGTTCATAGTCATTTCTGATGAAACCTTTAGAACCTGACATGGTCTACCATGAATATGTATGTATTTCTACATAGGCATATCTACGTCAAACAGATAATAGTCAGTATTAAGGAAACCTAAAAGAACATAAATATAGAAACTACATTAGTCAAAGTAAGCAGTAGTTAGAAGTTTAACATTACAATCAAAAGTACTGGGTACTAACTCTACAACTGTAGGCATGTGAAAGACAGGCTGTTAACCCAGCTATATTTTACCTTACTGAGATTGATTCAAGTAGATACAAATAGTAGTACTCAAAGTTCATATAGTAGGCTCATGCCTGTAATCTCAGCCCACTGGAAGGTCAAGGTGGGTGGACTGCTTGAGCCTAGGAATTGGAGACCGGCCTGGCCAAGATGGTGAAACCCTGTCTCTACTAAAAATACAAAAATTAGTTGGGCATGGTGGCACACGCCCATAGTCCCAGCTACTCAGGAGGCTGAGGCACAGGAACTGCTTCAACACAGGAGGCGGAGGTTGCAGTGAGCTGATATTGTGCCACTGCATTCCAGCCTGGGTGACAGAGCGAGACTTGGTCTCAAAAACAAACAAAACCCAATAAAACAAAGTTAACAGAGTAGAAGTCAGAGGTTAGGGGAAGGATCCAAGAGTAACAAGGAGAGTTTAGGAGAAGAGAACTTTTCAAGAAAGAAGTGGAAAATACTCTAGCCTATAGAGTACATAGAGAGACTGGTAAATGATATAACTATTTGCTATCAAGGTTTTACTCAAAAAGAAGGTGGGAGAAATAAAAAGTTTAGATAGGTTGGGGACAGTGGCTCAGGCCTGTAATTGCAGCACTTTGAAAGGCCAAGATGGGAGGATCGCTTGAGCCCAGAAGTTTAAGATCAGCATGGGCAAAACAGCGAGACCTTGTCTCTACTAAAAGTTAAAAAATTAGCTGGGTGTGGTGGTGCATGCCTGTAATTTCCAGCTACAGTGATCTATGATCGTGCCACTCCAGCCTGGGTGACAAAGCAAGACCCTGTCTCAAAAAAAAAAAAAAAAAGTTTTGATTAAAAACCAGTAGCATAGCCTTATCAAAGGCCCAGAATCAGAAGAAAGGAATCTGGATTAATGTTATCTGAGTTTTTCTATCAAACAGAAACTTTAGTCAGTAAAATTTATGATACAGATGAAATTACTAATTGAGGTTTTCTAAACTGTCAAAAGTTGCAGCCTGTAATAGTCCATCTGGACCATGACAAAATGACTGAAAGGTTAGAATATACTTTTAGTAGGTTAAATCACGATGAGTAGCATCAATGAGAACATTTCAGTATTTCAAACAGTTACCTTCAATTTCTGTATCAACTTGCACAACACCTTTCCCCTTCCCAGACTTGATTTTTGCTGATCCTGTGTTTATACCACCAGCATTTTGTCCTTTTATAAGTCCATTATGTTCATTAATGGGCGAAGGGCATTTCTGGGGTGATGATGGTGGACTGCTCATTTTATCTTTCTGTGTTCCTTGGCGATCCTTCAATTTTTTCTGCAAACGTTCATATGTTTTACTAGATCGTTCATCTCTAAAGTTGGACCTTCCATGTGTAGAGTGAGCATCTAGGAGGAAATAAAAACCAAAAGTTAAGAAGATCACTTTCTCCAAATAAGTTTATGCCATGAAAAAAGAACAGAAAATAAATCTATCATATAAAACTTTTATAAAATATTTAAAAGAATTTTGCATAACAAAGCAACCTTTGTGTCTCCATAAACTATTAGAACCAAGCTTTGTGATTTATTCTAATTTTATATATATATCTATATATAATATATCTCTATATCTCTCTCTCTATATTATATATATCTATATATATCTCAAGTAAATTTACAGAGAGATTTCTTTCCTTCTTTGTTCTCAACTAATTATTAATCTCCACAGAAACAGCTTGGTGGTAACTTATGATTACTGCAGGTGAGGAATGAGACTTGAACTGAGCAGTCCACAGTTTTTTCTCTTTTACTCTTTAGTAACTATTACTTTTCACATCTTTTTGAACCTTAAACACATAAAATAGATAAAAACAAAACCACTGCCTGCCTAAATTCCCTTATGACTCAAAAAAGCAAATCATCACTGAAAAAAAAGTTAGCAAAAAGAAATGATTTAGACTGTTTAACAATAACAACCTATATACAATGTATCTTCAGATACTATAAACTCAAAGTTGTGATTTAGAAGAATCTACTCATTCTAATAAAAATCACATAGGAACATAATTAAGTCAAAATGCTCAATAAATATTAATTCAATTGTCCCCAGAGTTTTTTAAATTTAAAATTTGTCATGAGAAAAATATTTTTTAAAAGCCTCAGTAAAAAGTTTTAATTTAGCAGTGCCTTAAGAAAATTACTACAGCATTTTTGAAATGAGTATTATAAGGATATGTACAACAACATTAGAATGAATGTGGACCTCTACCTCATACCATATACAAAAATGAATTCAAATGAATCAATGACCAAAATGTAAGAGATTAAATTATAGAACTCTTAGAAGAAAACACGGTTGCATGACCTTGGATTAGGCAATAGTTTCTTAGATGAGATACCAAAAACATAAGCAATCAAAGAAAAAATTAGATTTCATCAGAATTAAAAATTTTTTTGCACCAAAGGATACCACAAGTAAAGTGAAAAGACAACATGGGAGGAAATTATATATCTGATAAGGAACTTGTATCCAGAATATGTACACTCTTACCATTCAACAATAAAAAGACAAATATCCCAATTTAAAAAATGGGTGAAGAATTCAAATAGACATTTCTCCAAAGAAAATATATGAATGGGGCTGGGTGCAGTGGCTCACGCCTGTAATCCCAGCACTTTGGGAGGGTGAGGCAGGTGGATCACAAGGTCAGGAGTTCAAGACCAGCCTGGCCAAGATGGTGAAACCCCATCTCTACTAAAAATACAAAAAATTAGCCGGGCATGGTGGCACGTGCCTGTTAATCCCAGCTACTTGCAAGGCTGAGGCAGAAGAATCACTTGAACCTGGGAGGCAGAGGTTGCAGTGAGCCAATATCATGCCACTGCACTCCAGCTTGGGTAACAAGAGTGAAACTCCATCTCAGAAAAAAAAAAAAGGAAAAGAAAATATACGAATGGCCAATAAGCACATGAAAAGATGATCAACGTTAGTAGCATTAGGGAAAAGCAAATCAAAACCATAATGAGAGAGAAATTTATTCAGGATGCCTATAATCAAAAGACAGAAAACAACAAGTTTTGGCAAAGAAACTGGAACCCCATACATTGCTGGTAGGAATGTAAAATGGTGTAGTCACTGTGGAAAATTAATATAGAATTAACACATGACCCAGCAATTCTACTCTGAGGCACATACCCGGAAGAAATGAAAACATGTCAACACAAAAACTTGCACACAAATGGTCACAGCAGCATTATTCATAGGCAAAAAGTGAAAACAACCCAAAGGTCCATCAGCTTATGAGTGATAAAATGTTGTATATCTACAGAATGCAATATTATTGCAGCCATAAAAAGAAATGAAGTACTACTATATGTGAGAACATGAACTTTGAAAACATGACATTAAGTGAAAAAAACCTAGACACAAAAGTCTACATACTGTATAAACATTTTAATGAAATTTTCATATGAAATACTTATATGTATATTTATATGAAGTCTAGAATAGGCAAACTCATTCAGACAGAAAGTAGATTATGGGATGTGAAGGAAGAGAGAGTTGGGACTGACGGTTAATATGTACAGTTTCTTTTTTGGGATGCTAGAAATGTTCTGGAATTAGACAGTGGTAGTTAATATAGTACATACTGAATATACAAAACATTGAATTGCATATGTTGCACAATACAGTAAATATATTAAAAACCACTGAAGTGTAAAATGATGAACTGTTAAATTGTCTAAACTATAGCTCGACAAAAAGTTAAGAAAAATAGCAATTGCAATCAATTAGATCAATTAGTACATACTTTAAAATGCTTTATTTTATCTATTATTCAAAATAATAAAGCCAACATAGAGGAGAAAAAAGAATGTATTACAGTAGAAAGAGAAGGAACTTAATCATTGGATAGATCTCAGAGGGTTAAAATCCTGAGTAATTAACTAGCAGTGTGGCCTTGCAGAAATTACTTAACATTTCTGAGCCTCGGTTTCCTCATTTGAAATTTTGCAGAATTTTACTGAAGATTAAGTGAGATAATACACGCGTGAGCATAGTGCCTAGCAAGGTTCAGGCTCACTAACGGTACTGCTAACAGTAAAATGTTGGATCAGATTCCACTTTGAGAATCCATATGAATTGTGCATGGAAAGGGCATCATGGAGGTATAGCTATTGCTTAGAAAACCACATTGTCAGTAATTAGCATCCAGTGTTAGAATCTCTGGCTTATAACCTCAAGTACAATATGACTCCTCCCTTTTACCACTGGGTAGCTAATTTGTGGATCTGTGTCCTTCAGTTTCCTTCACATCAATGTAGATCACATCCATGTATTCTAATGCATATCCCTACAGAATAACAAGGGTACAATGCAAAACAGTAACAAGTGTAATACTAGTTTTTTCTTACAGTTTTCTCAGATTATAAGAAAAAACTAGTATTTTAAAAACTAAGTCATAATTAGCAGTAAACAAAATAGGATGAGACTAATCTGCAGTATAAACTTTTGGTACTCAAAAGTATGTTCCTTGGAGCACAGCATGAACATCTCCTAGGAGCTTGTTAGAAATGCAGAATCTCAAGCACTACCCAGAGCTACTGAACCAATTTGCATTACTTGGGCAATCGAAGTAAGTTTGACAAATATATATGATACGTGCAATATATCCACTATTTACAGGCTGTGCTGTGTAATTTCAATTTTGTATTTGAAGTTATTTCTTCTGCAAACGTACTGAGCATAAGTGACAGGCAATGCTAAGTGCAGGGAAACAACAGTGATTAAAACAGATTTAGTTCTTAGGGAGTTGATAGTCAAATAAGGGAGACAGACATACAAACACACAATGACAAAAAAGAAATTGTGTTAAGTTCTGTGAAAGATACAAACAAGGTTCAGTGCTAGAGACTGACAAGGTAAGATCAGGAAGGTTTCTTTGAAAACTGAAATCTAAAGGATAAAGGAAATTTATAGAAAAGTCAGAGAGACCACCATGTACAGAGGGACCAAGGCAAGAAAGAACTTGGAGGTTTTGAAAAACTAAAGATATAAGGGGACCAAGGGAAAGTAGTGGACAAGGAAGTCGGGGCCACAGGGCAGAACGCTGCAAGGACAGTTTGCAACCAGAGCTAATTTTGCTTCCTAGAGATCATTTGGAAATGTCTGGAGATATTTTTAGATGTCAGAAGATTTAAAATGTTGTGTTGCAGTTGTGTGCTACAACTGTGCTACACAATGGCAGTTAGTGGGTAGAGGCCAGGGATGCTTTTAAACATCCCACAATGCAGAGTTTTGTCCTCTACAATGAAGACTTATCCATCCTAAAACATCAATAGTGGCATGTCTGAGAAACCCTACTCTAGTCTAGGGGAAGGGTTTAGGATTTTATTCTAATTGCAATAAGAAATCACTGAAACAGTTTAAACAGGACAGTCTGATTAATATTTGAAAATAATGACTGTGGCTGAGAATTGATTATTGGGGGCAAGAATGGAAACAAAACCAACTGGAAGATCATTGTTGCAGTTGTCCTGGCAAGAGCTGATGGTGGATGGATTTGAGTGGCAATGGGGAAGTAGTAGAAAAAATTCAGAAACTTCTGAAAATAAAACTGATACTAATTGATGTAAGGGTTGGAAAAGGAGAAATCAAATTTGACCATCTGGCTTTCATTTGAGCAAACTAAGTGGCTAGTGGACCACCTACTGAGATGAAGGGACAGAAAAAAAGCAAGTCGTGGGGGTCCACATTTGACATTTCTGTTTAGAGATGTTCTGAAATGCATGAGACATCTGTGTGGAGTTACTGAGAAGGCAGTCAGGAATAAGTCTGGTGCTTAGAGAGGTTTGGGCTGAAGATATAAATGTGAGAGCTATCAGTATACAGGCAGTGTTTAAAGCTATGAGACATATCAAGATACTATTTTGTGTTTATGTTTGGTAGCCTACTCTTTCCCCAAATTTATTAACTCCCTGAGGGCAGAGGTTACGTTTTTTGTTTTTCTTTTTTTTTTTTTTGAGATGGAGTCTCACTCTGTCACCCAGGCTGGAGTGCAGTGGCACTATCTCAGCTCACTGCAACTTCCGCCTCCCTGGTTCAAGTGATTCTCCCGCCTCAGCCTCCTGAGTAGCTGGGATTACAGGCGTGCGTCACCACGCCCGGCTAAGTCTTGTATTTTTAGTAGAGGTGGGGTTTCATCATGTTGGTCAGACTGATCTCGAATTCCTGACCTCATGATCCGCCCACCTCAGCCTCCCAAACTGCTGGCATTACAGGCGTGAGCCACCGCGCCTGGCCTCGAGGTTATGTTTTTTCAATCCCTCACAGAGCTTAGCAACTTTGTGTAGTGGCATCACAGCCGATAGGATTTAACAATGCCATGGTTATTCCAGGCTGAAAATTTTCCCAGCGCCTAGATTGCAGACCAGAGGAAAAGACCTCTTGTTTGAATGTGCACCACTAAGTAGTGCTGCATGATATAAGTTACTTCCCCTCTTTGATTTTTCTGTTTACTTACCTGCCTTGAAGGGTGATCATGAGGATGAAGCACCTAATATAGTACTTGAGTAAAAGAAAAATGCCTGTTATATTATTACCATGTGCTGTTTCTTTAATGTGATATGATAATGGCATCTATTATATCCAAGCAAAGAATATCCAATTCAATAACAGTGGAATACTTTTAGATGTCTTACCTACATCTCCATAGACTTGTGAAGACTGATACTGTGGCATATACTGTGTTGTCATGTCTCCAGCTCCAGTCACTGGTGAGTACATATGACGTGGTGGAGGGGGCATCATGGTTGGGACAGGAATGAAACCAGGCAGGGGAGGATGTGGAGAACGGTGGAGAACTGTGTGACCACCAGGGTGAAACTCTGGTGCCTGAGGGACCACGACAACTCTTCGAACACCATTGTCTTCAATAACCTACAACATGAACATAAGATTAAAATTTCTTCCACAGAATATAAGCAATTCTTTTAAAAATGTTATAAGTAAGGTGGGCATGGTGGCTCATGCCTCTAATTCCAGCACTTTGGGAGGCCGAGGTGGGTGGGTCACCTGGGGTCAGGAGTTCAAGAACAGCCTGGGCAACATGGCAAAACCCCATCTCTACTAATAATACAAAAATTAGCCGGGCATGGTGGCCTATACTTGTAATTCCAGCTACTCGGAAGGCTGAGGCAGGAGAATTGCTTGAACCTAGGAGGTGCAGGTTGCGGTGAGCTGAGATAGCGCCATTGCACTCTAGCCTGGGCGACAGAGCAAGACTCTGAGAAAAACCTTAGAATGCTATATTAAATATTTGTGGGGAACCCACACTAACAGGGACAGACAAACACAACCAGTAAGTTATTTAGCATGTTGCAAGGTGATAAATACTATGGAAAAGGCAGAGCAAGTAAGGGCTATCAGAAGTGTTGTCAGAAAGGAGCAGGTTACAGAATAAATACAGTGATCAGAGTAGGCCTTATTGGCAAAGTAAAGCTTTAACAGAAACTTCAAGGAAGTGGGAGGAATTAACCATGCAGAAATCTGGAAGATTTGTTCTAGGCAGAGTAACAGTTAGAATAAAGCCCCTAAGGTAGAAGTGGGGCTGATTATACCCAAGGAATGAAAGGAAGCTGGTGTGACTGCATGAGTATAAAGGAGCAAAGGCAGAAGCAGATGAAGTCAAAGAAATGAAGGGGTGATAGGGTGGTCAGGCACCACGACACAGGCTACTATTAAGGAGTTGGAGTTCATCATTTACTGTCAGTGGAATGGGAAATCATTACAAAGTTTTGGGCAGAAGAGTGATAAAATCTAGTGTTTCTGACTCCTAGAGGATATGTGGTAGGCTCTGGAGACATTTATAGTTGTCACAACTCGGGGAGGGGAAGGGCAGGTGCACTATTAACATCTAGAAAGTAGAGAGGCCAGGAATGCTGCTAAATACCCAACAACACAGAGGACAACAAAAACATCATCCCACCTCAAATGTTTACATTACTACAGTTGAGAATTCCTGATGTAACCTTATATTTGACAGGATTATTCTGGCTGCTGAGTTGAGAACAGATCATAGGGAGGCAAAGACAAAAGCAGGGAAACCATTCAGAAAGCTACTGTAGTAATCTAGGCAAGAGATGATCATGGCTAAGACCAGGGAGGCAGCAGTGGTGATGGTGAGAAGTGACCCACATTCTGCATATATTTAAAAGTAGAGGCCAGGTACGGTGGCTCATGCCTGTAATCCCAGCACTTTGGGAGGCTGAGGCAGGTGGATCATGAGGTCAGGAATTCGAGACCAGCCTGGCCAATATGGTGAAATTCCGTCTCTACTAAAAATACAAAAATTAGCCAGGCATGGTGGCACGCACCTGTAGTCCCAGCTACTCGGGAGGCTGAGGCAGAAGATTCGTTTGAACTCGAGAGGCAGAGGTTGCAGTGAGCCAAGATTGTGCCACTGCACTCCAGCCTGGGTGACAGAGCAAGACTCCATCTCAAAAAGAAAAAAAAAAAGTAAAGAAACAAGACAAGATTAGCTGATGATTCCATGTGGGAAGTGAGAAAAAGTAGTTAGGGAAGAACAGTCTTCTATCAATGTGATGAGGAAGGCTGTGGAGTAGAACAAGTTTTTTTCAGGGGAAGAGATTTGGAGTTTCAAGTTTTGCACTTGTGAGTTTGAAGAGTTTATAAGACAACTTAGTGGAAATGTTGAATAGACTGTTAAGATATACTAGTCTGCAACTCTGGAAAGATTGGGAAGGGATGACCAAGCGAGGTAGAAGGAAAACTAAGAGAGTGTATAGAGTCTGGAAGTTTGGTGAAACGTGTCGAGGAGGAAGGACTAACTGTGTCAAATGCTGCTGACAGGTCAAGTTTCCCATTCAGGAAGACTAAGAATCTGACCAATGGATTTAGCAATGTAGACATTACTGTAATCTTGGAAAGCAGTTTTGGTACAGTCATAGGGTCAAAGCCTAACTGTACTGGGTTTAAGAGAAAAAGTAAGGAGAAGAATTAGAGCTAACTGCACAATTTTAAAATGTTCTGCTGCAAAGGGGAATACAGAAATAGGGTGGTGGCTCATAGGAGTAGTGAAGTCAAGAAACTTTCATGTTTTGTTGTTTTCAGGAGTGAAATTACAAAAGGCTCAAGATACTAATGAAAATAACCCAGCAGAGAACAAGAAACTGATAATGCAGAAGAGAGAAAAGAAAAATGCTAGAAAATGCTAGAAATATGCAGGCAAAAAGGGACGGGTTCCAGTATCCCAGTGGGGGAACTGAGTCTGGACAGGAGTAGGAAAGTCTGTGTTACAGATGAGGAAGTAGAGTTTGTGGGCTGGATGAGAAGGCAGAGCACATAACTGCAGATGCGCAAATACTGGTGGAGGTGTGGGGCTAGGAGTCTGTGGAAGACACCATTTGACTGCTCCCCCATGAACTCTCCCCCAGGTACTACAATCTCAGTGATCTCTCTCTCCTATAATTTCTACTGCATTTATTCTGTATCACTTGTTTGATATTTTTAACACTGAAGTGTTAATTTTTCAGATGCATATGTCTTACTCTATAATCTAACTGTTAAGTTTCTCAAGGGACATATATGAACAGTTGATCCTTGGAACAATGTTACATACTATTATTATTTCAATTTTTCAGATGGAGAAACTGAGGCACAGAGATGTTAAACAACTTGCCCAGGGTCATGTAAGTAGAAAGTGAAGGAGCCAGTATTTGAACTCAGGCAACTTGGCTTCAGATTCCATGTTCTTATCTACTTTGTGGGCATAGAATCCATAGGCCTTCTAGTGTCTTTTTTGTTGTTGTTGTTTACAAGAGATTTGATTAAAAATAAATGGCTAAATTATTTATGAAATTAAAACCACTTTTCTGCTGAGAAAGAACATTTAAAATACAAAGATAAGCTTAGGGGAGAGGAAAATGGAAAGCTACTATTTAACAGGTTCAGAGCTTCAGTTTTCAGCAAGATGAAGAGTTCTGTGGATGGAGGGTGGAGATGGTAGTGCAATGCTGTAAATGCACCTAATGCCATTAAACTGTAAACTTAAAAAAGGTTAAGATGGTAATTTTACGTTATGTGTGTTTTACCACAATTAAAAAAACAGAACAAAACAAAAGCCAAACCTAAGATGTAGACAGAGGAGGGGGAAAAGAAAAAGCCAGATAAGAACCGAGAGCATGGTGAACTCCACTACCTCAAGCAGCCAGTAACTTCAGAGAAAGGCAACAGACTTCAAAACTATTTGCTAAGTCTCCAGAGGCTCAGGTGCTAAGAAATGGCCACCATGTAGAGATTAGATTTCGCACCAACAGGGTACACTGGTTGTGATGTAAAATAAAATCAGTAAGTGGTGAAAAGGAAAAAAAAGATAAAATATAATTCAAACTTGTCAGTGTTCATGCAAATAAATACAGGTAAGGTAATAAAATATAATTAAATGACGCATTAGCATAGTCTGACCGCTTAACCACAGATGCCACCTAATTTCTAAGTAGGCAAAGACATGCTTTTTTTTTTTCTCCTTTAGTGAACAGAGACACAATTGAGAAGGGCTGCAGAGAAAGGAAACTGTGTATATTATCTGACATTTTATATTATGTGTCTTCCTTACCAGAATATAAAGCCCATGATAAATGTTTTGTTTATTGTTTTTCCCCCCAGGACCTGCAATAGTACCTAGCACATGGGTTGATGCTCTAAAAGTATTTGTTAAATGAATGATATGATCAGATATATATATATATGTTCTTTTAGCACTAACAGAATGCTACATTTCTTTCTCCCTCTCTTTACACCACCCAAGCTATTAGGGTTCTGTGACCTTCTCCATTCCCACAACCTTAGCTTCCTCTGTACTTTTTGCAACCCACTTCTATGGTCTCACCCTGAACCCAGAACTATTCCAACTTTAAGCTCTTAAACAATAATACAGCTTAACTTTAAGCTCAAAACAACTTTAAGCTCTTAAACAGTAACACAGACCATTCATTCAACAAACATTTATGTATCTACAAACATACACACAACAGTATGTGACCACAATCTCCTTTCTCTCCAGTTCTTATTATATCTCTTCAATCTCATATAAATCTCTTAGGTCTCCCCACCTCGTAGTTTCTTACACTCCCCTGTCTGTCCCTTTTCGCTGTTGTCCCCAAAAGCAGCAAGAAGACTGAGATCCGATTGATTTGCAAAATCTTTGAAAAAACACACTGACCTCACTGCTGCATGGCATCATAAAGGCAAAATGAACCACCAGGCACAGCTCAAAGGAGTAACCTGAAACTTTTCCCAAAGTCCAGATAGGCTCTTTTCCCAAGTTATGCGATCTACAATTCCTTGCCTGTTAGGCACCCTCTCATTACCATAACAGCCCACATTCTATAAAAAAGAGAGCCATTACAAGAAAGGCAGAACTTCTGATAGTGCCTTTCAGGAGTCCCATTCAGGTAGTTTATAAACTTCTCTTGGTAAGTTATTAACTTCATCACTGAAATAGCAGAAGTGTTATCCTGTCCTGCAATACAATGCTCTTAGGGACTCTAAGTTAGTACTATTTGCCAGTGAATTAAGTTCCTTCTACTCCTGGCATCACTTGGTTTGTATTTAAGTTTTATAGTTTTATGTTTTGTTCATTTCCTCATTTGATAACTTAATTCCACTAGCACGTATTTCTGCCTCTGTGTAGTACATCAATTTCTTAAAACTTTCCTTAGTTGTTAAATTGCAATAATAAAGCTCAGTAAGGTTCTGCCTAAAATAAGGACCAAGCAGGCCCCAGAAATGGCTATGGAGGTTACTTATGTGTAAAGTACACAATCTTGGTGTGTGGACTATATATCATCTTTCAAATAGTTTGCTTCTTCTGAAGCTTTTTTTCTCTTCTTCTTCTTTTTTTTTTTTTTTTTTTTTTTACTTAAAGTTCTGGGATACATGTGCAGAACATGTAGGTTTGTTACATAGGTATACACATGCCATGGTGGTTTGCTGCAGCCATCAACCCATCATCTGTATTAGGTGTTTCTCCTAATGCTATCCCTCTCCTAGCTCCCCATCCCTCCACAGGCCCGTGTGTGATGTTCCCCTCCCTGTGTCCATGTGTTCTCATGGTTCAACTCCCACTTATAAGTAAGAACATGCGGGGTTTGGTTTTCTGTTCCTTTGTTAATCTACTGAGAATGATGGTTTCCAGCTTCATCCATGTCCCTGCAAAGGATATGAACTCATCCTTTTTATGGCTGCATACTATTCCATAGTGTATATGCACCACAGTCTATCATTGATGAGCATTTGGGTTGGTTCCAAGTCTTTGCCATTGTGAATAGTGCTGCAGTAAACATACGTGTGCATGTGTCCTAGTACAATGATTTATAATCCTTTGGCTATATACCCAGAAATGAGATTGCTGGGTCAAATAGTATTTGTGGTTACAGATCCCTGAGGAATTGTCACACTGTTTTCCACAATGGTTGAACTAATTTACACTACCACCAAGAGTGTAAAAGCGTTCCTATTTCTTCACATCTCTTCAGCATCTGTGGTTTCCTAATTTTTTAACTGGCGTGAGATGGTAGCTCTTTGTGGTTTTGACTTGCATTTCTCTAATGACCAGTGATGATGAGTTGTTTTTCATGTTTGTTGGCCACATAAATGTCTTCTTTTGAGAAGTGTCTGTTCAGATCCTTTGTCCACTTTTTGATGGGGTTGAGTTTTTTTTTTTTTTTTTTTGTAAATATGTTTAAGTTCTTTGTAGATTCTGGATATTAGCCCTTTGTCGGACGGGCAGATTGCAAAAATTTTCTCCCTTTCTATAGGTTGCCTGTTAACTCTAATGATGGTTTCTTTTGCTGTACAGAAGCAGCTCTTTAGTTTAATTAGATCCCATTTGTCAATTTTGGCTTTTGTTGCTGTTGCTTTTGGTGTTTTGGTCATGAAGTCTTTGCCCATGCCTATGTCTTGAATGGTACTGCCTAGGTTTTCCTCTAGGGTTTTTATCGTTTTAGGTTTTACGTTTAAGTCTTTAATCTATCTTGAGTTAATTTTTGTATAAGGTGTAAGGAATGGGTCCAGTTTCAGTTTTCTGCATTGGCTACCCAGTATTCCCAACACCATTTATTAAATAGGGAATCCTTTCCCCATTGCTTGTTTTTGCCTGGTTTGTCAAAGATCAGATGGTTGTAGATGTGTGGTGTCATTTCTGAGGCCTCCGTTCTGTTCCATTGGTATATATATCTGTTTTGGTAACAGTACCATGCTGTTTTCATTACTGTAGATTTGTAGTGTAGTTTGAAGTCAGGCAGTGTGATGCCTCTAGCTTTGTTCTTTCTGTTTAGGATTGTTTTGGCTATACAGGCTTTTTTTGGGTTTCATATGAAATTTAGTTTTTCTAATTCTGTGAAGAAAGTCAATGGTAGCTTGATGGGGATAGCATTGAATCTATAAATTACTTTGGGCATTATGTCCATTTTCACAATACTGATTCTTCCTATCCATGAGCATGGAATGTTTTTCCATTGATTTGTGTCTTCTCTTATTTCCTTGAGCAGTGGTTTGTAGTTCTCCTTTAAGAGGTCTTTTACATCCCTTATAAGTCATTTTCCTAGGTATTTTATCCTCTTTGTAGCAATTGTGAATGGGAGTTCACTCATGATTTGGCTCTCTGTTTGCCTATTATTGGTATATAGGAATGCTTGTGATTTCTGCACATTGATTTTGTATCCTGAGACTTTGCTTAAGTTGCTTATCTGCTTAAGGCGATTTTGGGCTGAGATGATGGGGTTTTTTCTAAATATACAGTCATGTCATCTGCAAACAGAGACAATTTGACTTCCTCTCTTCCTATTTGAAAACCTTTATTTCTTCCTCTTGCTTGATTGCCAGAACTTCCAATACGATGCTGAATAGGAGTGGTGAGAGAGGGTGTCCTTGTCTTGTGCTGGTTTTCAAAGGTAATACTATCAGCTTTTGCCCATTCAGTATGATGTTGGCTGTGGGTTTGTTATAAACAGCTCTTGTTATTTTGAGATACGTTCCATCAATACCGAGTTTATTGAAAGTTTTCTGTGTCTATTGAGACAATCATGTGGTTTTTGTCATTGGTTCTGTTTATGTGATAGATTATGTTTATTGATTTATGTATGCTGAACCAGCTTTGCATCCCAGGGATGAAGCAGACTTGATTGTGGTGGATAAGCTTTTTCATGTGCTGCTGGATTCAGTTTGCCAGTATTTTACTGAGGATTTTTGCATCAATGTTCATCAGGCATACTGGCCTGAAATTTTCTTTTTTTTGTGTGTCTCTGCCAGGTTTTGGTATCAGGATGATGCTGGTCTCATAAAATGAATTAGGGAGGAGTCCATCTTTTTCTGTTTTTTGAAATACTTTCAGAAGGAATGGTAACAGCTCCTCTTTGTACCTCTGGTAGAATCCAGCTGTGAATCCATCTGGTCCTGGGCTTTTTTTGGTTGTTAGGCTATTCATTACCCCCTCAATTTCAGAACTTGTTATTGGTCTATTCAGGGATTCCACTTCTTCCTGGTTTAGTCTTTGGGGGGTGTATGTGTCCAGGAGTTTACCCATTTCTTCTAGATTTTCTAGTTTATTTGCATAGAGGTGTTTATAGTATTTTCTGATGGTAGTCGTATTTCTGTGGGATCAGTGATGATATCCCCTTTATCATTTTTTATTGTGTCTATTTGATTTTTCTCTCTTTTCTTCTTTAACAGTCTAGCTAGTGGTCTATTTTGTTCATCTTTTCAAAACAGCTCATGAATTGATTGATTTTTTTTGAAGGGTTTCTTTTAGTCTCTATCTCCTTCAGTTCTGGTCTGATCTTAGTTATTTCTTGTCTTCTACTAGCTTCTGAATTTGTTTGCTCTTGCTTCTCTAGTTCTTTTAATTGTGACGTTAGGGTGTCGATTTTAGATCTTTCCCACTTTCTCACGTGGACATTTAGTGCTATAAATTTCCCTCTACATACTGCTTTAAATGTGTCCTGGAGATTATGGTATGTTGTGTCTTTGTTCTCATTTGTTTCAAAGAACATCTTTATTTCTGCCTTCGTTTTGTTATTTACCCAGTACTCATTCAGGAGCAGGCTGTTCGGTTTCCATGTAGCTGTGCAGTTTTTAGTGAGTTTCTTAATCCTGAGTTCTAATTTGATTGCACTGTGGTCTGAGAGACTGTTTGTTATAATTTCTGTTCTTTTACATTTGCTGAGGAGTGTTTTTACTTCCAATTATGTGGTCAATTTTAGAATAAGTGTGATGTGGTGCTGAGAAAATGTATACTGTGTGGATTTGGGGTGGAGAGTTCTGTAGATATCTATTAGGTCGGCTTGGTGCAGAGCTAAGTTCTTGTTAACATCCTTGTTAATTTTCTTTCTCATTGATCTGATACTGACAGTGGGGTGTTAAAGTCTCCCATTACTATTGTGTGGGAGTCTGTCTCTTTGTAGGTCTCTAAGAACTTGCTTTATAAATCTGGGTGCTCCTGTATTCTGTACGTATATATTTAGGATAG
This sequence comes from Colobus angolensis palliatus, assembly GCF_000951035.1. NCBI lineage: Eukaryota > Metazoa > Chordata > Mammalia > Primates > Cercopithecidae > Colobus > Colobus angolensis. The sequence goes on from NW_012111031.1 coordinate 3,118,067, forward strand.
TTAGCTCTTCTTGTTGTATTGATCCCTTTACCATTATGTAATGCCCTTCTTGTCTCTTTTGATCTTTGTTGGTTTAAAGTCTGTTTTATCAAAGACTAGGATTGCAATCCCTGTTTCTTTTTTTTTTTTTTTGCTTTCCCTTTGCTTGGTAAATATTCCTCCATTCCTTTATTTTGAGCCTATGTGTGTCTCTGCATGTGAGATGGTCTCCCAAATACAGCGCACTGACGGGTCTTGACTCTTTATCCAATTTGCCACTCTGTGTCTTTTAATTGGGGCATTTAGCCGATTTACATTTAAGATTAATACTGTTATGTGTAAATTTGATCCTGTCATTATGATGCTAGCTGGTTATTTTGCCTGTTAGTTGCTGCATTCTCTTCATAGAGTCAATGGTCTTTACAATTTGGCATGTTTTTGCAGTGGCTGGTACTGGTTTTTCCTTTCCATATTTAGCGCTTCCTTCAGGTGCTCTTGTAAGGCAGGCCTGGTGGTGATTAAATCTCTTGTCTCGCATTTGCTTGTCTGTAAAGGATTTTATTTCTCCTAAACTAAGCTTATGAAGCTTAGTTTGGTTGGATATGAAATTCTGGGTTGAAAATTCTTTCCTTTAAGAATGCTGAATATTGGCCCCCACTCTCTTCTGGCTTGTAGGGTTTCTGCTATTAGCCTGATGGGGCTTCCCTTTGTGGGTAATCCGATCTTTCTCTCTGGCTGCCCTTAACATTTTTTCCTTCATTTCAACCTTGGTGAATCTGACGATTATGTGTCTTGGGTTTTCTCTTCCCAAGGAGTATCTTAGTGGTGTTCTCTGTATTTCCTGAATTTGAATGTTGGCCTGTGTTGCAAGGTTGGCGAAGTTCTCCTGGATAATATCCTGCAGAGTGTTTTCCAACTTGGATCCATACTCCTCATCACTTTCAGGCACACCAATCAAACATAGCTTTGGACTTTTCACATAGTCCCATATTTCTTGGAGCCTTTGTTCGTTCATTTTCATTCTTTTCTCTCTAATCTTGTCTTCACACTTTATTTCATTAAGTTGATCTTCAAAGTCTGATATCCTTTCTGCTTGATTGATTTGGCTGTTGATACTTGTGCATGCTTCACAAAGTTCTTGTGCTGTGTTTTTCAGTTCCATCAGGTCATTTATGTTCTTCTCCTAAACTGGTTATTCTAGTTAGCAATTCCTCTAACCTTTTTTCAAGGTTCTTAGCTTCCTTGCATTGGATTAGAACATGTTCCTTTAGTTCGGAGGAGTTTATTATTACCCACCTTCTGAAGCCTACTTCTGTCAATTCGTCAAACTCATTCATTCTCGGTCCAAATTTGTTCACTTGCTGGCGAGGACTTGTGCTCCTTTGGAGGAGGTTTTTGGAATTTTCAGCCTTTTTGTGCTGGTTTTTCCTCATCTTCATGGATTTATCTACCTTTAGTCTTTGATGTTGGTGACCTTCGGATGGGGTTTCTGTATGGACATCATTTTTCTTGATGTTGATGCTATTCCTTTCTTTTACTTTTCCTTCTAATAGTCAGGCCCCTCTGCTGCAGGTCTGCTGGAATTTGCTGGAGGTCCACCCTGACCCTGTTTGCCTGGGTATTGCCAGCAGAGGCTGCAGAACAGCACAGATTTCTGCCTGTTCTTTCCTCTGGAAGCTTCGCCCCAGAGGGGCACCCATCAGATGCCAGCTGGAGCTCTCCTGTATGAGGAGTCTGTTGACCCCTGCTGGGAGGTATCTCCCAGTCAGGAGGCACTGGGGTTAGGGACCCAGTTAAGGAGGCAATGTGTCCCTTAGCAGAGCTTGAGGGCTGTGCTGGGAGATCCACTGCTCTCTTTAGAGCTGGGAGGCAGGAACGTTTAAGTCTGCTGAAGCTGCACCCACACCTGCCCGTTCCCCCAGGTGCTCTGTCCCAGGAAGATGAGAGTTTTATCTATAAGCCCCTGACTGGGGCTGGAGCCTTTCTTTCAGAGATGTCCTGTCCAGAGAGGAGGAATCTAGAGAGGCAGTCTGGCTACAGTGGCTTTGCTGAGCTGAGGTGGGCTCCGCCCAGTTCCAACTTCCTGGTGGCTTTCTCTACACTGTTGGGCGGGGGGCAGGGAGGGGGGGAACGGACTACTCAAGCCTCAGTTAATGGCAGACACCCCTCCCCCATCAAGCTTGAGTGTCCTAGGTGGACTTCAGACTGCTGTGCTGGCAGCAAGAATTTCAAGCCAGTGGATCTTAGCTTGCTGAGCTCTGTGGGGATGGGATCTGCTAAGCTAGACCACTTGGCTCTGTGACTTCAGCCCCCTTTCCAGGGGAGTGAACGGTTCTGTCTTGCTGGCATTCCAGGAGCCACTGGAGTATGAAAAAAATCTCTTGCAGCTAGCTCAGTGTCTGCCCAAATGCCTGTCCAGTTTTGTGCTTGAAACCCAGGGCCCTGGTGGTGTAGGCACCCAAGGGAATCTCCTGGTCTGTGGGTTGTGAAGACTGTGGGAAAAGTGTAGTATCTGGGCCAGAATACACCGTTCCTCATGGCACAGTCCCTCACAGCTTCCCTTGGCTAGGGGAGGGAGTTCCCGGATCTCTTTTGCTTCCTGGGTGAGGCGATGCCCCACCCTGCTTCAGCTCGCCCTCTGTGGGCTCGCCCTCTGTGGAAGAATCAAGTCTTATACACTGGAAACTTAAATTAACTAAAAAATGACGAGACTAGATTTTTGTCTTTGGATTACCCTGTGTAATGAAAATGACACATTTTCTACAGATCATCTTCATCTTAAATTAAGATTAATAATAGTAGCCCACTAGTTTCACATAATCCTTCCAAGAAGACTATAGTTAAAATTAATTTATGTGACAACTATTTATGGGATACCTACTACATTTGAGTTACCACAAGAACACAAAAATAATTAAAACGCAGTTCCTATCCTAAGGAACCTAAAATCCTGTAGGAGTAAAAATACATATGCAGTGCATGGGGGACTGGTTCCAGGACTTTCCATGGAAACCAAAATCTTCTAACGCTCAAGCCTCTGATATAAAATGGAGTAGTATTTGCTTATAACCTACAACATCCTCTGGTATACTTTAAATCATCTCTAGATTACTTATACCTAATATAATATAAATGCTGTGTAAATAGTTATATTGTATTATTCAAGAAATATGACAAGAAAGTCTATACATGTTCAGTATAGATGCAATTTTTTTTCAAATATTTTCAATCTGTGGTTGGTTGAATCCACAGATTTGGAACCTAAGGATATGAAGGGCTAACTGTACATAATTATATTAGGTGATATGTATTATAACCAAGAACTGGTTCAATACCACTTCTGGTATTGAAGTGATCTAGGCCCTCAAGGGTCGGTAGAATTTTAGAAGGCAGAAATGGAGAAATGAATAACATTCCTTAGATAACTGCATTAAGGAAACACCAAGTAAGCATGTGAGAAATGTTTGGCTACAAAAATGGACATAATTGGAAGTATTAAGAAAATGGTGCCAAGGCAAAACCAGGACAGAACCGTGTAAAGCTTTAAATGTCAAGAAATCTAAACTTCATTGAGTGGACAAGCCAGCTATAGGCTCTTTATGACCAAAGAACTGCTATAGGAAGATTATTTCTGTGGCTCTTGGTCTAAAGATACAGAACCTCAACTCGGATGATTATCTGATTTACAAATATTTACTGAGCCCCTACTATATGACAGGCTATATACTCAGCATTGAGGATATAAAGATGAATAAGAGTCTTATATGATCTAGGCTTCTTACTTCTTACCTCATTCCCTACTATTCTTCCTTGATGAATCAGTCCAGTCATATTGACCTCCTTGCTGTTCCCAGTCATGCTGTCATCTTAGGCCACTTGCACTGGCCATTTCTGTCCAGAATCCTCTTTTCTCAGAGAGATGTATAGCTAACCCCCACCTGTCCTTCAAGACTTGGCTGAAATCTTACCTGCCCAATGAGGCCTATTTTGACCACTCTATTGTAAAATATAACCAGCTCGAACACATTATAGAATTTTTTTTTTTTTTTTTTGAGACAGAGTCTCACTCTGTCTCCCAGGCTGGAGTGTAGTGGTGCAATCTCCGCTCACTGCAACCTCCGCCTCCCAGGTTCAAGAGATTCTCCTGCTTTAGCCTCCCTAGTAGCTGGGACTGCAGGCACCTGCTACCATGCCCAGCTAATTTTTGTATATTTTGTAGAGACAGGGTTTCACCAGGCTGGTCTCGAACTCCTGACCTCAGGTGATCCGCCCACCTTGGCCTCCCAAAGTACTGGGATTACAGGCGTGAGCCACCGTGCCCAGCAAACATTATAGAGTTTATCCACTTTTTATTTTCCTCTCCCCATAAAAATATAAACCACAGAGTGGCATGAGTCTTTGCCTCTTTCAGTCATGGACATATTCCACGCACCCAAGCATGCCTGACATATATAAACACTCAATACATATTTGCGGAACACTGTTGAATATACGAACTGTAAGAATTCATAATCTCAGGAAAGAATTAGTTTCCTAAGTTTATGAAAAGAGGAATATATGTATCAATAATATGCCATGAAAGCCCAAAGGGGGAAGCACCTGCAAAGGCTCAGGGAAAACTGCTTTCAGAGCTCACGATGAAGTGAAATGAAAAGGGTAGGAGGTTGCCACAAACAATAAAACAAAAAGGTACTGTAAGATGAGAGAACAGCAGATAACTTACAAGTGCACTGAAAGAACTTGTCTTAATCATCTTTTTATCACTAGCTCCCAATACAGAGCTTAGTATGTGGTGCCACTCAATAAATCATGAACTGAACTATGCTAGAGAACAGTCTTCATGTAACAGAAGATCTGAGAAGGTGCAACAGAGAAGTAGGAAAAAAAAAAAAATCAGGGCAGCATGATGTCGAGGAAATCTGCAGTAAATCTTATCAGTGGTACCAAATTTTACCAGAGGTCAAAGAGGACCAGGCTGGAAAGTAGGCCTTTGGATTTGGTACACAGCAGAGGGCAGTTCTAGTAGAGTAATATAGACAGAATGCAGACTATATCAAGGAGTCAGTGTGCTAAACAAAAGTAGAGATAGATAGTAGAGACTATTCTGAAAAGCTTACAAGGTAATTGCAGTACATGATCTCATCTCATGAGGAAGGCACTGAGACTGAAGGAAGTTGATTTGCCCAAGACCATGCAGCCAGCAAAGGTTTCAAATAAGATATGGATTCTCCTTTTCTGACTCTAAACCTCATTCCATTCTCTCCTTCCCAGCACGCTCTTCTTTTGCCGTCGTTCATGTGATTGAGTGCTTCATAGAGTGGGCAGAAAATCCACCCCAATATCCCACCACCAATATTCTGGCATAATCAGGGAGGAAGTAACAGAGGGTCTGAAGAAAACTTCAAGTGTAAATTCAATGCTAGGGAAAGAAACTGATTATTTCCCAAAATAGTCTGAGGCAACGAGTGCAGACTATACGAAACCTCAGTAGTGGAAGATGTTGAACACCTGCAGATTTTACAGTTTAATTCAGTTTGCCTGTGTTCATAAATTACTATAAGGTCAGAGCGTTCCAGCCATTGTGCATAAAAGGTTACAGGTGTGTGGAGATACTGACTACCCTCATCCCTCAGGGTTGCGGAGCTAAACTCTTTTCTATTGAACACAACATGCCATACAATTACCATCAGTGTCTGAGATTCTTTGTATGAATAAAGTTGGAAGCATTGTCTTGGGTTACATCTCAGCAAATGACTAAATTTTAAAATGTCAGTGTAGGCACCTTTACAACCTAAAATATTATTTTTATTTAGTCATATATTTAGGGAGATAAAACTCTAGAATTAATTTTCTTTTGTGACTTAATACCCAAAGACAAGGCCAAATGATGAGTGCTGCCAATAAAAATTTTTCTTCCTTTCCAAACGTACTAGAATACTTGAAATAAATAAATTTAGGATAGATACACAACACTCGGTGAGCCTCAGTAATTAAATGGTATTTTTTCATCAAAATCAAAGAGAATAATCACTATTATATAAATATGAAAAGAAAAATAGCATAAAAACATACCTGTGGGGCATATCCAGGAGGCACATAGATAGGAGGCACAGAACCATTTGGAGACATCATTGGAACCTGAGCAGGACCTGAATGGGTCACAGAAATGATGTATTAACCCATGATTGCTTATTGGGCTAAAGTTGAAAACAATTTGAATTGCATTTTGAATACTTCATCTAAACACTCAAGCCAACAATAACATTTTTATAAAATTTTATATACATTTTATAAAAAGAAATTCAGATGATTGACCTGTTATAAAAATTTATCTTGTAAAGTGCACAAATTACCTTTTACCTACATTTGTGTTTCTTTTCTTTTTTTTTTTTTTTTCGGTAAAACTGCTTAAATTCACACTTTTATTATGAAACACCATTTGAGTCTAGTCAAGGCAGAGATGTCAAAAGGCAGTGGCAGGTGGCTG
>NW_012111031.1:3125312-3148035 GCF_000951035.1 Colobus angolensis palliatus
CCTGGGGGTCAGAGCCGGGGCCGCTGGACCCCGGGGTTGTTTCCTTGGAGTCAAAATGTCCAGTCCCAGAAGACAGTTTCTCTCTTAGTGACAGAAGTCTTTCAGGTCTTGGAGGAAGAAGTGCCCAAAAGAGATTCCCTGGACCATCACAGGACTCGAGGCAGTTGAGGGCTGAAGAGGGAAAGGAGCTGCCTCAGGCCACCCAACTGATAGGGGCAGCCCTGAGCAGCGGGCCTGCTCCTGCCTCCACAGTGTCCCAAGGGCTCCCAGCCTCCTTCTGTGTTCACGACGATGATTCCCTGCACTCCCTTCTGGCTCTGCAGTCGCTTCAGTGTCTCCTCCACCTCTGCCATTTCCGACCGATCCGGTAGCCCAGCGTAGCGAACACCCCACATTTGTGTTTCTTAAAGTTGAAGGGGCGGGGGCGGGTGGGAGGTCTTTTAAAAATAGATTAACAGGCTCTCCTACAGATTCTTAGTCAATGGGGTCTTGAATCATTATAGTCACTTTACAAATATCCCAGGTGACTCTTATAATAGTGTAAGTTTAGAAACACTGACCTAGAGAAAAATCAAACTAAACTCTGCATATAAAAATCAATGAAAAATACAAAAGGCAAAATTTTCAAAAATAACAGGGACAAAATAAAAAAGCAAGAGGAAGAATAGTTACAAATTTGGAACTCGCTTTGCTAGGGTTAAAACACTGTGTAATGCGTGACTCATGTCTATGGCAGCTTAAGAACAAAGAAAAATGCCACACGTGTATTTACCCAAAGGAAAAAAAAATTTTTTTTGTTTCTCACACTAAAAAGTTCTAACAAGGAAAATTCAGCTTCTCTCATTCTACACTTCCTTTCACTTTTACAGTGTTAGGTTTTCCAATTAACTTTTATAACTATTATGTCTAGTTTATCTTCTCTTTTAACGTTTCTGGGAGCAAAAGAAGCATTTGGAGAACGTGTGTTTTGTTCTTTCTAGGAACTAAAATCTTAGTTGCTTTATGTAACTTTTAAAAAAGTCTCTTACCCCCCTTCAGTTCCTTTCTTCCTGTAACTCTACACTGCAGTGTCCCCTCATGCCCACCAGTTTTTAATAACCTGAAATGAAACCTTTTCAAAGAAATTACTTATTTCTAAGGAAATAAGAACAAAGGTCTGATGAAGAATGTAAAGCGAAAAGGATCTCTTTTATATGCAGAATTATAATCTACCATTATATAATGGCTCTCAGCTATAAAAGAAATGAAGGAGGAAAAGCTTAATTGTAGGGTAGAAAACAAATAACTTTGTTAATATTATACATACTTCAGAAAACCAGAATAAAGGGCATGGAGGTCCCAGCAAATCCGGATTACAGCCATTCTGCCCTTTCTGGGGAAGGCAAGGGGTGAGGACAGAACCACACAGTGGTGGTAAAATTAGGGCTAGGGAGATGAGAGCTAGGGAAGAGAAAAGAGAATACTAAAAGAAAGGGGGTATAAGAGGGAAAATACTAAAAAGGAGTAAGGAAAGTGGGGAAAATGGAGAAAAAAGGGGGAAGCAAGGAGAGGAGAAAGGCAAGAGGGGAGAGAAGAAGGGGAGAGCGAGAGTTAAGAGAAGAAAAGGGAGGGATAAGAAAGGGGACAAGAGGCAATTAAGGAGAGAGTGAAGAGAACACAAGAAGGGAGGGAGAGGAGAAAACAAATGGTAAGAGGGAGGAGGAACGATGTGGAGAAATGGGAGAAAGCGGGAGGGGAGAGAAAAGACAGAAGAGGTGGGGAGGAGAAGAGAAGTAGGGATAAGACTGAAGTGGTTGAGAGAAAGTAAGAAGTGTTTGTGTAGAACACTAAATTACACATATAATATCTGGCTGAAAAGAACTTTTCAACAAGATAGTCTTCCCATCCAAAACAAGCCCACCACCAAATACATGAAGTTGTCCAGAATATTATCTTAATTATATATAGCTAATACTAACTATGTGCCAGGCCTTTTACATATTTTTTCTCCTCATAATCATTCTATCAGGCAAATATCATCATCATCCCCATTTTCTAGATGTGGACACTGAGGCACAGAGAGGTTAAGTTCCCCAACTGGTAGAAGTGGGATTCAAAACCAGGTAGTTTCATTTCTAAGGACATATCCTTACCACATTTTTAGTAAACACTAAAATACCATGCAGTATTGGCAACTGATATAATTTGAGGCTTAAGAACTATGCTCTAAAGCCTCTAAGGAAAATTAAGGTCTTTGTTGTTTTCACATCCTTAAAAACATGAGAGAAAGAATAAAATTTTCTTAAGTTTAAGCAAACATTACCTATTAATTTACTGGATAAAACCTGTGAGCTGCTTTATACCTCTAGGCAGAAAAGCTTCATACAAAACTCACCTTTTAGTTCCTATATTTCTAGACTCAAGAGAAATGAGAAGTGTTTTAAACTAACGCTGGTTTACTTCCATTAGCTAATTTAAATAAAATTACAGTAAACTAACTTCCTGAATCCTTACAGGTGGCTTAGATATTATTTATAGTATGTGAAATTCAGCGAGAACTTGACAGAATTCACTGAAAATCATATTTGTAATCTTAATAAAGGCCATTAGCATTTGCACTTTTACTGTGGGTCCTTTTATATACTGTCATATTTAATCCTTAGAGCGTGTCATTAGAACAGGTGTTTTTGTTTTGCCATCAGAGTAATGTTATTGCTAATTACATTCAAAATAGTAAAATCACATAATTGCTTCAAGTTGCCCTCCTTTTACCAGAAACATGTATATGTAGTTACAATTCAAACCATTTTATACTTTGATAGCCGTTAAAATAGTTTATAATTTGGTAATACAAAATTCTACTTTGTTTTTTAATTACATCTAAGTGTGATGCTGAAAACAGAAATGTAACCTAAAATAAACCAGCAGTAAATATATTACTAGAGGTAGCCCAGGAAAAAGACTGATTAACTTACTTCTTTACGAAGTAATCCTTTCACTCTAGCAAGTAATTTTGTTTTTATCCTGAGGCAGAAATGGTACATGGTTAGATTTTTTTTTTTTTTTTTTAGATTGAGTTTCACTCTGTTGCCCAGGCTGCAGTGCAGTGGCACTATCTCAGCTCAACGCAACCTCTTCCTCGTGGGTTCAAGTGATTCTCCTGCCTCAGCCTCCTGAGTAGCTAGGAGTACAGGTGTAGGCACCACCAAGCCCAGCTAATTTTTGTATTTTTAGTAGAGATGGCATTTCCCCATGTAGGCCAGGCTGGTCCTGAACTCCTGGCCTGAAGTGATCTGCCAACCTCGGCCTCCCAAAATACTGGGATTACAGGCGTGAGCTACTGTGCCCAGCCAAAATTCCAAATATAAATGTGTCATTTAATAGGTTTTTTTTATTATTATTTATTCAAGACGGAGTCTCACTCTGTTGCCCAGGCTGGATGCAGTGGCATGATCTCAGCTTGGCTAATTTTTATATTTTTAGTAGAGACGGGATTTCCTCATGTTGGCCAGGCTGGTCTTGAACTCCTGATCTCAAGTGATCCACCTGCCTCGGGCTCCCAAAGTGCTAGGATTACAGGTGTGAACCACCATGCCCAGCCAGATTATGTTTTAAAAAGACAATTTAACGGTATCGTATTTAATGCCTAAAATATTTTTGTGAAGTAACATTCAACACTGAATGCAAACCCCTATTGTATAAACATAATAAATACAAGTATCGATGTTTAGAACTACAGCATTTACAGCATCTCATGTCTGTTGTTATTCCTGTGTCTATAGTAGCAAAACCTTAAAGCCTTGCATATTTAATGATGTAAATGTTTGATTAGCTCCTTAGTTCCAACAATACTTCTTAATTTAGAAAGTAACAGAAGATTAACTATAAACTGACTTAAATTTGTATGCAGTGAGGGAGATTTTGTCCCAAGGAAGAAACTCAGATCATATTGTCAAATGTAGACTTGGCACAAGAGTAGCAATACCTGAACAACTGTGCATATACCTAGCAGCTCCTTTATAATCTATGTGATTTGAGCATGATTTACCCCAATCATGGAGCTATTAAGCATACATTTCCTATTTCAAAAACCTGCAGAAGAGTCAACAATTCTAACCAACTGTCTTAAGAAATCTGAGAAGCTCCCCACCCCAGCTTCTTAAAAAGTGCCATCACTGACTTAAAGAAGATATTTCATCTAGTATAACTTAAATTCTTCCTTATTTTTCCTTGTTAATATAGATTCATATATAAGAGGTTTTTTTTTTAAAATAAAATTACAAATTTGTCCAGGAATTTTAATTCTTAAAATGCAACGTGCTGCTGCTGTGCTACACATTCTCTATAAGCCAGCTTTCACAATGGCTTCCAAATAATCTGATGCCAATTTTCAGATTTCAGCTCTAGAAGAAAAACCTAGTAAAATAAAGCTCCTAGAATGGAATACTCTGTGGAATATAAAATTACAAAATAACTCCACACAGTCTAACCTTTTTGTAATTACACGGCAATTTAAAATATTTTTATAGCGATTAAATTTAGCATCTATTTTTAAAAACACACGGCATGACTTCAGATTAATACAACGCTTTCTGTCTTAAAATAAAAGCAGAATGTTAGAAAACAGCAAATCTTACCACTCATTTTGTTTTTACAGTAGCAGCAGAGAACAAGAAAATCCAGCAAGGAAACAGCGTAGTACACGTTAACAGCTTTAATTGGAGAACGGTCTTTTTTTTTTTTTCTTTTGCAAGGCTGTAAGAGGAAAAGAGCCTTTGACCGAGTCACGTGATAGTCATCACGTGACCTGCAGTGACCCGGGAAAGGGGAAGGGGAAAAAAAAGCAAACGTTCCCGCTTGCAGGAACGTTTCTGATACAGGAAAAAAAAATGATTAAATGATTTCCATTGCTGCAGCCCTGAATATGACCATCTTTCAGACTTCCTTATGAACCAATTCAAAAGCTTATCAAAATATACTTTTCAGAAATATATATTTGATGTAAATGATTCTCTTTGTGTTCACTTTACCTTCAATAACACTACAGGTGCTATCTTCTAATTTTTTACTCATGTAGCCTGCCGCTAATTTTCATTTATAAAATTTGAGATAATATTTATTAATTTAAAAGATTCATTCTGAAATGTCATTGTATAACATAATTCTCGATAATCCTTAAGGAATATCCACAATACACAAATAATTGTGTATAGAATATAGTTTTGGTAAACATGTGTCTCAAAGGTGAGATTCATGTTTCAGGCTGTTATTTGCCTCTTAAGAGAATAAAGACTACCACTTTCATCGTTTGTTTTTTTTTAATTTAAGATTTAAATTAAAGTGCAGGTGCTCAGTAGATGGCATTCTTACTCATATCCATGAATCTGAAAAGGCAGCCTCAGGTGCAGGTTCAGAGTTCTCTATCCAAGAACAAGTAGAGACCAGAAAGGAGATCAAAGATGTCCAGTTACAACAGGAAAGAAGAACAAGAACTTTTAGGAGATCTTTCATTACTTTATGGTGCTATGTAACTTCAGAGGAAATTTATTAACAGCTAACACAAATATATAGGTAATGATAATGACAGTGGTTTGTAACAAGTTGTACAGTGGAAAGAAAGTGAATTTTGGCACTAAAAGATATACTTTAATAACAACTTCAGTATTTATTAGCAAGGCAATTTACTGCTCTTCTCTGAGGTCTTAGCTTATTTCAGTGACAAGGTTAATCAACATCATAGCATTGTTGTGAGAATGAAATTAAATAAATGAGTATCATCAACCAATATACTTGGTACTTTATTTAAGGAACTTTAAGCCTAGATTTTGGACATTAAAGTCATGCTGATGGACGAGAGTTGGGATGGAGAACAAAATTGAACACAACACCAAAGTTGTCAATAAATGAGGACTCAGCCTTAAAGCACTGAGAAGGGATAGAGGATTGTATGCACATATGCTGCGATCTCAAGGAATAAGGAACTTTAGCATGAAACAGGAACAACAGTGGTGAAGGGAAGCAGCCTTGGACTATCTGCAGACTACCAGCACTGCTTCAGGAGAGGATAGGAAGTCTCTGCTCCTGGGGCATGCGGGGGAAAGTGTTCCAGGACATCCAGGCTTCATTACAAGGCAACACAGGAACAAGTGTTCCGTAAAAAGGTTGAAGATATAAGGGAATTTATTTATAATGGAAAAAAAAACTTTCTAGTGAGTATAATGGAAATTATTGAAAGGAGATGATAAGTTAAATAATCAGTCAAGAAATGGAAATACAGCTGTGTGAAAATGTGAGCAAAAATAAGAAGGTGGTCTGCAGAGGCTTGCTTTTTGTTTAGGGGCTGAAGATTAGAGACATGGTTGGATTTACAGAGGGGATGGGTCTAACGTTTATGAGTACATTCTGTTGATACCAGGAGACTCCTTGCCCTTTGGTCTCATTTTTCAGGGCAACCCTGCCTTTTCATAGGAATTTTGAAGTTGACGATTACCCTTCCCCACTTGTAAGAATAGGCCCTTACTGTCTTATCTCCTCTGGGGTGTCTTACATGTATTTACTGGGATCTATTTCTCTAGGTTATCCTTTGCCAATTATTTCCCACCTTTGTGTGAGACAGGGCCTCTGAATGTAATTAACAGTTTTTGAAACGTATAGCCTTATTATTAGATAATCCTGCCTTTTCCTCGCTTTGTGCCCTTGGCAAGTTACTCTGCTTCAGTTTTCTTACCTGGAAATGATACTCACTTCACTTGATAAGATTAAGTGAGTTAACCCAAGTAAAAACACTCCAAATGATGCCTAGTACATACTCTGCACTATGTGGTTATTTTTGAAAACATGGTGATTATACTTTTACATACTATAACTATTATTTACTGAGTATCATCAACCAATATACTTGGTACTTTATTTAATTTCATTCTCACAACAATGCTATGATGTTGATTAACCTTGTCACTGAAATAAGCTAAGACCTCAGAGAAGAGCAGTAAATTGCCTTGCTAATAAATACTGAAGTTGTTATTAAAGTATATCTTTTAATACCAAAATTCACTTTCTTTCCACTGTACAACTTGTTACAAACCACTGTCATTATCATTATAGTGTAGGGTAAAAAGGATTTTAAGTACTAAGATAGGCTGATGGTGAGGGGGGAGATTGAAGATTGCAATTTAAAATACAGAGATCAGTTTAGGTTTCAATGAGAAGGTCACATTTGAACCAAGACTTGAAAGTGTGGGAGTGAGCCATGTAGATATCTGAGGTAAGAACATTCTACACAGAGGGAGTAAAGGCCCTAAGGGGGAACATGATTGGCATGTTTAAAACTTAACAAGGACACCACTGTCACCAGAGCATCGTGAAGGGGGAGAAAAGGAGTGAGCTTAGAGTGATTAAGAGGGAAATGAGTTACACTCTTGTTAGGTCTCATAGGTCACTGTATGCTTTTACTTTGAGTAAAGCAAGAGCCATTGCTGAATTTTAAAACATGATCTAAGTTACATTAAAAAAATTCAGTATTTTTTTGTAGCAAAATATGCTACAACCATTTTGCAAAACTGACAATATTTGCTAAAGTTGAACATATGCATACTCTATGATCTAGTAATTCTACTTTTAAGCATATGGGCAGTGGAAATGCTTACATATAACACCAACCAAACGATGTAATTTAGAACATTCATAGCAGTACTAATTTTAACAGCACAAAAGTGGATGAAGCATATTTGGGGATGATTAGGTGTTCATATTTGGACATGTTACATTAGAAATGTCTATTAATCATCCAAATGCAGATTTCAACTAGCAGGCAGTCCATTTTACTATTCTGGAGTTCAAGGAAATACCTACCTAGTCTAGAGATACAAATTCCAGAGTCTTTGGTAGATAGGCTTTAAATCAATGAGACTGGATGACATCAACAAAGGAATTAAAGTAGACAGCGAAGACAATCTAATGCTTTAGATAGGAGCATGAACACTGCTGCTATCTATATGTCTCTCAGCCCACATGTGCAAATGTTTCTTTAAGGTATGTACCTAAGAGAAGAAATGCTGTGTCTTAGGGTTTTGTGAATGTTAATTTTTATAGGATAGTGCCACATACTTTTCCCGAGTATATTAATTTATATTCCTACCAGCCAGGCATGTGTAAGAGGTTCTACTGAACCTCTCCATTACTTGGTATTTAGATTTTTAAATTTTTGCTCTCACTTTGATCTTATTTTGTATTACCCAGTCCATGTTTTCCACCTATTCTTTTACTGGGTAGTCTTTTTTTTTTTTTTTTTTGAGACGGAGTCACTCTGTCGCCCAGGCTGGACTGGGTAGTCTTTTTTAAAACACAGATTGGGCAGAGTTTTTGTGTATTCAGAATACTAATTCTCTATGGTTACACTGGTTGCAAATATCTTCTTCCTAGTTTATGATTTATTTTTCATATATTTTATGATGTACCGAAGTTCTTAATTGTAATTGAGTCAAATTTACTAATCATTTGATAGTCAGCATTTTGTGTGTTTGTATCCCAAAAAAACTTTCTCTACTCTGTAGTCATGAAGATACTCTCTCTTTAAGTCTTTAAGTCTTCAAGCATTAATTTTGGGGTGAGGTATGAGGAAAGGATCTGATTTCATTTTAATCCAAATGGATAACTAACTGTCCCAACATTGTTTCTTGCTCCCTATCCCCTAGGACATGTCTCTTACTTTTTGTGGGCACGACAACGCAATTAAGATTGTCTTATAGAAGATCTTTTTTTAATAAGAGGATGGTACCCAGAGCAGAGCATCCATTCTACCATATGACTTGAAATGGAAGTCTCCAAAATCACACCTTTTTTCTTTTGAGATGGAGTCTCGCTCTGTTGCCTGGGCTGGAGTGCAGTGGCGCGATCTCGGCTCACTGCAAACTCTGCCTACCGGTTCATGCCATTCTTCTGCCTCAGCCTCCCGAGTAGCTGGGACTATAGGCGGGGCCCACCACCATGCCTGGCTAATTTTTTGTATTTTTAGTAGAGATGGGGTTTCACCGTGTTAGCCATGATGGTCTGGATCTTCTGACCTCGTGATCCATCCGCCTCAGCCTCCCAAAGTACTGGGATTACAGGCATGAGCCACGGTGCCTGGCCCCAAAAATCACATTTCAACTCACCATAATCAGGCTTTTGTCCAGCCCACTCTACTGAGACTGCACTGGCAAAAGTCACTGAGATCAAACTCTTACTTACCAAATCCAATTAATCTTGCTGACAACTCTCTTAAATATTCTCCCTTAACATATGAAATACTAGTTTCTCCTAGTTTCCTTTCTACCTCCTGATCATACTTTTTCAATTTCTTTAATGGCTTCTTGTCTTCTGCTCTTCCTTAAGTGTTTGTTTTCCTGGGAGTTTTGCTCTTGGTCCACTTCTCTTAATCTACATGATCTCTCAAGATGATCTTACTTACTACTCTCATGAAAAATTATCATTCTGTATCTCATCCAGACTTTTTTCTTGAGCTCTAGATCTATAATACTTAATTTACATAAAACTCAAAACCAATTATTTTTTCCATCAATAGTCACTCCGCCTCTGTGTTACCCATGATAAGTTAATCTCAAGACAGAAATGTGAGAATAATCCTAGACTCTATTTTCCCCCTCATCTCAACTTCCACGTCATCTATTTGGGAGTTCTGACAGTTTTATCTCCTAAATATCTCTCAAATCCATGTTCTCTTCTACTCCACTGCTATTGCCTTAGCAGCACTAGGCTCTTTCTACTATTCCACTATTCTCCTAATGGGTCTCCTTGCCCCCAGTCCCTAGCAATCGATACATCTCTCACACTAATGCTAAATTGATCTAAAAAAAACAAATTTCATTGTATCCTCCTCTGCTTATAACCCAGAGACAATTCTTTATTGTGATGAGATGAAGTCCAAATTCTTTACTGTAGCCTACTACGCTTCCACATGAACTGGGTGATGCCACTCAAGCTGGTAAAATACTAGTCTATCCTTGTCAATACTATGTGAACCACATTTGTTTCCACTGGGATCAAAATGTCTTCAAGTGAAATTTTGTTACTATTTTGCTATTTTATCATTCATTTTATTATAATTTGTTATAGCCTAAACATAAGGCAGCATAAGGTAGTGATGAAGAACATGGACTCTGAGCTAGCCTGTCTAATTCTAATGACAGCTTAAAGCTGTGAGATCTTGCAAGTTACTTAACCTCTTTGTATCTTAGTTTTCTCACATGTAAATTGGAAATAATTATTCTATTTCATAGAGATACTATGCAGATTGAGTGAGTTCATATTTGTACAGCACTTAGAACAGTGTTTGGTTCACAGTAAGTGCTTAAGCAACGTCACCTAAGCACAGTGCTAGTGCTTACATTGACAAGCCTACCTGAAAATCAATAGTTCAGGAATGGTAGTTAATATGTTAAAATGTTATGAAGAAATCCAAACAACTGCTATGACATGCCATGCTATTAAGATAGCTCTCTGCAAATATTTGAGATAATATTACAAAAATAAGCAGGTACATTTTTAAGTTTGCTAAAATTGTCATATAATTAAACAAGAATGGGAAAATGAAAAATACATTGGTCACTGCATAATGCATTCCTATAAACTGTAATCTTCTCAGTGCATCCTCTGTGTTTATTCCTATAGAACAATTGTTTGATGCATATACTCAAATTAACGAGGTCTTTAGGAAACAAAAAATACATGCATTCTGTATTTTCCTCACTATAACCAAAAGGTCCTTGAATGTAGTGACCACGTCACTAACACTGAGGATATGAACTCTGTGGCAAATGGGAGAATAGTAAGGGTATGAAGTTAAGTCTTGTTTTCTTAGAAGGGTACTGAAGGTAGGAGTCAATATCACCTAAAGCACACAAAAAGCACTGACATTTGGATGGAAAATCCAACATGATTATGCCCTAAATATCTGCTAGTTACATATAACGAAGCAAAATGTACCTATATTTATCTCACTGAAACTACTGTGAAGAAAGATCCTAAACTGTTTCTAGTAAGTAAGGGATATTATATGGAAAACAATCAGTGAATTAGTAGCTAAACCCATTCCAAAAGACAATTTAAGGTGATTTAAGACATATGTAGCACCCAAACCAAACCAAAACCCAAGCCATGACAAATTGAAGAAAAGGGGAAATTAATATAGAAAAAACAATAAGAAAAAAGAGTAAGCTTAAAAAAATCACAAAAACAAAGCTAGGCTTGCTTCATGCCTGTAATCCCAGCATTTGGGGAGGCTGAGGTGGGAGGAATGCTTGAGCCCAAGAGTTAGAGACTAGTCTGGGCAAAATAGTGAAACCCTGTCTCTAAATAAATAAATAAATAAAAATTTAAAAAGGAGGGAGGCTAGTCTTATGCTCTTACTAGAGGATGAGCAACAAAAGCTCTCTGCTCTGTGTAATCTGAAACATGATTAAAATCAGACACCAAGACCACGCTGTCAAGTTAGTTTAGTTAGTTCTTCCCTTCTGCAGTTTAAGTATGGCCCACACTGCCATACAACATGATTCCAAAAAAAAAAAAAAAAAAAACTAAAGCAGATATAGTCCAAGATGACTTCTACCATATATAAAATTCAGTAAAGCATCCATAAATGTCTAACTTTTAGCAACATGTCCTCCAAAATAGTTGCAAAATGAACAGCTACAAAAGAAGAATCAGTTTATTTGCAGAAAGAGATTGTTAGTTATGAGGCAAATTAAAAGTATGAACAGTTGATTTTGATTTTTTTTTTTTTCCTGGCAAACCAGATCAGCTGTTTATTAAGGCTTCTGTTAGATTATCATAATCAGGGTCATTTGTATGTCCAAAAATTTAAAAGGCAGACTCATTCACCTAAACAAAGAGTGGTTTCAGGTCACTAAGATATAAAAGGATGGGATGTGAGGTGCACACTTCTACTCTTCTATCTATTTTTATCTGATACTTCAAAAGACTGACTCTGACCCTGACTCTGATTCTTGTGGCAGTATTAAGGTGCAGGTTCTGAATAAGCATCTAAATAATATATGTTAAACTCATGCACCTTAGAGCTTAATTGACACATATCCACAGAGTCAAGGGACCAAGGAAAGATCAATGAAATCTGCAACCAGGTGCTCCATGGGAGGGAGTCTATTGCTGGGGAGTGACTGACAATGAAATATGCCAATAGTCTTAGGGGAGATAAGGGAAGTGAAGAATTAGAAACTATAATTTTGTCCTTGGCACAAATCAAACCTTGTTTCTTCTCCTTTTAACTCTCTCTGATTTGCTCACCCAGGTTTTACCTCTTTTTCCGTTCAGAGTCCTTAGTCAACCTGCATATCTCACCAGATAGTAGCCAGTTTCTTTCTCCATAATTTTTCCCTTTACTTATACTAAGATGTTGATTCAACAAAACTTTTACTTTACATTATACATGCTAATAGGAAAGCAATGTGAGGATCAGTCTAAGGCCAAATATGTTTTGGATTGATTTGAGGGGTGAGGGTGCCTGGATAATGTTAGGAGGCTAGATATTAACCAGAAAATGGTCAATACAGAAGTTATCTGTGTTCTAAAAGTTAGTATTTCCCAAACATTCGAATTTATGTGCCAGCAAAATTTCAAAACAAATTCTGGGGACTCATTAACCAGCTTTTCATTAGGCCAAGTAAAGACATTAAAAATTAAGAAGAAATTAAGAACAGACAGAAGGAAGTCTATCCTATATTGTCACATCAGTTCATAAAGAGAGGATACTGTAGCTTCAAATATTATAAAAGATTTAACTTCAGAATTTTTAAAAAGTCTTAAGTGAATAAATTTAACTTAATGAAAAACCACTACATTATCTTTATTATTCCCATTTCTGAGACTGATGAAATTTCCCTACATCTATGGATAAGGGTTTGGGAATAACTCTTAGTAGTAATAGGGACAGGGATTTATCATTCAGGCTGGCTGAGCTCTGGTGACGGGAAGAAGGAAGAAACACAGCAGAGGTAGGATAATTATATTATCATCACCCAAACCGGAACACTTCTGAAGTGAAAAAGGGGGCTAAAAATCATTAAAAATACTAATTTGGTATGTTTCTCTATTGACTGATATATTTTAATTACATTGAGGGAGATAAAGTTCTAACAAAATCTATCGAAAAATAAAATGCTTTATTAAAAAACACATAGGCAAGTACATTAAAGCGCATTTAAAGGTATTCTTCATATTGAGTATCTGAATATTGAGGTAATATAAACAGAACAATTATTCTTAGTACGTATGTATTTTAATTTCTTAGCTATAACTGTCTTTAATTCCTTATCACTGGTATTTAATTGAACATTTTCTTTCAAATAGACATCTTAATTTTTTTAAATAAAATTGCTTACAATGTTGTATTTTATGGTTTATAAACTTAAAGCTGCTGATACCTTCAACTGACTCTTTTTTGTAATATTTTAAGACTACAATATTTATATTAAGAAAAACTGTTTCTAAGGTGCTATCTGGTAAGCTGGGAGCATATCGCTAAGTGGAGGATATTCTCAGTTCTATTTTTTGTTTCTTATTGAGATGTGTAAATACTTCAAATATTTTTACAATATTAAGTACTATAAAAACTTTAAGTACTTTTACAAATCTCACTGAATTGTCTTTATTTTTCTTTTGCATGTTTCACCAAATTTAGACCTTGTTTTTGAGCTCATTATTGCTGAAAGGGTTTACTGCAAAATAAAAAACAGTACTGCCAAATAACAGTTACAGATTTATACAATACAAAAAGTGATAAAATCATTCAAACTATTTTTTATATATTCAGTGGCAGAAATATTTAATTTCCTCATTATTTATTTATTTAACCTATATGCTTCCCACTGGTCCTTCCAGTAGGTGCCTTGGTGACACCAAGTGGCCAGCAAAGACAGCAGCATCAAATACTTCTGCCACTACCACCAGGAAACTGAAAGGAGTTAGTCTCCGGTCCTTTAAATCTAAGCACACTTTCATTGACTGTTAATTAAGATTTGCTCTGGCAAGGGTCAGGAAGAGAGAATGATTTATTTTGGTTGTCTAAGATTTAACCACAAGTTAAAGTGAAAAAGAGATGGATGAGCTACTTACTAGAGATCAAGGCGGAAGATGGAAATTCAAAATGGTGGTCAACCAAATCTATCACAACTTATTTTAACGAACTACTAATAATATTGTTTTAAAATGATAAATTCAAGACAAATGTTAAACCAGTTAGGTATCAAGATGAGGCAAAAACCAGAACTGTCTTAGACAAATTGGGATATAAGGTCCCCCTACTACTAAGAAATACCTATTTATTAAGGCTATGAAACACCTGACAACATTTATTCATATAAGGCAGGCAATTAGTGTAGGCCTTGATCTAGGAACTCACCAAGTTGGTGAGTCAAAACTTGGGAACAGAATAAGGAAGTTACAGAAGAAACAGAAAAGATCAAGGTCATTATTCATGCTTAGATGTTTAGAGATCTTTCTTTTCCTTGGAAATTTATTATTCTTTTTAAAGTTTGGATAAAGCAGAATGCTTAAACTAGGGGCCTAAGTATGATTCAGAATTGTGGATAATTTCATTTATCTGTGTACAAGTAACTGAAAATTTCTATGATTAGATTTGCAGCACAATTAGATGTATCAGTGATAAACACTAAGTAGAGTACATTTGAAGAATGACTCATGGTTAGAATCTACCTTTAGCACTAAATTGAACTGCATATAAATAGAAAACTTGAAGGAGACGTGTTTACCAAGCACCTGTTTCTAAACAAGAAATTATTTTTAGTGCACTTGTTTAGAAAGCTGCAGAGGCTGTGATATTAATGTGCACGAATGCAGCAGGTTGTGAACATTACTAATTTTAGTATCAGCCTAATATGAACAATGATGAATCATTCTTTTGTTATTTTAGTAGGAAAGAGTACTTAGGATTTACTGCAGCACATTAGGTTAACTATGTCTCAATAACTGAACACCCACACTTTGACATCACACAGGCAGTGATACGGATCAGTGACGCAAATCCTGTCAGGATCAAACATTAAGGCCACAGATTGAAAAACACTGCTCAAGTGAAAAAGCAGGCTAGTCATCTACCATGCAGACGGCATTAAATCAGTACTGCTAATGTCATCATGGGTTGTGCTAGGTTCTCTTTTTACATAACAGCTAAACTTTTTAATTTTAATTATAGATTGCCCATACAACAGTATCTATATTTTAGTTTCCTCACAGCTTCTGTGCTTTCAGGTCTGGACTCTCAGAAACATGTCTTAAGGTTCTACTTGCCATATGAATTATCTGTAAAAAGGTCTCTGTATCTAGGCTTTTTAGAATATCATCTGCAGATATGTTGCCATTTATGAAGTATTTTATATAATATGCTGTGCTTGACAAAATATCATTTTGATTAGGATTTGGAGCACTACACTATGGTCTTACAATTCACTGCAATTTCAGGGTCTTCTTCCCACTAGTCACTTTTTCTTTGGGCCTATAATTGTAAAGCTTTATGAGTCTTTTTGGGCATCAAAATATCAATTTTTTAACGGTTACAGCTGGATAGCTTATGAGTAATCATACGTGTAAGGTTTCAAAATATATTATCCCTGAATTAAACATACCCACACCTAACTGGAAATCTTTTCTTCTATAAAAGGAAGAGAACTTACCCCTGGAGGCTTGACACACAATGTTCACATCCTACTGTAGGTTCTTCCAAAAAGAAACTAGGCCTGTACACTTAAAGCATTACCCTTCCTATTAGTTTATGTGGTAAGACTGGCACTTCCCAGGGGAACTGGAAAACCAAATGGAGATCAAAGCTGGAGGCACATCTAATAACCTTTCATTCTGTCATCATTACTCTGATATAGACTAACATGAAAACATGCCAAGGGCCTTTTCCCATACCCTCAGGCTTTTGCTTTGGTGGCGTTTCCTCAAGCAGTGTTGCTTCTTAAGAAAAACTGTTAAAAAAAAAAAAAACGTAAAAAAGCAAAGGCTTTCCCTCATTCTAACTTGTTGTTGTTGTTGTTTTAACTGCTAATCATCTAAAAGAAGTATTTGGAAAATAAAAACACTGCTGAGACAGTTGTTCTCATAGTTCTTTTTGACTGTGAAATTTGTAAATCATCCTAGTTTCTTACCCTCCACACTGAGCCTCCAGGTCTCATTCTTATTTCTATAGTTTTGATTATCCCCTGCTTAAAATCCTTCAATGGTTCTGTTTTTTTCAGAATAAAATGTGAAATCTCTAGCATGGCATATAATGGTATTTGCAAAGTAGCATATATTTTTAGTCTCATTTTCAGACACTCTCCCATGCAGTCTCTTCTCCAAGCCACCTCTCTAATCACAGTTTTTCCGTTTCCTCTAATCTCTGTGTGCTTGGGCTTTGCAAATGCCATTCCTTCTGTCTTGAAGATATTTTTCTATTTTTTTTTTTCCTTCTGGCTAACTTTACTTCTTCAAGCATCATCTTTTCCTAAGCACTCAATGACTTCCCTATGCTTGCTCAGGTATTCCTACTCTGGCCTCCCACGTAAATTCCATCATAGCACTTAGCATTGCCTTCTTTGTTTTAACTGTTGGGTTACTTTTCTGTCTGTTGTACTAGGCTGTGAGGCAAGGCCTACGTCTTTCAAGTAACTGTCAAGAATGAGTTGTTCCTCAGGACATGAAAAGGGATTTAAAACAAATTATCTCTCCAGGGAAAAGAGCATATATTCAGTGACTGTGCTTTCTGTATTCTAGCAAGTGACTGAACACAAGACTGGACACAAATAAGCAAGATACTTCAGCATATTAAGACTAAAAATAATATTAAAATATTGAAATATGATGGTATTTTACTGTAATGATAAAAGGCTTTTCCAAAAATATTTAAGGATTACATGATAAAGCAGAAGGGAATGTCAAAAGACAGAACTCTGTTAAACCATGAAGAATGGAAACTGGATTTGATTAAAATTCATTCTTTAAAAGTGAACGACATCTTCAAACAATGGTATCACATGGGTTTTGGGATCAGAGAGTCCAATGCTAACTCTACTCAACTCTGGTAGAGTCATAATTTTAACCTCTGGAGCCACAGAGAAAATAACATACCTGTAAAGAAATTCTGTCCTGCAACCATTATGTTATTTTGTGATTCTTATGGTTAATGGTGACATGTTTGGATGCACTTTAATCAAAGACCATAACCACAGTCAGGAGCACAAGTCACACCTCTTTAGATACAGGAAGAAACTTTCTGAAAAATGAAATTATGCCTAGTTTGTCGCCATAACAGAGGAAAACTTACAGAATGAATCCTAGATAAGGTGGAGAGGAATGATTTTTCTATCTCTATATATCTAGGTAGTGCCTAAAAATCACATACAACACGTTGCCATACAAACAAAGGAACCAGGAAAGATCTTTTCTGTTTCCTAGAACATTTTCTGCAGATGGTACAAAAGGATGTAAATGAGATTATATAAATTCACGGTAGTTTCTTTATAATGTTATATAAGTATTCTCTGGACATCCTAGCCTCATCCCAGTCACGCTTCTGGAAAAAAATTACAAAGGTTTGCCCCTGGGTTAGAATGCTTAATTAGTACTTCCCTGAATCAAAAAATGTGGTAGAAGTTACTACAAGGCTAAACTAAGGTAAATCTCTGTGTTTGTGATTCAGTTGTCCTTCTCACCAGGATATCCTTCTAATGAAGCTAACTTTGGAGAGTCTGGTTTTTATTTTTAATAAGGAAGGTGACCTTTCTAGATATTCTTTCACAGTGTTAAGAAAATAAATCCTCAAGGTATAAAGATTCTCTGCCTTGAGTTTCTTTTATATTTTATTTTATTTTCTTAGGCTAGTCAAGTGAAGCAGTGGGAGTGGAAAGGAAACAAAGAAATCCATAACGGGATGTGATCAATTAGTTGTAAACACTGCTGCATTTGGACTAGTGGGTTTCTTATCTATCCCAAATGTCAGAATTCTTTAAGCCAGTTATATATTATGATATGAACTTTAGACATTTCTTTTCTTCCACTCCCTTGATTTTCAGAAAACGGATAGACTATTTGATGTACTGATAACCTTGATATGTCTGATTTTTTGTTTTTTACTAGTTTAAAAATTCACTTATCTGCACCAAAAACACTATGGTATATCGCTTTCCTGAATGAGCTTAGGGTCTTAATTTAAAAAAACAACTATACATTTTTAAATAAAGTTGGACTAAACCATTTAAAAGGGGTTAAAACTTCGCTTATATAATTGTTTATGAAATTCATGTTGACATTATCATACTATATGTAAAGTATAAAGAAGAAAAACCTCCTATAATCCTACCATATACTTGGAGGAAATATGCCAAAATTATTTTCCATGGATCTGTATTTTCAATGCAAAAGTAATGTTTTTTCTTATTACAAAAGAGTTAATTTTGTTGCTATCCTTAATAATATATATCAAATAAATGGTCCTGATTAAACCAAACACCTAAATAATAAAACTTTTTAATCTTCCATTTTTGAGAGAAAAAGAATAGAGGAGGCTCACCCTGTAAGTGTCCTCTTGGAAGTATTTTCTAGTCCCTGGATTGGTTTGGATGCTCCTGCTATATGCTTCCATAGTGCCTTTTCTTTTTCTTTTTCAATCACAACACTTGTCTCACTTCATCGAATTCCTTAATCTTCTGTCTTTCCTAGGAAACTGTAAACTTCATGGGGGTCAGGGATACAGTCTATGTTGCTTATCACTACATCTCCAGTGTTTTGGAATAGTGATTGCACATATTAGGTTAAAAATTATTTACATAAAGTAATGGGTTTAAAAAGCAACCCCCATGCCATATTCTAATCTAGATTCAACTCTATCTTCTACATAATCTACAACTATATAGTACAATCAGTATTATTAATACTTACAATGATTTAAGGCACGGAAAGACTGAATTATTTTCAGTATATTCTGCTTACCATGGCTGAATTTGTTATTCTGTAAATATTTTCAGTAAAATGAATTGGAAAAAGGCTTCTGGTTTTCAGTTAATCAAAAAGGTATTTTACAAGGACATTCTGTGTTTAGGTTAAGGTTTAAAGCACACACTTTTTATGCCTATTGTTATTAATAATATCATCTTTAGCAAAAATATCTTAAACCCAATTGATTAAGATTTCTTCCAAAAAAAGTAGAATCAAATGGTATTAGTCACCCCACCCCACCTCTGCCATTTAGGGTAATAAAAATTAAGGTATTTCTTAAGTATAAATGAAGAAAGAGCCTTTCTCAACCTCTCATACTCAGTGCTATCGTTCACTCCTTAAAATTCTTTCAGTGAAATCACCCCTCAAAACAGGATTAGTAAAGGAAATAAAACATGTTCTCTCAATGCTCTGAGGAAAAATTACATCTTGCAATTAAAAGCAAAAGAGGTTCTGTTTGCCCCAGCATCATGCACTATAAATCATGTAAAGCTAAATGGCACTTTTTGACAGGGATAGTCTTGAGGTTCAAAGATAAATTTATGAGCACAGTATTTGGTAAAATAATTTGGTTTTAGCTCTTTAGAAGTTAAGACATTACTTTCAGCATTCAATTTTGAAATATATTAAATATTTCAGGAAGCAAGTACATGGTTTGGAGGAACTAATCATTGTTGAACTATGAGTAGAGTACCATCTTAGGTACTCTATGTTTGAGAAGTCACTGTAAGGTAACTGTTAGAAGTATGCATTCTGCAGCCAGGCTGCCTGAGTTCAGGTCTCAGTGAGTCATTCAGTAACTGGTAACTACAGACGAATTATTAACCTGTGTCTCAATTTCTTTGTATATAAAATGAAGATAATAGCTAGCTGAAAGGGTTGCTGGGAGGATTAAATAGGTTAATCACATGTAGAGTGTTTACAACACTAACTGGTACAGGGATTGTTCAATAACCATTAGCTAATATATATGTTAATTAAATAACAAAGTCACTTTCTCTCCCTTTTTTCATTACTTGAGGATCTATAAGGCAATGTCTTTGCAATTAGAAATGACTAAGTGCTGAAATAAAGACAATTCTATTGTTACATGCCTAAAATAAGTAAATAAACATTTACTGAATTTCTGTATGTAAGGGGCAGTTGTAAGTGCTACGGGGAGGAGAGTGGAGGGGAAGGTAGCCTACAAAGAGTATATTACCACTGTATCATGGTTTTGTATCATAATCAGTTGAGAAAGGCTGATGTGGGCCTATACATCTGTAGGTTTAAACTCCTCAGTTGATTCCAAGATATCTTGGTGCAGGTAAAAATTATTCTTTAGAAATCAAAAACTTTCATTTGAGTTCTAGATCCACCACTACCTTGATATGAAGCTTTTTATGAATCTCATATTCCTCTCTAAGATTTAAAGTTGATTAATGCAATCAATGCATACAACACAATCTTGGCAGACAATGAGCACCTAATTACATTATTAAAGATGGACTCTAAGACAGAAAAAAAAGACAAATAACAATATAGACCAATAAATAACATGCCAGATTAGAGATATAAGCCTGATAATATATACATTACAAGAAATGAAGGAGTTTTTTGTTTGTTTGTTTGTTTTTAACATTGGAGTGGTCACAAAGAGTCTCAAAATAGATGTAACTAGTATTGGGTTTTGAAGGGCTGGAAAGATTCAGAAAGCTCTCACCCGTATGTGTGCATGCTCCTGTGTGATTTTTGTAAGAAGGAACGATGTGAACAAAGGTATGAAGGAGGTGTGATGGTTAATACTGAGTGTCAACTTGATTGGATTGAAGGATACAAAGTACTGATCCTGGGTATGTCTGTGTGGGTACTGCCAAAGGAGTTAGTGGGCTGGGAAAGGCAGACCCAACCTTAATCTGGATGGACACAATCTAATCAGTGGCCAGTATGGCTAGAAGAAGGCAGAAAAATGGAAAAAGAGAGACTGTTGAGACATTCCTTCTAAGGTGAAGGATATGTTGCTGCATTTGGCCCCTCCTACAACCAAGAAAGAGGCACAATGCCTAGTGGGCCTAATTGGATTTTGGGGGCAACACATTCCTTATTTGGGTGTGTTATTTCAGCCCATTTATCGAGTGACCCAAAAGGCTGCCAGTTTAAGTGGGTTCCAGAACAGGAGAAGGCTCTGCAACAGGTCTAGGCTGCTGTGCAAGCTGCTCTGAAACTTGGGGCATATGACCCAGCAGATCCAATGGTGCCTGAGGTGTCAGTGGCAGATAGGGATGCCGTTTGGAGCCGTCGGCAGGCCCCCATAGGTGAATCACAGCAAAGGCCTCTAGGATTTTGGGGCAAGCCCCTGCCATCTTCTGCAGATAACTACTCTCCTTTTGAGAGACAGCTCTTGGCCCGTTACTGGGCTTGGTGGAAACTGCACATTTGATTATAGGTCATCAAGTCACCATGCGACCTAACTGCCTGTCATAAACTGGGTGCTTTCTGACCCATCTAGCCATAAAGTGGTTCAGGCACGGCAGCATTCCATCATCAAATGGAAGTGATTGAGCTGCAGCAGGTCTTGAGGCACAAGTTACATGAGGAAGTGGCTCAAATGCCCATGGTCTCCACTCCTGCTGCCCTGCCTTCTCTGCCCCAGCCTGCACCTATGGCCTCATGGGGAGTGCCCTATAGTCAGCTGACAGAGGAAGAGAAGACTAGGGCCTGGTTCACAAATGGTTCTGCATGATACGCAGGCATCACCCAAAAGTGAACAGCTGCAGCACTACAGTCCCTTTCTAGGACATTCTTGAAGGACAATAGTAAAGGGAAATCTTCCCAGTGGGCAGAACTTCGAGCAGTGCAACTGGTTGTGTACTCTGCATGGAAGTAGAAATGGCCACATGTCCAATTACATCCTGATTAATGGGCTATATCCAATGGTTTAGCTAGATGGTCAGGGACTTTAGTCCTCTGAGCATCTTTAAGAGAGTTGTTTTAAAGTCTCCATTTTCTTTCACAGCCCCAGGAGTTTTTTTTTTTTTTTTTTAAGTATTTAAGTTTTTTTTTTTTTTTTTTTTCTGGTATTTAGTAGATCTACCAGAGTCTTTTTTCAGGAACAATTTCTGTAGATTTCTTTTTTTTCCTTTGAATGGGCAATACTTTTCTGTTTCTTTGTATGCCTTATAATCTTTTTTTGTTGAAAACTGGACATTTCAATCTAATCATGTAGAAACTCTGGAAATCAATTTCTTCCCTCTCCTCAGAGTTGGCTGTTTTTTGTTATTGTTCTGATTTTTTTTATTGTTGTAGACTCTCTCTTTGCTATGGATCAGCCTGAGATGTACATTTAAGGTCTTCCCAGAGCCTATGTCTTTCCCTGAGCATGCATGGTCATTTTCAATTTTCCCTGTTACAGCAGATTTGAGACAGTCTTGCTATGTTGCCCAGGCTGGAGTGCAATAGCACAATCATAGCTCACTGCAACCTCGAACTCCTGGGCTCAAGCAATCCTGCTGCCTCAACCTCCCGAGTAGCTGGGACTACAGGCATGAACCACCATGTCTAATTTTAAAAAAAATTTCAGTAGTAGAGATGAGGTCTCACTATGTTGCCTTGAACTCCTGGCCTCAAATGATCCTCCTACCTTGGCCTCCCAAAGTGTTGTGATTACAGGCATGAGCCACTGAGCCTGGCCTATGGTACATGTTGACTGGCCTAATCTTTAATGTATGGCTCCCAGACAGGGAAAAAAAAAAAAAAA
>NW_012111031.1:3148195-3149587 GCF_000951035.1 Colobus angolensis palliatus
TTTTTTTTGAGACAGAGTCTTGCTCTGTCACCCAGGCTGGAGTGCTGTGGCATGATCTCGGCTCACTGCAACCTCCGGGTTCAAGTGATTCTCCTGTCTCAGCCTCCTGAGTAGTTGGGACTACAGGTACATGCCACCATGCCCAGCTAATTTTTGTATATTTTAGTAGAGACAGGGTTTCACCATGTTGGTAAGGCTGGTCTCGAACTCCTGACTTTGTGATCTGCCCACCTCGGCCTCCCAAAGTGCTGGGATTACAGGTGTGAGCCAGCATCTCTGGCCTCTGGGATATGTTCTTAAAGAAAGTGGGCAAATCTCTCATCTCTTTTTCTTCTCCTGCCCTTTTCCATTCTCTTCAGCACATGGACGTGGTGGTGAGCCAATCTGGATCATGTATACATTGGCAGTAACCTAGGGATGGCAGGCCAAGGCAAAAGTAACCTAGGCCACTTGTATAACCTATGGAGCAGCACCTCTATACAAGCACTAACTGTCTACCTTTGTACTATAATTTATGAGAAAAGAAAAAAGTTCCTATTATTTGTCTTAGTTTTTTATTGCTGTGTAACAAACAGTGGTTTTAAAAAGTACCCATTCATTAGCTCAGTTTTGTACTTCAGAAGTCTGGGTATGATGTAACTGGCTTCTCTGCTCAGGGTCTCATAAGGCAAAAATCGAAGTGTGAGCTAGGGTGTATTCTCATCTGGAGGTTGGAGGCCTCTTACCAAAAGCTTATGGTTGTGGCAGAATTAAGTTTTGTGATTGCAGGACTGAGGTCCCCATTTCCTTGCTGGTGGTTAGCCAGGGACCACAGTCAGTTCCCAGAGCCCACCCACATTTCTTGCCATGTGGCCCTTTCTATCTTCAAAGCCAGCAAGAAAACTCTTCCACTTGCTGACTTCCCTCTCATGCTTCAAATCTCTTCCAGAAGAGCCCTGTCTCTTTTCATAAGGACTCGCTTGATTAGGTGAGGTTTATTCCAGACAATCTCTCTTTCTTAAAAATCATCTGTACCATGCAATACAATATAACCCAATTGTGAAAGTAAAATTCATTATATTCATTGTCCTGGAAATTATGTAAGGTATATACAACAGAAGGCAACAAGATTGGGGGCCATCCTAGAATTCTGCCTACCACACTATTTAAGCTCTGGTTTCAGGTATCTGCTGCTTTAAAAATGTTTTTTGATAAACATAAAAATTTACTAAATTTATTTTTTTTAATTGTGGTAAAATACAGATAAAACTTGCCATTTTAACACATTTTAAGTATATGGTTCAATATTAGGTACAGTTACATTGTTGTGCAACTATCACCACTATCCAACTCCAGAACTTTTTTTTTTTTTTTTTTTTGAGACAGAGTCTTGCTCTGTCACCCAGGCTGGAG
>NW_012111031.1:3149820-3177263 GCF_000951035.1 Colobus angolensis palliatus
GTGTTAGCCAGGATGGTCTCGATCTCCTGACCTCATGATCCGCCTGTCTCGGCCTCCCAAAGTGCTGGGATTACAGGCGTGAGCCACCACGCCCAGCCTCCAGAACATTTTTCATCTTCCAAAACTAAAATTCTGTACCCATTAAATAATAACTCCCCACTCTTCCCTCCCTCTAGTCCCTAGCAACCACTATTCTATTTTCTGTCTCTATGAATTTGACTATTTTGGATGCCTCACATAAGTGGAATCATGCAATATTTATCTTTTTGTGACTGATTTATTTATCTCACTTAACTGCTACATACTTTTGAAATTAAATACACATCAAAAAACACTGCTGTGTGCAGTGCCTCATGCCTGTAATCCTAGCACTTTGGGAGGCCAAGGCAGGAGAATCACTTGAGGCCAGGAGTTCAAGACCAGCCTGGTCAACATAGCGAGACCCTGTCTTTACTTAAAAAAGAAAAAAAAGACTGAGAAGGAAGTGCTAGTGTGGTAGGAAAAAGAAAAAAAACAGGAGAATACATAAACTGTAGAAGGGCAATCAAGAGAGTAGTGCCCAAGAAGGAGGAAATAATATGCTGGGTTAAATATACTGGGTCGAATGCTGCTGGTTCAAATAATACACTGAGGTCAAGTATGACGACAAGTGAGAATTGATCACTCATTCTGGCCACACAGAGATTACTGGTGACCTTGATAAGAGTGTAACAATCATTCAATCTAGAAGTAGTAGCAGTATATGATCACAATAGTTACTACTGTTATGGATTATTTTCCCACAGTATGAGACTTTTGGAGTCAAGCTGAGTGAAATAAAACTGTGCCCAAACGTGATATCTTTGGTGTCAGTTTCCAAGTAATTTCATGATCAAATGGAACTAAAAAAATATTTTGAGGAAAAACACAGGTAGTAGAAAAAGTAAGAGATTCCCTATACGTTGTATGTAACTATCTACTGAGACCACTCAATTAACAAATATTTATTGAGTGCCTACATGGTGCCAGGAATAAATTTTATTATAACTGAATGTTTCCTTAATTATTCATATATAAAAAGTTAAAAATGTTTAGATATTAAAAAATTTGCAATGGTCCATAAAGATAGTATGTCTATTGGGTTAATCTTAACCTAAGCAAATAAGTAATGAAGCTAATGCCGATCATGGCCTTTAGAAAATTTGATTCTAATAAAAATCTGATCATAGCATTCTAAGGAGAAGCAAATGTCTGAGAAATCAAGAGCAGATAGCAACACCTTTCTTCTACAGAAGAACAGGCTTCTAAATTTCTATTACCTAGAATATAACAACTATTTTTACATAAAAATAACTGACCACAGAAATGATCATTTAATTTATAAAACCAATCAACTTCCCCCCTCATAAAAAACACGTTACCATTTTATTTTACTTACACACATTTATTTTATAATTGGTATTAGATATTCAAAAGGCAGCTTTTAAAATCAAACTAAATGGAAACTGCCTTAGATACGCAGTTCTTAGGAATTAGCTTAAAATCTGTTTAAAATGAAAATCTTCTCTAGTTCTTTTGACTGTAAATTTTTTAATCTTGTAAAACATCCAAATTCATTTTTCTTGTCTTTAAAATTATGTAATCTTTCCTTTTTTTCCCTGTTCCAAGTCAATTTGCTCCTCTAGCCTCCTCATTTCCTAGCTCTTATCTACTTTAAGTAAGTGGCTTTTTTCCTAAAAGGGAAAACAGGAAGAGAGAATGGCACACAAAATAAACATTTTATATTCATATTTCTATCTATGTAATAAAATGGCATTTTGTGAGTCCTGCTCAAAAGAAGGCCTTTTACGTCCATTTTAGTCACTAAACAATATCAAAAGTGCCAGAATGCAAGAGGTTTGTGAACATTTATTCAAAAGCTAACATAAGATATTTCACACACTCATCTTTCTGGATCTTAATTTCCTTTTGTCATCAGTCATTAAAAAAATTTTTAATCAAGATTTTTGTTGCTTATTTTAATAGCACTCACTAAACTGGCTTAGATTTTATACTTCCAAGAGAATAAATATAACAGTGATATTTTATTTATTAGGAACATGAAGAACTGATGACAATTATTTTCCCTATATTTTCCTTTCGAACATAAATATTGCGATTTTCTCTTAAATAAGTCTTATACAACACATTTTCTCTTAAAAAGTTACATTTAATAGCTCTCTGGGACAGCCTGGGACTATTACACAATGTGCTCAGAATGAATCACAGTCATTCACTTAAATTGAAATGGGCTGAACTTATGAATGGATGATCTGTTATAATTCATTTTTACAAACATGACTCATCAATGTTTCAAAGCTAGTATTTTGAGCGACTCTAATTAAACTGATGTTTTCATATTAAAAAGGAAAGTATAAAGAGCAAATTTTTAAATACAATCATGATTTCCACCAGTATGAAAAACAGTTGAGGCTGGGCGCGGTGGCTCAAGCCTGTAATCCCAGCACTTTGGGAGGCCGAGACGGGCAGATCACGAGGTCAGGAGATCGAAACCATCCTGGCTAACACGGTGAAACCCCGTCTCTACTAAAAAAATACAAAAAAACTAACCGGGCGAGGTGGCGGGCGCCTGTAGTCCCAGCTACTCGGGAGGCTGAGGCAGGAAAATGGCGTAAACCCGGGAGGCGGAGCTTGCAGTGAGCTGAGATCTGGCCACTGCACTCCAGCCTGGGTGACAGAGCGAGACTCCGTCTCAAAAAAAAAAAAAGAAAAATAGTTACCTATGCTTTAAAGAATTTTCTAACGGAAGTTAACGTTGTTTAAATAATGTATAAAGGACAAACTTCTCCATGGTTTAGTTTGCTAATTATGAAAAAAAGTAAATAGTCACATGGGAATAAAAATCTACCACATGTGGTTTTGACTTGAGTTACTTATACTTTCAGTAGAACTTAGTCTGATTTGCTGTAATGCAAAGTCAGTGGGCAAAAGATAACCGGTGATCTTGTAAAAAATTATTATAATATCAATCTCCATAATATTAAAATATTTTTAAGACATGGTATGTAATTAGTATAGTTATGAATATGTAATTATTTGAGAGCTGATAGAAACTTGTAGAATCTAAATTGCCCTAGCCCATCCTCATTTCAGTATGTACACAACACAGGCCAGAATTTAAGTAAACTACTTAGGGCTATAAATTAATAGCACTTTAGACTTGTGATGAACCTTAAAAGGCATGAACAATCCCCTCAAAAGAAATAAACCATCTTCCGTAACACCACCATCAAGTGAAGAGCCAGCAGATACATTATCACCTACAAAGATGGATGGGAGAGGCTGGGTGCAGTGGCTCATGCCTGTAATCCCAGAACTTTGGGAGGCCGAAGTGGGTGGATCACCTGAGATCAGGAGTTCAAGACCAGCCTGGCCAACATGGTGAAACCCTGTCTCTACAAAAACACAAAAATTAGCCAGACATGATGGCAAGTGCCTGTAATCCCAGCTACTTGGGAGGTTGAGGCAGGAGAATCACTTGAATTTAGGAGGCAGAGGCTGCAGTGAGCCGAGATTAGGCCATTGCACTCCAGCCTGCGTGACAGAGTAAGACTCCGTCTCAAGGGGGGGAAAAAGAAGGATGGATGGGAAACTGATCACTCCTAACCCTCCTTTGACATCTCCGTTGATTATAAAGTTCTTCTTCATGCCAAGCTAAACTCTGTTTTCTTTTAACTCCCACTCATTGGTTCTAGAACCCAGGTCAATTTACTCTCAGACCTGTGCTTTTAATAATGCACCATTAATTCTATCACATAGTCTGTTACTTCTTTAAAGTTTTATCGTGATTATAGGAAGAAATGGTGTATGTGTAGTATCTCACGCCTACTGTTACAGTAACTGCATCAAAAGTTGTAGTGACTATGATATACAAAACAATAGACACAACTTCTGATAAATTTCAGAGGTATTTCTAATATCAAAGCCCTGAAGTATCAAGAGTCATGAGGCTGAGGTGTTTCAGAGATTCCAGGATATCAGAACAGGTTACTAGGAGTCTTACTTGCACGAGGACTCTGCATTCCTCTCTCCTCCCCAACAAAGACATCCTGAGGGAACAGGGCTTTGCTTATGTTCAAAAAGCCCTGTAATGGCAGGAAGAATCAGGATCAGGTACTTGAGGAAATGAGGTGAGAGCAGAAAAGCAATGAACAGCAGCAGCAATGAAGAAGAAAAGTGCGATAGAGGAGTTGACAATAACTGCCCCAGAAGCACCAGGCTGGTTACTTCTTGAATGAGGGGGCAGCAGAAACAAGAAAGGATAAATAAAACCCTACTGGCAGAAAAAGCCATATGAGCAACAATGAGGAGAAAATACCAATAACTCCTGAGAAGCTGGTCTGAGCCACTTGAAACCAAAAGGCTAGCAATAGGAATTCTAGGTGGAACCTGATCATACTAACTATAGTAGGTGAAGAGGTTCACAATCAACACACTCCAGTACTGTTAATTAGGTTCTTGTCTTCCCTAAGTAGCGTGAGGTATGAGAAAACGAAGGTGATACCTCTCAGAAAACTTGAATTCACATTGATACTTTTTCTACACAAAGAGTCAAATCATAAGAAAATAAGCATAAACCCAGAATTTTTGGTCAAATGATCATCACCCAGGTGATATCTGTGGCTCACCATTTACATATTTAAATCAATATTTTCATATAATTGTATAATCTTAAATGGTGCTCATATTGAAGACTCTGAGGCACTAAAATATCTCCAAGTATGAGAAGTATATTTTTGGTATATAACAGTTGCCAAGGCAAGCAAGTACCGTACACAAAAATATTTTAGCAGTTCATTTTCACATATTGACAGAATATCCACTAAGCAAAAGACATTATTTTACCATAGATGACAAGAGATGAAAGAGGCAATTTCTGTTGTTAAACAAAATGGAAGATAATATTCCACTTAAGGTTTTTGTACCGACAGCATTATTGTTCCTGCCCCTATAAGATTCAGAATGTAGTGGAAATTTCTCTCAAGTATTTATTTCATCAGTAGTGGGTATTAATAAATTAACTAGTTGGTATACTATTTATAGGTCTACTATGAGCAATAACCATTCACTAGCTCAATTACTTTATAAAATGTGCCTGTGCACATATAGACTTGTTAAATTTAAGACACTCATTCAGAGTCCTCATTCCCAGAATTAACTAAAGAGAACTCAGTTTAATAAACAGAATATTCTGGAATCAAAGTGTCTTTAGTTACAAAAACTGTTGGAATTCACCTAATCAAAATTATCTTTCTACGCTGGAATTACTTTTATATTATCATCCAACGAGGGTATGAACACATATAAAGATGGGACACTGGCATAAGAAACAATTCCATTTTTATACAGCCATAGCTGTTCTTCCCTGTGTCAAAATCTGCTTCCTTAGCCAGGCATGGTGGTGAATGAGCCTGTAATCCCAGCACTTTGGGAGGCCGAGGTGGGCAGATCACCAGGTCAAGAGCTCAAGACCAGCCTGGCCAATATGATAAAACCCCATTTCTACTAAAAATACAAAAATTAGCCGGGTGTGGTGGTACACACCTGTAGTTCCAGCTACTTGGGAGGCTGAGGCAGAAGAATCGCTTGAACCCAGAAGGTGGAGGTTGCAGTGAGCCGAGATTGCACCAATGCACTCCAGCCTGGGTCGCAGAGTGAGATGTCATCTCAAAAAAAAATCTGCTTCTTTATAACTCACCTGTTTATGTCTAAATTCTACCCTCTAAGGTGCAGAGATCAATGTATTTAAAGTCGCTGCCCTCTTTTCTAGGTTAAACATCTTTCACGCATTTCTATAGTGTTTTATAAGGATGATTTCATGCTTCTATGATCTCCTGGCTATCTTCCTTGGGACAATCCCAGTTTGTCAATACTTCTTTTAAACATGTTAAAAGGATACCATCTAACCAGCATACACCACCATCTGTTTTGAACTTGCATTTGTATTTTTGCAGTCCAAGATTTCATTTGTTTTCCCTTTTGCAAATGGGATTCAACAGATGACTCATATTTAGTTCTAGTTCTGCTAAAATAAGCAAGTTCTATTCATAAAGTTGTCTTCTCTTGCATTGCAGTGGACACTTTCATTTGTTTTAGTGCATAGAATCTGAAGCCCCTTTGTGTGTTTGAGGAGTCTCCTTGGTGTGACATAAAGACCATCACTCCTACAGGTGCTGATAATTTGGCAGGCAGTGGTGGGTGGCTACACAATTCCTGTTGCAGAAGTGGCATCTGTACTAGAAGCAAGAAATATTGAGTTCTTAGTGGAGGAAGGGAAGGGGTACAATCATGGCATTGCTGATGACTTCCTAATTAGACCACCTCTGTGTGGATGCCCTTTTTACCGTAGTTGGACTCTGACTCTTCACTGTAATATATCCCCAGATTGTGCACTGTCTGACCATGCTGGGACTCCTACAACCCAAGTCAGGGTACCCCTCTACACAGATGGCCTCCTCACTCTTGTTTGAGCTCTGATTCCCCATGCTGGATCACTGTATTGCATCAGTGACTGCCTCATCCTGCTCAATTTCTTACATGTCACACTACATGCCTTCCTGACGATATCCTCCTCAGCCTTATACTCTGACTCCTTATACCAAGCTGCCTTCTTGTATGAATTCCCTCTTCACTCTGCTTGGGCTCTAACTCCCTACACTTGGCTATTCTCTGATGTAATATGGTCCTCACTCAATTAGGGCTCTGACATTCCACTCTGGGAAACTGCAGCTCACCTCTCCCACTCCCACTAGTGCATTGCCTATATTGTTCTGCCTCACCTAAGAGCTTCAGGACTGAGCTATTAGGAAGGAAAAGGAATGAGGATGGGAGGAGTCTCAATATCATCTTAAATTCTTTTGTGTTTTATAGACAAGATTAAGTTTCAAAAAAGGAGCCCCAACTAATACACACTATACAGTACCTATGTTTTTAAAATCAAAACGTAGAATTTTATATTTACTCCTATTAAATTTTATTCATTGGGTTTTTTTGCTTTTGTTTTTGAGATGGAGTCTTACTCTGTCACCCAGGCTGGAGTACAGTGGCAGGATCTCAGCTCACTGCAACCTCCGCCTCCTGGGTTCAAGCGATTCTCCTGCCTCTGTCTCCCGAATATCTGGGATTACAGGTGTGTGCCACCACATCC
The DNA here is from genome assembly GCF_000951035.1 of Colobus angolensis palliatus. Classification (NCBI taxonomy): domain Eukaryota; kingdom Metazoa; phylum Chordata; class Mammalia; order Primates; family Cercopithecidae; genus Colobus; species Colobus angolensis. Next base: position 3,157,007 of record NW_012111031.1, read on the forward strand.
AGCTAATTCTTTTATTTTTAATAGAGACAGGGTTTCATCATGTTGGTCAGACTGGTCTCGAACTCCTGACCACAGGTGATCCACCCACCTCAGCTTCCCAAAGTGCTGGAGTTACAGGTGTGAGCCACCATGCTGGGCCTATCCTATTGTTTTTGACCTATCATTTCAATATGTTCTGATTTTCTTGAGTTTGACATTTATTAACATTAGCAACTTTCTGACACTTAAACATTTCATAAATATGCTGTTTATTTTTGTTAAAAACAAATAAAAGGTATTGATTTAAAATGCTCAAAAGAAAGCCCTAGAGAACAAAATCCTGAGTAACACAACATGAGACAAAGTTGCAGGCTGGTAACGGTCTGATGATCAAATTTTATTTCATCTTCCCATAAAGGTATGTAAGAAAGTCTGACAAATAATCTTGAGAAAATAAAGAGTGCTTATTCATTTTTGTCCCTCACTGAATACTGAATAAGTGAATGGATGAAGAATATAAGGTCTTTGTTTTTGTAGAAGCTATGTTGCAGAAAAACTATAATGTAGATGTGGTTAATCCATGATCAATGTAAATAGAGACTGTATATCTGATGTAGGTCTTGGGTTCTATGGTTCCACAGATATAAGTAATATATTCCAAAAGGTATGGCCTAATAATAATCTTCTCTATGACAAAATTATGTTCTAAGTCCTACATAATATGTATACACACAGACACACACTATTTACATAAATAAGTGTAAACACAATATATACTGAATATAATCTGACTGATATAATAGTAAGTGGCAAAGTTTGAACTCAAACCCAAGTACCCTTCTGCTTAACTATTGCCCTATTAGATTAAAAGTATTAAATAATCATCAATATGTTTGCTTTTCCAAAACATAATATTTGAAGGAGCCAGAGCATATAAAAATTATTCAAGCACAGCTGTCTGTATATTTTTTGCTTTTCATAATTTTCTCTCTTACATGTAATGGCAGGGAATCACACCAAAGTAGAAGTGCCATAACAATGCAAAACCTCCAGATAGTTAATAAATTCTTACTCATTAGCCCATTTATTCATTTTGAGGTATCACAGAAGAGAAAAAGTCATACCTGCCTCTCATAAGGAGGGTTTTTAGCTACAACTGTTGTCTATAACAGATCTACTTGCTTGACACATATAAATGCTCAAAAAACATCCATTTTTTTTTTCTTCTTCACTCACCTTACACATTTATTAAGAGTCTCTATGTGCTGGGTGCTATGCAAAGCATCAGGGTTACAAACATATGTAAAAATATCTGCTGTCAATTATTTCTGTATGTGTATCTACAGCTAAAAGAGGAGACAAACTAAAGCAAGGGCTTCACAGAACAGATGATAGCTAAAGGAGGAACCAATTTGTCATCAGGAGAGCTAGCTCTACACAGGATTCTTAAGTGTTTACCACATATTCTCTATGAAATATGCTTCTATGACCTTCCTAGTAACCCAAACTTAGAAACCTTGCCTAATTTCCTATTTTTCATAACTCTTCACAAAATAAAACTAAGAAGGGCAGTCTTTAGCACATGCTACAAATACCTATTAACATAAAACCTAAAATTTTCCCCATTCAATAAATTTTTTACATTTCTACATACCAGTTACTAGGCAAAAATACTTAATTTTCACAGTATCTCTCATCGTATAAGACAATCTGTTGACATGCGGTCAAAGCACTTCACCATGAAAACATAAGAACAAGTTAGAAGGTTTCAAAATACCTCTCAATAGAAAAAACCTGAGACAGACTCAAGATAGTATTCATTTCAAAAGTAATCAAGAATTTAAGTTAAAACCAGTGAATGGTGGTTAAAGAAGGGGAAAAAAATGAGGTATGGGTTCATATCAGGAAATATAAACAGATCTAACCAATGACCAGAATGGAAAAGCAGCAAAACAGAAGACTACACTTTTAGATATTTAAGAGTGGTGCCTTATCCAAAAGGACATGAAATAAGGTAAAGAACTAAGGGAAGACAGACATCAAATTCTGAAGAGGACTCAGAAAAAATGGTATGGGCCAACAGAAAATGATCAAATCAAAACAACAATGTAGATATTTTTAATTCTTTTCATTAAAAATATGAAAACTGTATTTTTTGAAACAAATATTGGACCAGGTGCAATTGTCCATGTCTGTAATCACAGTGCTTTGGGAGGCTGAGATGGCAGGATTGCTTGAGCCCAGGAGTTTGAGAGTATCCTGGGCAACATAGTGAGACATCAACTCTATAAAAAATTAGCCAAGCATGGTGGCACAGACCTGCAGTCCTAACTGCTCAGAAGGCTAAGGCAAGAGGATCACCTGGGCCCAGGAGTATGAGGCTGCAATGAGCTATGGTTGTGCCACTACACTCCAGCCTGGGTGACAGAGAGATCCTGTCTCTTAAAATAAAAACAAAAAACAAATAAATGTGGAAAAGTCCTTGTTTCTGGCCCACAGTGATTCTTCCCCACCCCCCACCTTTTTTTTTCCTTTTTTTAGGGTGAAGGGAAGAGAGAGAAATTCAGGAGTATATTTGAAAGATTACATGGTATTATTTTATTGAACATTTCTAGATGATGTTAGTAGTAGGAAGACTTTTGGTTCAACAGGTACCACATATTTATACAACAATTCCATATTTTATTGGAATTTAGCAATTCCAATCTCTGTGGTTATTCAAATAAGTCAAGTCATTCTTTCTTTCTGTTGCTTTTGAACACTTTTTCCCTCTGTCTAAAGTACCTTGAGACCCTTTGTCCATCTGGCCAACTGCCACTGTTCTTCGAGAAGCCTCGTGTGTCACTTTCTCCTGGAATAAATTTTTCTTTACATGCCACTGAATGTAATTAGTAACCCTCCTTCTATGCTCCCATAACACCCTATGTACATCTCTTTTTATACTGTAACTGTTAATTTTCCCTTTTTTTCCCCTATGACACTGTTCTTGAATGTCAGGAACTTAGTTTTAGCTTTTCTTTGAATGTCCAGCAACTAGCACAGTATACCTCAGCAGATACTTAGAAAATTCATAGAAAAAAATTAGCAATTTGTCTTTCCAGAATGTATGCTACATAGTAGAAAAAGTACTATATTGAACTCTGCCCATGACTAGCTGTAACTCACAAAATCTGAGCCTCCAATAAAATAAGGTAATTATTTAGATCTCTAAAGTTCTCCATGATTCTCAACCTAGTTTTCATTTCTATATATTCTGAACAAGTAATAAAACTACTTTTAAAAGAACGGTCTTTAATTCAAATGCTCATTAATTTACACAGCTCTCAATTTGTTAGGTTTTAATATAGAGATTTTAATGGTATAGTGGCTGTCAGAGAACAGCTTTCCTAACTTGATGGCTTTAGGACTATAACGATCTGTGTTTCTCTCAGCTTCACTGGTATATGATTTTCTTCCCTTAAGAATTTCTCTTTCTCCTTGTTATTCATAATCTCACTTTTTACCTAGATCCAGAGCTAGTCCACGAAGGGGCTTGCCATATGACAGAAACTAGTGATGGTAAAGTGGAAGAAAATGAACTCCAGAAGTTTTCTTGTCTTCTCTTGCTCAGAGTGAAGGTATATTGATTTTACAAAGACTTGACTTCAACCCCAGTTCCCTTGCTCACTACTATATTCCTTCTACCCATATTCCATCTTACAGTTTTGGACAGCCAAAAACACAAAGAGGGGAGAGCCTTCTTATTTTCTGTCTAGTTCCCTTTATTCTTTTCTGTGTTCTTAAAGCCTCTACCTAATAATTTTAAAACAGTCTCCAATCTTACAATCTGTCATATGGAGAAAGGAATCTGTTTCCCACTGAAGCAGAGAAATGTGTCCCTGCCTAAAAATATCTTCCCATGGTGGTTAGTTCCTATCACTAAGATACTATTAGTACTATAGGCACATTATAACTTAGATAGGCGTTTCTGGTCTTGATCAAAGGTGTCACTGCCACATATAAAATCAATTTAATTGATTTACGGAGGTGGGGTTTAGAGATTGCAGTTACAAATTAACTTTTGAAATATAAGCTACTTATAATTCAGGGTCTGGTTACCCAATCATAAATAACAGTTTTTGTATTCTGAGTCACACTAAAACAGTAATGAGTATCTTCCTCTGCAAATGTGTTAGAAAAGATCAATGCTGTATTAGTTAAAATGTATCCACCATAAACAATATCTATTGAAAACAACTTGAAAAGCAATGTACAAATAAACCTAGATGTGTGCTCTATTAGAAACTGTACCTCTATGAGGTACACAGAATACAATTATTTTCATAAAAACCTAACTGGCAAGTAAAGACAGGCAATGTTTATCACACTGCTTATAAATTACACTGCCTGGTATATTTAAGTCTACAATATGTGAACTCTTCCTATTTGTGAAATCGTCATAACTGCTGCACAAATTATTTAAATTAACTTAGAGAATTTTTTTTTTAAATTTTACTTTAAGTTCTGGGATACATGTGCACAACATGCAGGTTTGTTACATCGGTAAACATGTGCCATGGTGATTTGCCGCACCCATCAACCCATTATCTAGGTTTTAAGCCCTGCATGCTTTAGGTATTTGTCCTAATGCTCTCCCTCCCCTTGGCCCCTACCCTCCGACAGGCCCCGGTGTGTGAGGTTCCCCTCCCTGTGTCCATGTGTTCAACTTAGAGAGAAATTTTTAACTCTCAGATATATAAGGTTTAAATATCAGGCTAAAAGTTTTAATTTTAATTACTGAGCTAATTACTTCTCTGAAAAGAGTTAGGTCTATTTCTTCTTTGATTAAACCAATTGGACAGCCTAGGTAAAATGGGGGAAAGACAGGAGGTTTGCCTGGGCTAGACAGTCTTGCTTTACATCAGTTGTCTTGAAGTAAGTGTTAGAGTCCTTTCACTCTATTCCAGTTTGAAAGATGACAAAGTATACAGACACCTCACCTCTAACGCTCTTTTTAAATTTAGTTTTATTTTGAGACAGGGTCTCGCTTTGCTGCCCAGGCTGGAGTGCACTGGTATGACCATAGCTCACTGCAGCTTCAAATTCTTGGGCTAAAGCAATCCTCCAGCCTTATCTCTTGCATAGTTAGGACGGCAGGCATGCGCCACCATGCCTGACTAAGTTTTAAATTTTTTGTGGAGACAGGGTCTTGTTATGCTGCCCAGTCTGGTCTCGTATTCCCAGTCTCAAGAGGTCCTCCTGCCTTATTCTCTCAAAGCACTGGGATTACAGGTGTGACCCACTGCACTTCTTCCTTTTTTTCAACTAAAGCAATAACTATCAGTTAAGTACCTAATATATAGAAAGCCAAAAACTGAAGGGGATACAAAGAAATGTAAGAAATGGTATGTGTCCCCAAAGCGCTTAGACTTTAGTTGGAGAGACTGAATAAAAATTCTACGTTAAACAATACAAAATTTAAATAACTTTAAAAATACAACTAGAAGAAATATTACAAGATGGTGTAGTTATTTGGTAAATGAATGGTGCAATATTTGGTATGATAGGGTTTCACAGGTGATGGGGATCACTTTCTATTAATAATAACACTGCAGCACTCACCATCACTTATTGAGTGCCTTATATGTCCCAGGCTGGTTTAAAGTACATTACATGCATATCAGGAACCCTCACATTGATCCTACAAGGTGTACTATTATTGACAGGAATGAGAATTTTACTGATGAGAAATGTACTTACAAAGGGCTGGGTACAGAGGCTCACGTCTGTGAGGTGGGTGGATCACCTGAGGTCAGGAGTTCAAGACCAGCCTGGCCAACATGATAAAACCCCATCTCTACTAAAAGTACAAAAATTAGCCTGGTGCGGTGGCAGGCGCCTGTATCCAGTCACTTGGGAGGCTGAGGCAGGAGAATTGCTTGAACCCAGGAGGCGGAGGTTGCAATGAGCCAAGATTGAGCCACTGCATTCCAAACAGCCTGGGTGACAGAGTGAGACTCTGTCCAAAAAAAAAAAAAAACACAGTACTTACAGAGGTTAAGTAACATGTACAAGGGCATGTAGCTAGCAAAACAGCAGAGCTGGGATTTAATCCTAGGTTCTCTCTCTCTAATTCCAAAGCCAGTCACCTTTTTCGTGTTCTCAAATTCACACAGGAAGACGGTTCTCAATTGGAGTCAATTTTGTCCCTCAGGGAATATTTGGGGATATCCAGACTTTTCTATTTGTCATAAATGAAATAGTGAGGGTAAGTGGCTAGTAGGCAGAGGCTAGGAATTAAACTAAACATCCTACAATTCACACAACAGTCCCCCTGACCAAAGAACTGCCTGACTCAAAAGTCAACAGTACTAAGGAAATGTTCACTAAACAAAGACTTTCCAAAAAACCTGTTAAAGGTGGGACTGGAGCTCAGTCTTGAAGCACAGGTAGGATCTGAATCGGGGGGTGGGGGGGAAGTGGTGATAAGGGTGAATTCTAGATAAGGGAAACAGAACACATAGCACAAGATAGCTTCAAAAGACAGTGAATAAGCCTCTTAGAAAAACTGAAGAAAAGCAATTTGAAGGAGAAGTGGGAACAAGACTAAAAAGTTGAAATGATCTTTTTGAAAAACGAAGACACCTGGACTAGATTTGATAAAGATTTCTGAACAGGGAAGAGACATGAACAATATAACACATCAAAAATGATCAAAATAATCAGGAAACCAGGGCAAAGAGATTAGTTAGAATGATACTGCAATACTTAAATGCTAAGATATCAGAGTTGATGCTTTTGTGTGGTGGTAGTGAGAAAGAAGGAAGAAACCATAGGCATACACACTACTATGTATCATAAATTTTTGTGGTTTTTTGGTCTCAAATGATTATTCTCAATTACCATTCTTACCTGTAATGCACTGAAACTGTCCATCTTCTCTTCTTATTGTAAATGCTTCTCCCGGGTTAACTTGTACCAGAATAACCTTAAAAATGAGAGGAAGAAGTATTAATCAAAACAAAAAAAAGGCAAATCAGAACATAAAAATAGTAACAGAGCAGATGTGAGCTATTTAACCTTATGAAACTGTGAAGGAAAATGGGGATTACACATTTAAGATGCTGGTTTGCTAAAAAAATATTACATCACTTTTCTGGAGGTTAGACTTAAGCCAAAAGTAAAGGGAATAAAAAAAGAAGAAAGTGACACACTTTCATTGGAAAGAAAAGTCAATAAACTTCACTCTGAAACAAAGATGGAGTCAAACCACAGAATATTTAGATCATCTAAGCGAGTTTATCAGTTGCTAAGTATCATGTTTTTCTAAAGATAAAATATAAACTGATAGGTAGAGCATGAGCTGATCATATCTGAATTAGTATTACATCTTAAGTTATATCCAAGAAGGTGTTAAATTAATCCCACCATTTTAAGTAGTCTTCTTTTTATTATAAAGGTAATACATACCAATTTTACAACATTTGAAAAACAGAGAAAAAACAGAAACCTGGAGAAAAAAAACTAAAGTCCTGCTATCCTAAGATACACATTGTTAACATTCTGATAAACTTATTAGTCTTATTCTGCAGAGGATTAATTCCCCCCTAAATTCTGGATATAAGATATTCAATTCTCTATCCTTTTTAAAGTTCAATATTATTCAAAAAAGACTTCAAAGTTATTATTGAAAATATTCCATCAAAAGATTACACCATAAACGACTTAACCATTCCCCTAACTTAAGGAATTTAGGTAGTTTTCAATTTTACCATTATTGTGAACAATGCTGAAATGAGCGTCTTGGTATGTAGTTTTCACCTTTCTACAGCTACTACTGTTTCCTTGTGATAGATCCCAAACACAGAATTTTGGTGCTTGTTGCTAAACTACCTTTTAAAAGAGTTTTACTACTTCACGAGGTAACTCAGGAATGGAAAACCAAACATCATGTGTTCTCACTCATAAATTGGAGCTAGCTAAGCTATGACGATACAAAGGCATAAGAATATGACACAATGGACTTTGGGGATGGGCAGAGGGGAGTGTGAAGGATAAAGGACTACAAATTGGGTACAGTATATACTGCTCAGATGATGGGTGCACCCAAATTTCAGAAATCATCACTAAAGAACTTATTCATGTAATCAAACACCACCTGTTCCCCAAAAACCTATGGAAATAAAAAGTAACAGAAAGGATTTTATACTACTACTTCGAATGCCCTCTGATAATCTATGAGAATACCCTTTTACTACATTGCTTGCAACCCTGAAAATTACAGTTTTAAAATCTTTGCTGCCTTGATAGATGAAAATAGGATATTAAAATATGAGTATCCCTTACCCAAAATGCTTGGACCAAAAATGTTTCCGATTTTGGATTTTTTTTTTATTAAGGAGTGTGTGTGTGTGTGTGTGTGTGTGTGTATACATATATATACAAAATCAGATATTTTGGGGATAAGACCCAAGTCTAAATACAAAATTCATTTATGTTTCATATATACTTTATACACATAGCATGAAGGTAATTTCATACAATATTTTAAATAATTTTTTGCATAAAACAAAGTTTTGACTGTGTTTTGATTGCACCCTGTCATATGACTTGTCGCGTGAGGTTGGCTGTGGAATTCTCCACTTGTGGCATAATGTTGCTGCTCAGAAAGTTTCCGATTTTGGAGCATTTTGGTTCATCAGATTAGGGATGCCGAACCTGTACTACTGTTTTAATTTACACTTCTCTGTTATGTCTAAGTTTGTTACTATCTCTTTTGTAAATTACCTGCATGTGTAATCTTGCCTGTTAATCTTTTGGGTTTTTAAGTGTTTTTAATGATTTGTATGAACCCATAATAATATTGTACTATAATACGTTGCAAATATTTTTCTTTTTGTTTTCTCCCTTTTACTTTCTTGTAGCCAATGTTATTTATTGTTTTCCTTTGTGTTATCTTCTACTGCTTCTATATTTAACTTCACCTACAGCTGTGCTGTCCAATGATAGCCAAGAGTCATGAAATGTAGCTAGTTTGTATGGAGATGTGCTCTAAGTGTGAAATAAACACTGGATTTCAACGGCTAAGTACATCTAGCAGAGAAATTAAGCAAGAGACAGAAATAAAGAGCATCCAAAGAAGAAAAGAAGTCAAATTATCCTTGTTTGCAGACAACATGATCGTATTATACTTAGAAAAACCTAAAGACTCCACCAAAATACTCTTAGAACTGATAAATTTAGTAAAGGTGTAGGACACAAAATCAACATACAAAAATCAGTAGTATTAGCTGGGCATGGTGGCTTATGCCTGTAATCACAATACTTTGGGAGGCTGAGGTGGGAGGATTGCTTGAACTCAGGAGATTGAGACCAGCTTGGGCAATATAGCAAGACCTCACCTGCAATTAAATAATAATTATTATTTTTAAAACTCAGTAGTGTTTCTACATATAAACAACAATCAATATGAAAAAGAAATCAAGAAGGCAACCTAATTTATAATAGCTACAAAAAAAAAAAAAAAACCCTAGGAATAAATTTAACCTAAGAAGTGAAAGATCTCTATGAGGCAAACTATAAAACTATAAAACGGCATGGTGCTAGAATAAAAACAGACATAGAGATCAATAGAACAGAACAGAGAACCCAGAAATAAATTATGCACTTACAGCCAATTCATTCTTTTAACTTTTTAACTCTTACTTTTTTCTATCTTTTCACTTAGCCTTGACATGAAACTCAATAACCAATTCATTTTCATCAAAGGAATCAAGAACATACAGTGGGGAAAGAACAGTCTTTTTAGTAAATAGTGCTCAGAAAACTGGTTTTCTATTAGGCAGAAGAATGAAACTACAGTCCCATATTTCAACATATACAAAATCAGCTCAAATGGCTTAAAGATTTAAATGTAAGACCTAAAAATACTAAACTCCTAGAAAAAACATTGGGAAAATACTAAAGGACCATGGTCTGGGCAAATATTTTTTTGTGTAAGACTTCAAAAGCAAACAAAAGCAAAAATAAAATGGGATTATGTCAAGCTAAAAAGCTTTTGCACGGCAAAGGAAAAGGAAACAATCAACAAGGTAGCTGGACATGGTAGCTGACACCTATAATCCAAGCACTTTGGGAAGCTGAAGCAGGAGAATCACCTGACCCCAGGAGTTTGAGACCAGCCTGGGCGACATAGTGAGACCCCATCTTAAAAACAAATAGAAACAAAACGAAGAGACAACCCATAGAATAGGAGAAAATATCTGCAAACTTTCTATCTGGCAAGGCATTAATAACCAGAATATGTAAGGCTCTCAAATGACTCAATAGCAAAAATAAATAAATAAAATAAAATAAATTCATATTTAAAAATAGGCAAAAGATCTGAGTAGACATTTCTCAAAAGAAGACATACAAATGGCCAACAGGTATATGAAAAAAATGCTCAACATCACTAATCATCAGGGAAATGCAAATCAAAACCAAAATGAGATATTATCTTAACCCAGTCAGAATGGCTATTACAAAAATGTCAAAAAATAACAGATGTGGGGAGGATGCAGAGAAAGGAGAATGCTCTTACATGATGGTAGGAATGTAAATTATTATAGCCAGTATGGAAAACAACATGGAGGTTCCTCAAAACACAAACAACAGAACTACTGTATGACCCAGCAATCCCACTGCTGAGTATACATCCAAAAGAAAGGAAATCAGTATATCAAAGAGATATTTGTATTCCCATGTTTATTGCAGCACTATTCACAATAGCTAAGATATGGAATCAACCCAAGTGTCCATCAATGGATGAATGGATAAAGAAAATGTGGTATATATACACAATGAAATATTTTTCATTCATGAAAAAGAACAAAGTCCTAGCTGAGGAACAGTGGCTCACTCCTGTAATCCTAGCACTTTGGGAGGCTGAGGTGGAAAGACTGGTTGAGCTCAGGAGTTCAACCTGCTCAGGCCAGCTTGGGCAACAGAGTGAGACCTCATCTCTACAAAAAAATTAAAAAAAAAAAAAAAACCGGCATAGGGGCACACGCCTGTAGTTCCAACTACTTGGGTGGCTGAGGCAGGAAGAATGCTTGAGCTCAGGAAGTCAAGACTGTAGTGAGCTATGACGGCACCACTGCACTCCAACCTGGGCAATAAAGTGAGACCCTGTCTCAAAAAAAAAAAAGAAAAAAACAAAAGAAAAAAAAGAAATTCCTGTCATCTGCAGCAAAACGGATGGAAATTGAGGTCATTATGTTCAGTAAAATAAGCTAGGCATAGAAACATAAATATCGCATGTTCTCACTCATATGTGGGAGCTAAAAAAGTGGAACTAACGGACGTAGAGAATAGAATCATGGTTGCTGGAGGCTGGGAAGGTGGGTGTGAGATTGAGAAGAAATCAGTTAATAGGTACAAAATTACAGTTAGATAGAAATAATACGTTCTAGTATTTGATAGTAAATCACTTATACTTATAAACTATAAGTTATAAGTAGTAACTTATAGTTACTACTTTGTTACGTATTTAAAAGTAGCTAGAAGAATTGTCGTGTTTCCAAAACAAAGATAAATGTTTGAGATGACAGATATCCCAATTATCCTGATTTGATCATTGGACATTGTATACATGTATCAAAATATCACAGGTATCTTTAAAAATACATTAAAAACCCTAAGGCTTAGTATTAAAAAACTCTGGTACTTCATATTTTTATATCGATTACATGTTGAAACAATATTCTGGACATACTGGGTTAAAACATTATAATTAATTTTTCCTGTTCTTAGTTTTTTAATGTGGCTACTAAAAAATTTAACATTACTTATTAGCTGGGCGTGGTGGCAGGCGCCTATAACCCCAGCTACTTGGAAGGCTGAGGCAGAGAATTGCTTGAACCCAGGAGGCGGAGATTGCAATGAGCCGAGATCATGCCATTGCACTTCAGCCCAGGTGACAGTGTAAGACTCTGTCTCAAAAAAATAAATAAATAAAAATAAATTTAAAAAAAACACTACTCATGTGGCTTGCATTATATTTCTATTAGGCAACACTGATCCAGAGGTTTGGTAAGTACTAGTTCCTATTTTTCCTAGTTTTTATATAATTTAATTGCTTATATTTATTTCTTTGATGTATCTAAAATTTATCTGGAAGACTCAAAAGTATTTTTTTCCCTTGAGAGTTAACCAATACAATTTGCTAAATTTAGGATACTGCTTATAATATACTATTTTGGCCTATCTCACTCATACTAGTATCTGCTCTAGCAAAAGTATCTTTGGAAATATGTTTTATTTTAATAATTTTAAGCAGTGTAACTTTGGATTTCTGATGGTGTACCTCAATTATTACTCCTCTTGTCAAATGCTTCTTTGATATTGACTGGTGAGAGAAGTGCTATAATAGGGGCAGTAAAATACTATCAAAGCACTGAAGATTGAATATGTAAATTAGTCTGTTACCTGAGCACTTGTGTATACGTGTATGTATGTTTGTATGTTTAATGCCTTTTTAGAGTATGTAAAATTTAAGCTGAGTCTTGAAGACTCATTAGGAACTGGCTAGGCAAGAAGAATGGGAAGACCTAGAGAAGAATAAGTGCAAAGCACAAGGACTGGAAATGACATGAAATTTACTGTGTTCAATAAACCAAAAGAAATTCTGGAGTTCTATATGGTTGGAGCATGGGGGTGGGGGAACACAGGGGAAGGAGTGAGAAATATAGTAAGCAGTAGATAGGAACCAGGTTACAAAGGGCCTTGTGAGCCATTTTAAGGACAACGAAGAGCTTTACTTAAGCAGGGTAGTACCACAGAGGATTAACTCAGGAGGCCACCATCATCTAGGTAGGTTCCTTTAAAGATACTAATTTCTACTTTTAACTTGTATCATTTCCTTTGTTCTCCTTAGGCTTACTTTGTTGTTTTTTCTAATCTTTTCAGTTGAATACTCATTTCATTCTCTTCTTAATAATACCTACGTTTAAGATTATGAGTTTTACTTAAATCAGCTTAACAATGTAGAGTATTTTCAGTACTTTTTTTTTTAACTTTTATTTTAGGTTCAGGGTACATGTGCAGGTTTGTTACATAAGTAAACTGATGTCACGGGGGTTTGTTGTACATATTATTTTGCGACCCAGGTACTAAACCTAGTACCCAATAGTTATTTTTTTTCTTCTCCTCTTCGTCCTCCCACCCTCCACCTTCAGGTAAGCCTCAGTGTCTATTGTTCCCCTCTTTATGTCCATGTGTTCTCATCATTTAGTTCCTACTTATAAGTGAGAACATGTGGTATTTGTTTTCTGTTCCTGCATTAGTTTTCTAAGGATAATGGCCTTCAGCTCCATCCATGACCCTGCAAAGGACACAATCTCATTCCTTTTTATGGCTGCTCAGTATTCCATGGTGTATATGTACCACATTTTCTTTATCCAGTCTGCCACTGAGAGGCATTTAGGTTGATTCCATGTCTTGGCTATTGTGAATAGTGTGGAAACGAACGGATGCATGCATGCATCTTCCTGACATAACAGAACAATTCGTATTCTTTTGGGCATATATCCAGTAATGGGATTGCTGGGTCAAAAGGTAATTCTGTTTTCAGCCCTTTCAGGAATCACTACAATGGTTGATTTTACAATGGTTGATTCATCACTATTTTTTAGATTTTCTGCTATTTTGTTCTTGATCTTTGCAATCCGATAACTGTTTATTTATTTATTTTTTATAGACGTGTATCACTCTGTTTCCTAGGCTGGAGTACAATGGTGCCATCACAGTTCACTGCAGCCTTAACCTCCCAGGCTCAATCTATTCTCCCATCGTTGCCTCTAGGGTAGCTGGGACTACAGGTGCGCACCACCACGCCTAGCTAAATTGTGTGTGTGTGTGTGTGTGTGTATATATACTTTTTTTTTTTAATAAAGATGGGGTTTCGCCATGTTGCCTAGGCTGGTCTCAAACTCCTGGCCTCAAGCAATCCGCCCACCTCGGCCTCCCAAAGTGCTGGGATTACAGGAGAGCCACCTTGCTTGGCCTGTAAAACATACTTGAAATTCTGAAAGTAGGCTGAAGGATGCTCCTTTTGCTTTTATTTCCAACACATTTTTAATGATTCTAACAAATCTATGGTTCTTAAAATTTTTAAACCATTCCATCTTTTCCACTCTTTTTCTAATTAGTGATAAAATTTTATAGTGGTGGTGAATTACTGTAGGATGTTACTTGAGACCAGCATGGAGATAAAGCACAAGAGTTCTTAACCTGGGGGGTGACAGATGGGATTCAAAGGGTTTGAAACAACCCAGATTGGTATATAAAACTTTCTGTAGATATTACAATTTCTGAGCACTGTTTTCATCAGATTTTTAGACGCCCAAGACCCAAAGTAGATTAAGAACTATTAGGACAGAGGAAATCAAGAAGAAATGATTGAATTAACCCATTTATGTCAGAGGTTGTAAGGTTTCTTTTTGAAAAATCAGAACTTGGCGATGACCTTGAGCAGTAGGATATAAATAACTCCCACAAGCCTAGCGTTCCAATAATGGTACACTAGGCATAAATGGGTTAATAAAATAAATCATGGCTAAACTACCTAAATGTCTTTGCTTTACATCCACTTTACCCTATGGATACAATGAGTCCTCAAAATTCTGTATTTTGACCAAGCTATTAATACTTGTTGCTGAGGTTATCCAGGCAGAATGCCAAACCAACAATCTGCTCAAAGAGAGGATAAACAGGGAAATTAGAGAGGGAATTAAGAAATGCAAAAGACACTGCTCTAATGTTATTAGTTGATAGACAAATCAGAGATATTTAAAGAATAAATGTAGGCACATCTTACATATCCTTATATATCCTTGAAGAATAAAGAAAATATTATAATTAAAATCTACAATAACCCAAAAGCTATTTTTTTAAACTAAAAATTTTCAGTTCTTCCCTCATCTGACCTTTTAGCAGAATAGCCAATTGACAGCATGATACAATCCTTTGGCTTTCCAGGTTACAATTTATTACTTCTTTACCCATCTCATCATGTCTGTTATAAGCCAGTCTAGTCCAGCCAAACATTCCTTCCTGCCTCTACACTTTTGTCCATAAAGTCTTCTCTGGGGTAATTTAAAAAATAGACTGTTTTATGAATAAACATGCAAGAATATACAGATGTAAAACAATGTTATTCTCATATGAATGGGTTTGGTGGAGGGGCAAAAAGGAACAGTCATTATGAATATGAGCTTTGAGGGTGGTGGGCGGAAAGGAGAGGGATAGCATTAGGAGAAATACCTAATGCAGATGACGAGTTGATGGGTGCAGCAAATCACCATGGCACGTGTATATCTATGTAACGTGCACATTCTGCACATGTATCCCAGAACTTAAAGTATATATTTTTTAAAAATGTTGTTTAAAAAAAATAATAATATAAGCTTTGAAGTACCTCTGATCTCAACTTTCAATGTGCTTCACCACTTAACAGCTATTTTTAACTTTGGGTATGTTACTTAAGTCTTTGTCGCCTAGTCTGAAAATGGAGATCTATAATGATTTTGCCACAGGGCTGTTGAAGGATTAACAGATATTATATATGTAAAACATATAGCACAGTGTGACATACACAGTAGGCAGCAGTAAGTGAAGCCTACTATATATTTCTTCAATAAGTGTTTCTTGGGCACCATAAATGCCAGATACTCTTTAGGTTATCTAGCAATTAACTATATGGTTGAGAGATCTATTCTAGAGGACTCAGAAGTACTAAAACTACTTTCTTCTATATTGCCTTGAGAGTTTAGTTCAAAAGTCACAAATGAAAAAGTCTTACTATTTTATTCTTTGTCTCTGACTCAAAATCTTATCTACTATGCTTGGCTCCAAATGACTATTTTAATAACCAAAATGAATACAGGAATACAGTTTTTTTAGAATTTTCAAAGGTATTTAAAATTTGGCATTTTCCTACTCATCCAACCAGGTCTGCCAATTGAACTGATAGAACTCTGAAAGAACAAAGAATTTTGTCACTGAGATATCCAAAACAATGTACTATAGTACTTATTATATACTCAAAAAATATTTTTTGAGTAGGAGAATAAGCAAATGAATAACATTTGTTTAGCATAAACTTGAATGTTTTTAGAACTCTATCATACTGACCAGACAACTTTAAATCATTTTTATAAGCTGCTTGGCCTTGTACTCTAATTTTAGTATTTCTTATAAATGTCTAAGAAAATAAATTTTTTACAAATGAAGAATGACTCTCATATTTTACTATGTTATTAAGTTATCAAACTGGGATACAGTCATGGAAATACACAATGTAAATGAAATAAGAGTAAAAGGTACCCTCTGTCCCCTTATTCAAGTCCAGAAACCATCATGTTCAATCATAAAACCATTATCTTTCCAGAAGTTTACTATGCACACAGAAATACCAGCCTCCCCTAATACACACCATTTTCTTTAAATACAAGATCTTACTAGACATATATATTCAGCAAAAATTCACTGAAATCCAACAATGTAGTATATCTTGTTCTAGGCTGATATAGGTGAACAAGATAAGCAGAACCCATCCCCATTTGGATGATACATTCTGATGGAAGAGTGGCAATAAACAAACAGGTATGTACCATAAATTAGGAAGTATGGTTACACTGGTGGTCCCCAGTGAATCACACCTCTTGGTATTACATATTGTATAGTCCTCAATACTAACTCTGGGCTTGGCCATGTGACTTGGTTTTCATAAGCACTTAGATACTGGGCCCTGTGACTCTTGGAAAGTTCCCTCCTGGGTTCCTGAGCTACCATGTAAAGAGGGTTCAGATACTCTGCTGAAGATCCCACAAAGATGGGGAGAGAGAGCTGCCTGACCAGCCCATTGCAGGTTTTCAGCTCCTGTTGACTCTGTATGTCTTTAAGTAGGTGAGTAACTCTAGGCAAGACCAGTGGAAAGACTGCTCAGTTGAGCTCTGCTCAGAGAGCAGAAATGGAACAAATAAATGGTTGTTGATTTGAGGCACTAAGTTTTGAGTTGGTTTGTTACACAACAATAGATAACTGAATCAGGATTGAAAAGTATGATGAATTTTTTCACTCATACAACTTTCCAAAGCAGTATACAGACCGACTCATTCATTATAACATATCGTAAGCAGACACAGAAGGTCTCCAGGAACTACAGGAATTTAATAAACATGAACAGTCAGCTTGCTTTATAGCCTCCTGCCTTGCAACCTGTTTTTTTCCCAAACCCTGTATGTTATGTGGTCATCTAGTCGGTTGGAATCAGCTACTGACAGACCCCAGCAACTTACAGATGAACCCAAGTGAACTTTCCGCCTCACCATGCTATAAAGTCTCCACCCCAGGAGGAGCTATAGCATCATTACCATTACATGCAACCTATGTGCTGGCATAATGACTGACTGTGTCTGCGCCACTTGGGCCCCTCCTCTATATGTGATGACGTATCCTCTCCCTTCTCCACTGACCCATGAAATCTTCCTGTTACTCTCCCTCAGGGAGACACTGCTTTGGAGAATACTCTCAGTGATCCCTTTCCTTGTGATATGTAATAAAACTTCTACTGGTCAAAACCTGCGTTTTTGTGGACACTTGTTTGTTGCTTGCTAGGTGAACAACCCCCCTTTTTTGGGGGGGGTGCAATATTTCTATATTTATCGGCAATCTTGACTTCTTTTTCCACAGACTACTTTTTTTTTGAGACGGAGTCTTGTTCTGTCGCCCAGGCCGGAGTGCAATGGCACAATCTCAGCTCACTGCAACCTCCACCTCCCAGGTTCAAGCGATTCTCCTGCCTCCGCCTCCCAAGCAGCTGGGATTACAGACGCCTGCCACTATGCCTGACTAATTTTTGTATTTTTAGTAGAGACGGAATTTTACCATGTTGATAAGGCTGGTCTCAAACTCCTGACCTCATGATTCGCCTGCCTCGGCCTCCCAAAGTGCTGAGATTACAGGCATGAGCCACCGCACCTGGCCTCCACAGACTATTTATTGATATCCTGTACCTGTTTTTCAACTGGGTTGTTTGAATTTCTTCCACTGATTTGTAACAGTCCTTTGTATGCCAATGAAATGAGCCCTTTGCCATAATATGTAACACAGATACTTTCTCCAGTTTTTTCAAATAAAAAAATTTGTTTTGCTACAGTAGAGTTTTACATTTTTAAGTAGAAGAATTATTGTATCAATGTTTTCCTTTATAGCTTCTGGGTTTCATTTTATGCTGCTGAGAAAAGAAAAACAGCTCAGAGCAGTCTGAGTTATGTGAGGCATGTAAAATTTATCAGGCCCAGAGAGACAAAAGTATGGGACTTCAGTCACACCCTATGCACCCATGCCCAGGGGCAATTGTTTAAAGATATTTTGTTCCTGACTAACTGACTCACCCATTATCTTCATTTTCTTGGAATCTGTGATACAAGGAATAATGTATAGGCAATCAATAGCTTATGTTACATTAATGTAATTTCTTGGAAACAATTTAGGAATTGCTTCCTTTCATTTCAAAGCCTACTTGTAACTGCTGCTAATTGGAGTCTACATTCAGAACAACTTGAATCCATGCTCCTGGGTTACAATCCTCGACTCTGGCCCAAATAAGCCCTACTTACATGAATTTTGCCTCAGTTTCTTCCTTTTAGGTCAACACTATAAAGGACTTTATATTACAAGATTGTTTAAAAAAAAAAACTTATCCAAATGTTTTTAGTATATTTAGAGTTTCTTTCCTTTTAAAAACATATTTACATCTATGCTAAATCCAGAAGTTTTATTTGTCTAGAAAATGAGTTATAGATTTGGCTTTAATGTTAGGAAACATTAGCTCATTGTCTAAATTGCCAAAATTTCATATCTACTGTATTCTCCCACAGTGCTTAGCAATGTAGTATAGTTAAGCAAGAAATGGTCATACTTACTGGATCAAATCCTATCATGTACTAGTTGTGCTGCAGAATTCTATAAATTACTAATAATTTCTGTAACAAAATCATTCACTATACAAAGTTGAGAAAAAGAAATAAAACTAAGAAAACAAACATGACATATATAAAACTGATATTAAGTAAAAATGGAGACAAACAGGCCTATTTTAAGTTAAAATATCCAGGGAAATAGTAGGAGGTGAAATGTATTCATTTATGTAAAAATCTTTTCTTAAACAGCTACTGTGTGGCACACACTCTTGCAGGTACTGTGGACACCAAAAGAAGAAAAATACATCACAGTCCAAGGCATCAAGGAGTTCCCAGTCTAGGAAGAAAACAGACAAGTACTCAGCCAATTAACTTATAGTATAGTAAGTGGTATAATAGGAATATGAGCAATGCATTATAAGCATCTACTCAACCTAGGATGATCAGGGAAGATTCCTGCAGGAGATGATAAACTACACAGAATTCAGAGGGACAAGCAGAAGTTTGCAAGATAAAGACAGGAAAAGGAAACTTCAAGGAGAGGGCACACATAATGTGTACGAAGTCATGAGGGTGAAAGAGAATGTGAGCAATCTGAATAATAGGAATTAGTGTGGCATAGCTAACATTTAAGCTAGTTTGAGAAATGTGATGGAAAAAGATAAGATTGGAAAGATAAACAGGGGCTGAATCATAAAGACCCTTAACTAGTAGGCTAAAGAGTTCAACTGTTAATCTTCAGGCAACACTATTAAACAGGAAAGGGTCATATCAAAAATCATCTTTACCCCAACTTATTTTGAAAATTTTTAAACCTATAGAAAAAATGCAAGAATGGTTCAATCAGCACCCACATAACCTTCACCTAGATTCACCAATTAACGTGTTGCCACATTTGCCCACTCTCACTCTGTTTGCTAAATGGTTTTAGAGTACCTGGGTGGTGTAAGGTTTGACCATTTCGTTAAGATAGTATCTTTCAGATGTCTGTATTAGAAAGGCACAGTTTCCCTTTGATAGTGATAATCAACAGGGTGATAACTTTGAGGCTTTGTGAATATTCTTGTCCCTGGCAATCCTTCAAACAATGGTTTCAGCAATTACTAAATCAATTATTACTATGCGGACTGTAAAATGGTGATTTTAAAACATCATTCTTTTTACATGTATTAGCGTTCTTCTCCAAGAAGAGTCTTTTGCTGGGTGTGGTACCTCATGCCTGTAATCTCAGCCAACTGGGAGGCTGAGGCAGGAGGATCACTTGAGGCCAGGAGTTTGAGACCAGTCTGAGCAACACAACAAGACCCTGTGAGAAGGAAAGAAGGAAGGAAGGA